>NC_084636.1:11137601-11192601 GCF_033978795.1 Nerophis ophidion | reverse complement strand
GCTCAAACTGTATCTCCAACTACTGTGTCTCGGCCCGGCTGCTGCTAATAAGCATGGCAGGTGATTGGATGATCATTCCCAGCTCGGTAATCCAATCACCTGCCAGCTGTGCTTCAAGCCCAGTCCTTACACACCCCGCTCTGCGGCAGGCCCGCAGACCACACCCCCTCCACAGTTTTTTATTCTAGTTTCTTCAAAATAGCCACTCTTTGCTCTGATTACTGCTTTGCACACTCTTGGCATTCTCTCCATGAGCTTCGAGCACACCGGCGAAGTGAAAACCATTTCAGGTGACTACCTCTTTTGCCAAGAGTGTGCAAAAAAGTACTCATAGCAACAGGTGGCTATTTTGAAGAAACTACATGAAGAGGAGCCTGATGAGGTGGTTCGGGCATCTGGTCAGGATGCCACCCGAATGCCTCCCTAGGGACGTGTTAAGGGCACGTCCGACCAGCAGAAGACCACGGGGAAGACCCAGGACACGTTTAGAAGAGTATGTCTCTCTTCTGGCCTGGGAACGCCTCGGGATTCACACGGGAGGAGCTGGACGGAGTGTGTTGGGAAAGGGAAGTCTGTGCTTCCCCGCTTAGGCTGCTGCCCCCGCCACCCAACCTCGGATAAGCGGAAGAAAATGGATGGATGGTCGGATGGATGTAATAAAATCATGTTTTCAGTTATTTCAACTTTTTTGTTAAGTACATAACTCCACATGTGTTCATTCATAGTTTTGATGCCTTCAGTGACAATCGACAATGTAAATAGTCATGAAAATAAAGACAATCCAATGAGTGAGAAGGTGTGTCCAAACTTTTGGCCTGTACTGTATATTTGGCGTGTGAATGTCGTCTGTCTGTATGTGTTGGTCCTGCAATAAGGTGGTGACTTGTCCAGGTTGTCCCCGAGAGGGACAAGCGGTAGGAAATGGATGGGTTTCCATGCATCAAAGTCGAGATTATGGACCATACAAAAATGTTAATGATATGATGCTGTCTGTTGATTACACACCAGCAACAGCTTTTATCTGCATTTTCTTTTACTTTATACTTTTTACGTAGTTTTACTTGATAAATTTTTAATCTAAAATATTTTATTGTTTACTGTGTGTGTTGTATTGTACAGTTTTAAGATGGTGGTTTGTCTCCTTTTGTTTTGTCTTGTCTTTTTAAGTGCCACCAAAATGTTGTAGGAACACACTGACAAGTGAAATCTTTAAATCTTTGTGGAACATATTATTAGTTTGCTTTTGTATTACAGTGAAACCTCCAAAGTTGGACAAAATTATTCCCTGATGTGGGTTGACCTAAGTTGTTTGAATTTAAAAACATTGGAAACACTGCAAAGGGAAGTAATGATAAGATCAAATAAATAAAGTTTTTAGGTCACATTTCAGCATTTTAACCATCATAAAGTTAAAAAAAAAATCAGGTAAAACTACACACTATTTGAAAAGAAGCGCAGCAATACTGTCATCTAGTGGCTGTTTGCCGGTAAAGTTGCAATCATAAAAACCTTGTGTTATTTAAGGCAGTGGTCCCCAATTACCGAGCTCAATTGGTACCGGGCCGCAGAAGAATTTTTAATTAATTTTGTATTTTTTTTTGGTAATTTTATTTTTTATTTTTTTTATTATTAGATCAACATAAAAAATTCAAGATACACTTATTTGTGCACCAACCCAAAAAAACTTCCCTTTTTCATGCCAAAAAAATAAAGAATCCAAAAGGTTGGGGACTGCATATTTAAGGGATTGAGGGATTGTATTGTTCCTATTGTACTAGTCAGCCAAGGCATCAAGAAAATCATTGGCTGCACTGCAAAAAGTCAGTTTTCAAAAACAAGAGAAAAAAAATTGGGGTATTTTACTTGAACTAAGCAAAATTTTCTGCCAATAGAACAAGAACATTTGGCTTGTCAAGACTTTCCAAAACAAGTAAAATTAGCTAACCTCAATAAACCCCCAAATACCTTAAAATAAGTGTATTCTTACTAATAACAAGTGCACTTTTCTTGATAGAAAAAACAAATACTAGACATTTTTCTCAATATGTCGAAAAAATATTCTTAAATTAAGTAAATGCTAGTGCCATTATCTTGACATAGTGATATGCGCTCGGTATTACATTTCTTGAAACCAGCAAATTTAATCTAAAAACTAGTTTATTTTTCTTAATGGAAAGGCAACCTATTGTTGTTCTCGGGGTTTCCTAGCCGCTCAGGCAAATCATATGGTCTAAAAAGGCATTTTCCCATCGTTAACATGACATCATCGCAGCAAGGGCGTGCTCTTTCAGTCAATTAGTGCGCAAGGAATATATATTTATGTATATATACAGATATATACACACACATATACAAAAAAGCGCGGTCCCCCGGCCAAATTGGTTTTTGATTGTAATTTTGAAGAATTTATCTGAACGTGCATGAACTATTTCTGTTCAAAATGTTTTGAAATCAATCAATCAATCAATGTTTACTTATATATAGCCCTAAATCACTAGTGTCTCAAATGTCAAATGTTTAAATATTAACTGTCAGTTTACTGTACTGTGCCAACTGTACTACTACAAGAGTACATTGTTTCTATTGTTTCATTGAAAATAAAACAGCAAAGTCCATTTGACTGTCACCTGTTTTAATTATGAGACACAATTGTGTCAAAGTCATGATTTTTATTTCATGCTTGAAATAATAAATTATTACTTTAAAAAAAAAGCTGTTTTATTGTTGTGAGTGTTGATGACACAGCTTTGCAACAGTTGATATTCCAGTTTCAAGCATGTTTTACTCATAAAATCTCAGCTACAAGCTGTAATATCTTACTGAGATCATTTAGGACCAAAACCCTTAAAACAAGTAAAACTCTAACATAAAATCTGCTTAGTGAGAAGAATTATCTTATCAGAAATAAATTAAGCAACTATCACCCTTATTTGAGATATCTAGTCTTATTTAGATTTCAGTTTTTGCAGTGTGGTTTTATGGCTATTTTCTCAATGCCCTTTCATCAAATTACACAAAATGCTCACTTAGCTGAAATCTGACAAGGTTTGCTAACGTCATACAATTCTCAACATCCTGATTTATTTGTCCGACAAGGTGTGCGTTCTGGAAAATGTTTGAATTCCAAGTGGTCCAACTTTAGATGTTCCATTGTACCACAGAGGGGTGGGTAGCTTCGAGTAACCGTTAACTGCGCTCTTCCTGCTTTGATGTGATGATTTTGGTATGTGAGTTCCGCCTCGAATAAATTGTGTGCTGTCCAGACTCAGGAGGACGCAAAAGGCAGCGACACTCAAAGTTCATTTCTCACTGGCTCTTGGGGAAAGAGGAAATCTATGTCTGTGGCCAAAGTAAGCGACGATGACTCTCTTTTCCCCTCACAATCCCATCGACTTTCTTCTGTTTCCGCTTCAATCGCAGAGGAGGGTGGGGGCTGCTTTCACTGGTCACGGGTTGATAATTCCACTCTTGATTGGAACATGGGCGGAGTCCACCGGGTGTATGTTAATCTTGGTTATTGTCGGTGTTGATTTCTGATTTGGATGAGATACTTACCTACCTGCTGGATGAGTGGGGAGCTTTTTTTTGGTGGGAGCGCTCGCACCTTTGCAAAGAGGAAGCCCATCAAAGCCATGATTGCACACAGCAAATTTAGTATTTAATTTTTTTTTTTTACATTTTTGCATATACAGTGGGCCAAAAAAGTATTTAGTCAGCCATTGGTTGTGCAAGTTCTCCCACTTAAAATGATGACAGAGGTCTGTAATTTTCATCATAGGTACACTTCAACTGTGAGAGACAGAATGTGAAAAAAAAATCCAGGAATTCACATTGTAGGAATTTTAAAGAATTTATTTGTAAATTATGGTGGAAAATAAGTATTTGGTCAACCATTCAAAGCTCTCACTGATGGAAGGAGGTTTTGGCTCAAAATCTCACGATACATGGCCCCATTCATTCTTTCCTTAACACGGATCAATCGTCCTGTCCCCTTAGCAGAAAAACAGCCCCAAAGCATGATGTTTCCACCCCCATGCTTCACAGTAGGTATGGTGTTCTTGGGATGCAACTCAGTATTCTTCTTCCTCCAAACACGACAAGTTGAGTTTATACCAAAAAGTTCTATTTTGGTTTCATCTGACCACATGACAATCTCCTAATCCTCTGCTGTATCATCCATGTATCCATTTTGGTATAAACTCAACTCGCCGTGTTTGGAGGAATAAGAATACTGAGTTGCATCCCAAGAACACCATACCTACTGTGAAGCGTGGGGGTGGAAACATCATGATCTGGGGCTGTTTTTCTGCTAAAGGGACAGGACGATTGATCCGTGTTAAAGTAAGAATAAATGTGGCCATGTATCGTGAGATTTTGAGCCAAAACCTCTTTCCATCAGTGAGAGCTTTGAATGGTTGACCAAATACTTATTGTCCACCATAATTTACAAATAGTTTAAAATTCCTGTATTTTTTTTTTCACATTCTGTCTCTCACATTTGAAGTGTACCTACGATGAAAATTACAGACATCTGTCATCATTTTAAGTGGGAGAACTTGCACAATCGGTGGCTGACTAAATACTTTTTTGCCCCACTGTATTCGACATGTTTGCATCCCTGGCTACTATTGTCTTCCTCACACCTGCCTCACTACACAAATGCAACCTCTGTGATGGCGACCCAAGCATAATCGTAACAATATGCCGTCGCTCGACGCCATCATGGTCTTGTGTTTTTGTAGTTAGCGCTCTTTTGCTTACTATTTGGCAGCTGTCCTTGTTTAATCATCCAATGTGTGTGTGTGTGTTTGTGTATGCATGTAAACAATAGGCTTCCCAGCAGAGCAGTCCCCAGGCGGTGTGGGTGGTGCCCGCTCTCCGTCAGCTGCACGAGATCACCCGCTCCTTCATCAAGCAGACCTACCAGAAGCAAGACAAGGTAACACACACACACACACACACAAAAGAATAGTACATTTTACTGTTGTACATTGTGCAAATAGCACAACTAATTAGGGGTGTGGGAAAAAATCGATTTGAATACGAAACGCGATTCTCACGTTATGCGATTCAGAATCGATTCTCATTTAAAAAAAATCAATTTATTTATTAATTTTTTTAATCAAACCAACAAAACAATACACACCAATAACATAACAATGCAATCCAATTCCAAAACTAAACCTGACCCAGCAACACTCAGAACTGTAATAAACAGAGCAATTAAGAGGAGACACAAACACGACACAGAGCAAACCAAAAATAGTGAAACAAAAATGAATATTATCAACAACAGTATCAATATTAGTTATAATTTCAGCATAGCAGTGATTAAAAATCCCTCACTGACATTATCATTAGACATTTATAAAAAAAAAAAAAAAATCCCAATAGTGTCACAGTGGCTTACACTTGCATCGCATCTCATAAGCTTGACAACACACTCTGTCCAATGTATTCACAAAGATAAAATAAGTTATATTTTTGGTTCGTTTAATAGTTAAAACAAATTTACATTATTGCAATCAGTTGATAAAACATTGTCCTTTACAATTATAAAAGCTTTTTTAAAAAAAATCTACTCTGCTAGCATGTCAGCAGACTGGGGTAGATCCTGCTGAAATCCTATGTATTGAATGAATAGAGAATCGTTTTGAATCGGAAAAATATCGTTTTTGAATCGAGAATCGCGTTGAATCGAAAAAATCGATTTATAATCGAATCGCGACCCCAAGAATCGATATTGAATTGAATCATGGGATACCGAAAGATTCGCAGACCTACAACTAAAAGTACACAACTTGCATCTATTCACAGAAGTGTATGCTAAAACAATAGTCGCGATAACATTTTATTGGAGGTCTTAGCAAGCACTAACATTTGTATGGCTCGTACAACACTTAAAACCTTTAGCATATCCGTATGTGAAATTAAATTATTAGAGGTGTCCGATAATGGCTTTTTTGCCAATATCCTGATCTTGTCCAACTCTTAGTTACCGATTACGATATCAACCGATACCGATATATACAGTCGTGGAATTAACACATTATTATGCCTAATTCTGTTCTGAATGCATTAAACAATGTAACAAGGTTTTCCAAAATAAATCAACTCAAGTTATATAGAAAAATAATGCTAACATGGCACTGCCATATTTATTATTGAAGTCAAAGTGCATTCTTTTTTTTAACATGCCTCAAAACAGCAGCTTGGAATTTGGGACATGCTCTCCCTGAGAGAGCATGAGGAGGTTGAGGTGGGCGGGGTTGGGGGGGGTGTATATTGTAGCGTCCCGGAAGAATTAGTGCGGAAAGGGGTTCTGGGTATTTTTTCTGTTGTGTTACGGTGCGGATGTTCTCCTGAAATGTGTTTGTTATTCTTGTTTGGTGTGGGTTCACAGTGTGGCACATATTTGTAACAGTGTTAAAGTTGTTTATACGGCCACCCTCAGTGTGACCTGTATGGCTGTTGACCAAGTATGCCTTGGATTTACTTGTGTGTATGAAAAGCCGTGGGTATTATGTCATTGGGCCGGCACGCAAAGGCCCAATGACATAATAAGGTTAATTGGCGCTCTGTACATCTCCCTGTGTCTATGTAACACTCCATACAGCGGCGGTTTAAAATGTCATGAATTTTACTTTTTGAAACCGATACCGATAATTTCCGATATTACATTTTAAAGCTTTTATTGGCCGATATTATCGGACATCTCTATAAATTATGGAATGGATTAACCAAAGAAATCAAACAAAGCACCAAAATGATTTAGTTTAAAAGACTGTTCGAACTACAAGAGTTCAAAAATTACACAGAACAATAATTATGAACATTTTGAACCTTTTTTTTTTTTTTTTTTGAGATAACAATTATTTATGTATTTATTTGTTTACTAACTATGGTATATTATTTATTTATTATTTATTCACTGTTCTGTTACAGAGAACAAGGACATTGGATACAATTGCTTTGCTATAAAAAGTGGAAGGATTAAATATGCTCAGCTTCTTCCTACTCCTTTTTAGATGTGCTGTAATGAAACAACTGGAAATATGTAATGCCTTACATTGTACAGTACGTATGTTCCAAATAAACTGGAACTGAACTCAGTATAGAGGGGATCTTTGACTAAATGTTTTTTTTCCAATCAGTCCTTACTAGGGTTGTACTGGTATTAATAAAGTCCCGCAGTACTAATGAATTGAAAACGGTACCATATTGTTTCTCAAAAAAAATACAGGTATTTTTTTTTCTTTCGCACATGACAGCGCGCCGTCGTCAAATTTGTGACCATGCCGGTTAAACGAGCAGATGCGCATATTAGGCAACGCACACGCACGGAGCACTTACAAGCACAAACAGTGTGGAGCTAGAAAAAGGGAGAATGGACACATTTTGGATTAAAAAATGAACAATGAAGTTGATGTTATGAACACTGGAGCGCCGCCTCTGCAAGAGTTGCTTACTCTGCAAAAACTGAAATTTAAGTAAGATTGGATATCTCAAATAGGATGATATTTGGTTATTTTCTGTATGATAAGATAATTCTTCTCACGAAGCAAATTTGATGTTAGAGTGTTTTACTTGTTTCAAGTGTTTTGGTCCTAAATTAATATCTTAGTAAGATATTATAGCTTGTTGCTGATATTTGATGACCTATATTGAGTAAAACATGCTTGAAACTAGAATATCAACTGTTGCAAAAGCTGTCATCAACACTCACAAGTATAAAATTACTTTTTTAAGTAATATTTTCTTATTTCAAGCATGAAAAACAAAATCATGATGCCGAGCGCATATCATTATGTCAAGATAATGGCACTAGCATTTACTTAATTTAAGAATATTTTTCAACATCTTTTTTTTCTAACAAGAAAAGTACATTTGTTATTCGTGAGAATATACTTATTTTAAGGTATTTTGGGTTCACAGAGGTTAGCTAATTTTACTTGTTTTGGAAAGTCTTGACAAGACGAATTTTCTCGTTCTATTGACAGATAATTTTGCTTAGTTCAAATAAAACACCCTTCATTTCTGTATTTTTTTTCTCTTGTTTTTGAACACCGAATTTTTGCAGTGTAGCTCTTGCTCTTTTTAGCTCACTAGCGGTTAATGTCCATTCGCAGATGTTAGTGTTTCTAATCCTCGCCGCCATGTCGACAAATAAAGTAAGTTTCTTACAAGTATCATCCCAGATACTTGACGAGGAATAGCTAAACATGCTTCCCTACAAACCATAGGATGATAAAATAGCTAACTAACTTCTAAAAGCAAGCGAGCGCTCCTGAATGTAAACAAATGCCATGGGTGGGTTTACACAGACATCAACTAATGAATCATGATACCTAGTACAAGAGCCGTATCTAATCAATACTACAATTACATCAATATTTTTTACCATCAAAAAATATTTTTTCTTTTTTTATCATTTATAAACTCATGAAATATGTCCCTGTATACAGGTTAACATTAATTTTGACCAATATACAGTACGACCCTGCAATTACTTGGTATTGGATTGACAGCAAATTTTGTAGCATCACCCAAAGCTTATGTAAAATAAATCAAACAGAAGAGTACGCGATTATTACATTTGAACAGAAGTGTAGTTAGAACATGTCAGAACAAAATGAGCAGAGATTAACAGTAAATAAACAAGTAGATTAATAATCCATCATATTTTGACAAAATAATAGATATAACACAATATGTTCTTCCATACGTCAGACAAATTACGAGCTTTATTTTTGTTTACTTACTACTAAAAGACAAGTTGTCTTGTATGTTCACTGTCTTATTTAATGACAAAACATTTCTTTAATTGCAGTAAGCAACATATGTTTAATGTATCGTAAGATTTTCTGTTAAAAATAAAGCCAATAATGAAATTTTGTTGTGGTATAGAAATAAATTTTAGTACCGGTAGCAAAAATCACATCGGACTGTCTGCCCTGCAGGATTTTTAAGGACCAGTCAAAGACAATTTAGAGTGAAAAGAGAATTTTATTTTCACTCGCACACAAAACATTCTACCTTGGATTGTTTCCCTGGCTTCGTGACTCTCTCAAAGGACAGTGCAGTGAAGACACAACAATCTCCCTTCTTGTCGCTCATGGACACACACCTGTTGTTGTTGACTTTGGCCTAGCGGCTGCACAAGATTAAGCCCACAGAACAAATACACACTGCAGGGTTACACACAAACATGCATCCAAAAAATATACGCCAAACATACACACCCCACCCCCTCAACCCAACGCCCTTGACGCACATCCCATTGAGGTGATGAAAGGATGGTCAGCACCTGAGAGCTGCGGCCTACCACCATGACCCCGTTCTCCCTTCCCTTCTGTTGCTAGATATCTCGAGATGTACATTGTAATATGTATATGTGTTTTGCTATAGAGTTTTTTTCCCCCCACTAATCCTTCCCCGGCGTTTTACCTTTTTCCCATCTTTTACGGGGTGCCTTGTGGCTACCCATCAGCGTTCCTGTTCTGTAACCCTGTACACTGTTTGTTTGTCTAATCTTGAACGGGTTTGTGCTGAAAACAAAGTTTCGTTGTACTTGTGCAATGACAATAAAGACCTATCTATCTATTTAAAATATTGGTATCGGGACAACCCTAGTCCTTGCAAAGAACAGAGCACTCCTTGTATATTAGAGGATCTCTGACCAGCATGTTTTTTTTTTTTTCCTCAGTAGATCGTTTAAAGTAGCAGGGCACTCCAATCATATAGATCAGGGGTCACTAACGCGGTGCCCGTGGGCACCAGGTAGCCCGTAAGGACCAGATGAGTAGCCCGCTGGCCTGTTCTAAAAATAGCTCAAATAGCAGCACTTACCAGTGAGCTGCCTGTATTTTTTACATTTTATTTATTTACTAACAAGCTGTTCTCGCTTTGCTTGACTTTTTTAATTCTAAGAGAGACAAAACTCATAGAAATTGAAAATCCAAGAAAATATTTTAAAGACTTGGTCTTCACTTGTTTAAATAAATTCATTCATTTTTTTTACTTTGCTTCCTATAACTTTCAGAAAGACAATTTTAGAGAAAAAATACAACCTTAAAAATTATTTTAGGATTTTTAAACACATATACCCTTTTACCTTTTAAATTCCTTCCTCTTCTTTCCTGACAATTTAAATCAATGTTCAAGTATTTTTTTTTTATTATTGTAAAGAATAATAAATACATTTTAATTGAATTCTTCATTTTAGCTTCTGTTTTTTCGACAAAGAATATTTGTGAAATATTTCTTCAAACTTATTATGATTAAAATAAAAAAAAATATTCTGGCAGATCTAGAAAATCTGTAGAATCAAATTTAAATCTTATTTCAAAGTCTTTTGAATTTCTTTTAAAATTGTTGTTCTGGAAAATCTAGAAGAAAAAATGATTTGTGTTTGTTAGAAACATAGCTTGGTCCAATTTGTTATATATTCTAACAAAGTGCAGATTGGATTTTAACCTATTTAAAACATGTCATCAAAATTCTAAAATTAATCTTAATCAGGAAAAATTACTAATGATGTTCCATAAATTCTTTTTTTTAATTATATTTCAAAAAGATTCGAATTAGCTAGTTTTTCTATTCATTTTCTTCGGTAGAATTTTGAATTTTAAAGAGTCGAAATTGAAGATAAACTATGTTTCAACATTTTATTTTCATTTTTTGTGTGTTTTCTCCTCTTTTAAACCGTTCAATTAAGTGTTTTTTTCATCATTTATTCTCTACAAAAAACCCTCCGTAAAAGGAAAAAAAAATGTACGACGGAATGACAGACAGAAATACCCGTTTTTTTATATATATAGATTTATTTATTTAAGGTACATTGAGCAAATTGGCTATTTCTGGCAATTCATTTAAGTGTGTATCAAACTGGTAGCCCTTCGCATTAATCAGTACCCGAGAAATAGCTCTTGGTTTCGAAATGGTTGGTGACTCCTGATATAGATGATGTCCTTTTTAATTGTGTTGTGTTGAGTGGTCTCTAATCATATGGACAAAACACGCACCCCTGGACTACTACACACTTACCCCCGCGCTCCACTCCTTCGCCGCTTCTAGTCCCTCGCTGTATAATGGTTTACAGAGCAGCACCCAGATGGCCGCAGCTTTGGACTGAATAATGATTACACACACTTTGTGTTGTAACCCCACTCTTATGTTTTACAACAGAGCATCATCCAGGACCTGAAGAAGAACTTTGAGATTGTCAAGCTCATCACGGGATCCCTTGTGTGCTGCCATCGACTGGCAGTGACTGCAGCGGGAAGCTGTTGTCTGTCGGGCTCCACCATGGTGGACGGGCGATACACCTACCAGGAGGTTCGGCCACGCTTTTGCCATTGTTCAGTTTGAACTATTGTCCTGCTTTATCTCCTGTTAATGCAACCGTCTCATATGCTTCTGAATCTATGACCAGTATCTGGACAGCCACCTGCGCTTCCTGGCTTTCTTCCTCCAGGAGGCAAACCTCTACCTGGTCTGGAACAGGGCCAAGGAGCTATGGGAGTGCCTGGTCTCTGGCCCGGATGTTTGTGAACTGGACCGTGAGGTAAGCAGAGAGCTATGCGTATGAATGCAAACCTGTTGCGTTGTTTGTGAGTGTGTCTCTCATGGTGTGAACTTTTCAAGGAACATCTTCACATTCTCGTTGTCTATAATACAACACCAAAAATTAATGAAGTTGGCACGTTGTCTAATTCATAAATAAAAACAGAATACAATGATTTGCAAATCCTTTTCAACTTATACTCAATTGAATATACTGCAAAGACAAGATATTTAATGTTCGAATGAGAAACATGTTTTTTTTTTTTTTTGCAAATAATCATTAACTTAGAATTTAATGGCAGCAACACATCAGTCCATCTTTGATGAGCTCGGGCCCAGCGAAGCCGGCGGCGATTCTGGGTGTTGTTGATCAATTTTTTTTTGCTCGGCATAGTAGGGTTTTAACTCGTACACTGCAAAAATTCGGTGTTCAAAAACAAGAAGAAAAAAATACAGAAATGAGGGGTATTTTATTTGAACTAAGCAAAATTATGTGCCAATAGAACAAAAAAATTCGGCTTGTCAAGACGTTCCAAAACAAGTAAAATTAGCTAACCTCAGTGAACCCAAAATACCTTAAAATAATTATATTTTCTCACTAATAACAAGTGTACTTTTCTTGTTAGAAAAAAAGAGACCTTTTTGCTCAGTATGTTGAAAAATATTCTTAAATTAAGTAAATGCTAGTGCCATTATCTTGAAATAATGATATGCGCTCGGCATCATGATTTTTTTTTTTTCATGCTTGAAATAAGAAATTGTTACTTAAAAAAGTAATTTCATACTTGTGAGTGTTGATGTCACAGCTTTCCAAGAGTTGATATTCTAGTTTCAAGCATGTTTTACTCAATATAGGTCATCAAATATCAGCAACAAGCTGTAATACCTTACTAAGATAATTTAGGACCAAAACACTTAAAACAAGTAAAACACTCAAACATCAAATCTGTTTAGTGAGAATAATTATCTTATACAAAAAATAAGCAAATATCACCCTTATTTGATATACAATCTTACTTAAATTTCAGTTTTTTCAGTGTACTTACAGATGTAGCGATGAACTGTAGTTACTGACAGTGGTTTTCTGAAATGTTCCTGAGCCCATGTGGTGATATCCTTTACACACTGATGTCGCTTTTGATGCAGTACCGCCTTAAGGATCCAAGGTCACGGGCATTCAATGTTACGTGCTTTGATTTCTCCAGATTCTTTTGAAACTTTTGATGATATTACAGACCTTAGATTGTGTAATTCCTAAATTCCTTGAAGAAAAGCTCGTTGAGAAATGTTGTTCTTAAACTGTTTGACAATTTGCTCACACATTTGTTCACAAACTGGTGGCCTTCGACCCATTCTTGTTTGTGAATGACTGAGCATTTCATGAAAGCTGCTTTTACACCCAATCATGGCACCCACCTGTGCCCAATTAGCCTGTTCACCTGTGGGATGTTCCAAATAAGTGTTTGATGAACACTCCTCAACTTTCTCAGTCTTTTTTGCCACTTGTGCCGGCTTTTTTGAAACATGTTGAAGGCATCAAATTCCAAATGAGCTAATACTTGCAAAAAACAAACAAACTTAGACTTACACTTAGACTTCCTTTTTATTGTCATTCAGATTTGAACTTTACAGTACAAATAAGAACGAAATTTCGTTGCATTAGCTCTTGGTGGTGCAGGTTAAAAAAAGCAATAAGGTGCAGATATAAATAAATAGATTACTGTACAGATAAATATATTGCACTTTTGCATAGGCATCAAGGTTTTTGGATGTCTGTTATATTGTCTTTTTATTCCAGCGAGTTAATCCATTTTGGGGGGAGTTGAAGGATAATTTAGTTATGGCAAACAAATTTTTCCGGTTCGAACGTTAAGTATGTTGTCTTTGCAGTCTATTCAATTGAATATAAGTTGAAAAGGATTTGCAAATCATTGTATTCTGTTTTTATTTACCATTTACACAACGTGCCAACTTCACTGGTTTTGGGGTTTGTAGTTTTGATTACAGATGTGCTCATTGATCGGCCACCAATAAGTATTGGCCGATTTTCGTGAAAAAGTATGTGATCGCTCTTACCGCAGATCCCCTCTGGCTGACATTGTATTTATTTTTAGTCCCACAGTTGACAAGCGGCTTGAAGCTAATTATGTTTCTCCATACACAGTGTGGAACCGCTCCCCTAAGATAATATTAATCATATCTATAGGGGCAAATTATCTGCATTTCTTAGTATCTTCAGTGTCAATATTATCCAGTATTGGTAGTACTGGAGGACGGGTCTAAACATTATACACGGGAGGAAGCTAATTGCTAAGCTAACTGCAAAGCAAGCTTAATTAAAACCTATAAAGTTTGAGTGGCCACATGCGTGGAAAGCAGCTTTTAGCTCTTATTTCCAAAATTGTGTACACTACTGAATTGGGGTCTTATGGCCGCTTATGTGGACACTTATACTGCCGTCTGGTGGTGTCAGAAGAGTACAACATACAATGGAATTTGGAAAAAAAAATGTGTAAAAATAAGAATTAGCATGTCACTAAACATGAAGTACACGTTTGTGTACTTATGGACTAAATACACCATATCAAAAGATGATTCTTAGTTTTTATTCTAATTACGGTCCAATAAGCCCAAATAGCAAAGAGGAATTTAAAAAAAAGCATGTAAACAAACAGCTTGGGTCTGAAGAGGTTAAAACATCACCAATAATTAAGTGTTGTAGTGAAGTTTAAGAAGTTGAAATTGCACCGTGTTACAGCAGAAAGTACGCAGCTATTAACTTAATTCGGAAATTAAAATAAAATGATTAAAATGAGTAGTAGGTAGTTTTTGCTTTTGTTAGTTATTGTATACTATTGAGTTGACTTTGTTTTGTTGAAACAATAGTATGTAATATGTAAAAAAATGTTATTTAGATTTTGTTAAACTGACAATCATCAGTCACCTTTGAAAAATTGGCTGTTCATATATGTCAGGGGTCGGGAACCTTTTTGGCTGAGAGAGCCATGAAAGCCAAATATTTCAAAATGTATTTCCGTGAGAGCCATATAATTAATTTTTAAGTAAGACCAACATTTTTAGAGTATAATAAGTCTCTTATTCTTTTTAATAACATTGTTATTCTTAAAGCTAGCCAATAATAAATAGAATACTTCTTACCATTAATGCGACTTCTTGAACAGGTGTGATAGAAAATGGATGGTTGGATTGAAATGCATGAGAATGTTTTATAATTTGAACGTTATTTTTGACACAATGATTACCAGCGGAATTATTCATTACTTATCGTGTTAAGCAATCTCAGCTAAGATTTATCTGAGAGCCAGATGCAGTCATCAAAAGAGCCACATCTGGCTCTACAGCCATATGTTCCCTACCCCTGGTATATGTCATCAGTTTTGGTATCGGTCGATCTCACTCATGGATGATTGGTATCGGAATCACTAGCATAAATCCCTGATCGGACCGTCCCTAGAATAGGCATTAAGCAAAATCTGTACATTCAGTTTTAATTAATTTACCAATGTATTTTTCATATAATGAACGGTCTGAAGAAACTGTAGTCTAATGTTGAGGAAATCCAGTGTGCTACATTGTGGTCATCTACGACCACACATTGCCTTCTTGCATTTTGTGTATGTGAACGACTCTTGCCGTCGCCACGTGGGTTTCGTGGACCGCTCAGGAAGGACATCGCTTTAGCACAGGTTTGACTCTTTATTTTTCAATAGAGCTGCAGTGTCGGTTGGGTCGCTCTTTCAGCTCCTCCTCCGCTGCTCGTTCCGGTCAGCTTTTCAGCTGCTGTGTCGTCTTCGTCTGTGCTGTTCTCTGTCGCTCTTTTCTCGCTCTCTTGCAGTGCTGCGGACACTCCAACACCTTCTCTTGATTTTTCCTCCTTCTCGCCTTTTATACTCTGCGAGGAGATAGGTAGATTCATCACCGGTGTGTGAGCCACGCACCTGATTTCGATTGCGGCGGCGTCGCTCCCGGCTCGCCTCTCCGTTCCGCCCCGTTCTCCGCCTCCTTGCCGCCATCTTGAGCAGGGCTATAGCTTGCCCTGCCCCGCCGTCGGCTCTGCCTCTCCACAGTGTCATTTTTATTTTATTTATTTTTTTATTACAGATGTGTTTCGAGTGGTTCACCAAAGGCCAGCATGACCTGGAGAGCGACGTCCAGCAGCAGCTCTTCAAGGAGAAGATCCTGAAACTGGAGCCCTATGAAATCACTATGAACGGTTAGACGCTAACTACTTGATAACTGAGTATTGGATTCACCTGCTAACGTTGCTAATGCTCGTCCCTCAAGGTTTCAACCTGTTCAAGACCTTCTTTGAGAATGTCAATCTGTGCGATCATAGATTGAAACGCCAAGGAACTCAGCTGGTCTGTCTTTAAACAACCTTAGTTCCTCCACGGGACATTTCCGAAATCCATCCTTGATGTGGTAAATGGTATCATTACAGTGTGTGGAGCGCCTTGACCTGGCGGGGATGGATTTTATCTGGCGCATCGCCATGGAAACCCCTGATGAAGAGATAGCCAATGAAGCAATCCTGCTCATCATCACGTATAGCTACACAAACCTCAATCCCAAGATGAAGAAGGTCAGTACATGTGCATGTTTGTATTTGTCTGCTAGCGGAATTTCCCACCTGTATTCGACCATTCCCAGAAAACATTCAAATACTCATGATAATAATAAAGGGTGCACAATTAGTATAGAACAGATACGCCTCAAGCCCTCCTCGTTTTTTCTCAAAGGGCACTCACATGCCTGACATTGATAAATCCGATAAAAATAACTCCAATAAAGAATGTTGGAAAAAAAAAACTTACAATGATGCAAGATTACGTGACTGTGCTCTTAACCAAAGTCTCCTTTTTTGTGCTGTGCTGTAAACAGCCTGGCTAAAATTTCCACAGAATTCACTGTAAACCAGATGTCTCAAACTCAATTTACTTAGGGCCGTCTGGGCCGCACAAATGATTCACGTTTTAACCACGTGACTAAAATTGTTAACTACTTCCACCACCAGCTATTGTAGGCCTCAAGTCATTATAAATGTAAAATGTTATGGGTTTTTTTTTGTTTTTTTTTAAAGGAATTTGAATTTTGTGTTGCCTAATGTTTTTGGTGTGCTGTAATTGTTGTTTTGCACCTTTTATTGTAGGTAGTGTTCTCTGAGGTCAGATTAAAGATTGCAATATATATATTTAACTATTAGTCGCCCAGAGTTTGCGGGCAGCAATTACACTAAAATATAACATTAAGAACAGGGCCACAAAATATGGGCCTGCTTTTAGGCAGCTCGTTAGAAACCCCTGCTGTGAACAAACATGGTGTCAATCATGTGGGACTTCTTAAATGTTTCAGAGGAAGGCATTTTTGTGTGCCATTTTTGGCCCAATATTCTGCAAATAATTTTGTTAGTAGAGAAATAAACAACACTTATTAATACATCAAACCTTATTGGCCACCTAAAATGGCAGCATCGCTAATTTGGTGTTTTGGTAGCCAGGAGCAAAGAAAGGTGTGCACAAAAAATAATAGATTTAAATAGAGATATCCGATAATATCGGCAGTCACATGTTTTAAAATGTAATATTGGAAATTATCGGTATCTGTTTCAAAAAGTTAAATTTACGACTTTTTAAAACGCCGCTGTACGGAGTGGTACACGGACGTAGGGAGAAGTACAGAGCAGTTGCATCTCCCAGTCATACTTGCCAACCCTCCCGATTTTCCCGGGAGACTCCCGAATTTCAGTGCTCCTCCCGAAAATCAATCTCCCGAGGCAACCATTCTCCCGAATTTCTCCCGATTTCCACCCAGACAACAATTTTGTGGGTGTGCCTTATAGGCACTGCCTTTGCGTGCCGGCCCAATCACATTATATCTACAGCTTTTCACACACACAAGTGAATGCAAGGCATACTTGGTCAACAGCCATACAGGTCACACTGAGGGTGGCCATATAAACAACTTTAACACTGTTACAAATATGCGCCACATTGTGAACCCACACCAAAGAAGAATGACAAACACATTTTGGGAGAACATCCGCACCGTAACACAACATAAACACAACAGAACAAGTACCCAGAACCCCTTGCAGCACGAACTCTTCCGGGACGCTACAATATACTCCCCCCTCTACCCCCTCCAACTCAACCCCGCCCACCTCAACCTCCTCATGCTCTCACAGGGAGAGCATGTCCCAAATTCCAAGCTGCTGCTTTGAGGCATGTTAAAACAAATAATGCACTTTGTGACTTCAATAATAAATATGGCAGTGCCATGTTGGCATTTTTTTCCATAACTTGAGTTGGTTTATTTTGGAAAACCTTGTTACTTGTTACAGAATTAAGCATAATAATGTGTTAAATCCACGACTGTATATATCGGTATCGGTTAATATCGGAATCGGTAACTAAGAGTTGGACAATATCGGAATATCGGATATCGGCAAAAAAGCTCTCTAGATTTAAATAATATATTAGTACAGGTCTTGAGAAGCATGATGTTATTATCAGCAACAGATTCTTAAATAGAAATATGTTGTGCATCCCTTGTAGTAATAATACATTAAAACATTTACAAATATGTACTAAATTAATAAAACATTTTAAAAAATCAGCCTAGCGCCTCGATAGCAATAAACTTTGACAACTGAAAATAAAGTATGTGTCACCTTCTTTTCATATTAATGTGTTTTTTGCTTTAGCCAAGGTTGTACATTTTTCTTAAACATCAACCTATAGGTGTGTTTTATTTTATAGGTAGCCTTCCAAGAATGTTCCGATTTAAATTTAGATGATAATTTACAGTGAAAAAAGAGAATAAAAACAATTAATGAGTTATGATATATTTTAGGTTTTATTCTTTTTAAATGGTTATGTGCATACAAGCTGTTCTAGGTTTAATTCAAATGCAGGCTGCTCATTCGATGAATTTAATATAAAAAACATATCATTTAACACAGTCCTGGGAAAATTCAGGCCCAGGGGCTTTACAATCTGGCCCGCCAGACATTCCCAAATAATTGTTTCAGATCTTTAAGATGGAAAGTGTAGCTGCATTATGATGTGCAGTGATGTTTTCAAAAGGCCGTAAGTCTTGAACTATACAAAGTATTTCAATGGTTGGAGTCTGCTGTTTTGCATGATATACTAGTTAATATGGTAATCTAATGAGTTACTATGGTAATGTAATTAGTTACTATGGTAATAAAAGTCACAGCAGCTCAGACGAGGTACCAAGCAGTGTGGGTGTGGAGCGTTTCCACAGAGTGTTTCCAGAGAAGCCAGCCTGAAATGCGGGTTTTTTTGGGTTTGTTTTGTCACGTTTATATTTAGCTATGTTTGTTGCATTTTTGTTGCTTTTCGCTTCATTGTAAAATATGTCATCGAGAGGGGGTGTGGCGTTCATACGTTGTCAATATTCAGTGTTTTATCGTTCATAGTTAATATTGTAAATCCCACATTCTTTATTTTCATGTACATGCTGGGTGTCTTATTCAGTACAACAGCTTAAAAATCCATTCCGTTTTTTAAGGCGGTTCTTCATAAAGTTTTTAGCATTCAATCAGACATTATTGTGAGGTTTTGTATTAGTGTTCTTAAAAATCAGATATACCGGCCCCGGGGCACATTTGTTTCTCTAAATTTGGACCCCAAGTCAAAATAATTGCCTAGGCCTGATTAACATGTACAGATACCTATCAATTACTGAGCTATATAGAGTTGTATAACACTTTGATATTTTGAATAAGTCATATAGCTATTTAGATAGTTGCTTTCGCTTGTTTGTAGACAAACAATCGCTCTGTTCTTTTAATGAGTTTTAGCGAGTGCTTAGTCTGTGTTTCTTTGACCTCAACATGTGTTCCTCGCAGGATTCGGTGTCTTTGCACAAAAAGTTCATTGCTGATTGCTACAAGAGACTAGAGGTGAGAATTGTGCAACGCATTACTTTTAATGTCTGATTGTTGCAAAAAATAAATAAATAGCACTCATTTCCTATCAGGCAGCCAGCTCGGCCCTGGGTGGGCCTACTCTGACGCACGCCGTTACCAGAGCCACCAAGATGCTGACGGCCACCGCCATGCCGACGGTGGCCACATCTGTACAATCGCCATCCAGGTACAGTTTAGATTAGGGCTGTGGGAAAAAATCGATTCAAATTTGAATCGTGATTCTCACGTTGTGCGATTCGGAATAGATTCTCTTTTTTTTTTTTTAAATACATTTTTTTTTTTTTTTAATCAATCCAACAAAACAAAACACAGCAATACTATAACAATGCAATCCAATTCCACAACTAAACCTGACCCAGCAAGACTCAGAACTGCAATACACAGAGCAATTGAGGAGACACAAACACGACACAGAACAAACCAAAAGTAGTGAAAAAAAAATTAATATTATCAACAACAGTATCAATATTAGTTATAATTTCAGCATAGCAGTGATTAAAAATCCCTCATTGACATTATCATTAGACATTTATGAATAAATAAAAAAAGAACAATAGTGCCACAGTTGTTTACACTTGCATCGCATCTCATAAGCTTGACAACACACTCTGTCCAATGTTTTCACAAAGATAAAATAAGGCATATTTTTGGTTCGTTTAATAGTTAAAACAAATTTACATTATTGTAATCAGTTGATAAAACATTGTCCTTTACAATTATAAAAGCTTTTTAAAAAAAATCTACTACTCTACTAGCATGTCAGCAGACTGGGGTAGATCCTGCTGAAATCCTATGTATCGAATGAATAGAGAATCGTTTTGAATCGGAAAAATATCGTTTTTGTATCGAGAATCGCTTTGAATAAAAAAAATCGATTTATAATCGAATCGCGACCCCAAGAATCGATATTGAATCGAATCGTGGGACATCCAAAGATTCGCAGCCCTAGTTTAGATGTAAAAAAACCTAAACTCTGGAATAAGCACTACTAAAACCTAATCCTACTGAATCTCCTGCTGTGTTCTTCTACAGATCCACGAAGCTGGTTATAATAGAGCGACTGCTGCTGCTTGCCGAGCGCTACGTCATTACTATAGAGGTAGGCCCCGCCTCTTTGTCCTCTGTCATTTTGTGTGTGTATGTGTGCATGTGGACCCCGACTTAAACAAGTCTAAAAACTTATTGGGGTGTTACCATATAGTGGTCAATTGTATGGAATATGTACTGAACTGTGCAATCTACAAATAAAAGTTTCAATCAATCAATCATGCATGCACGGGTGTGTGTGAGAGCAATGATTACTGTCTTTCCGCAGGATCTATACTCAGTTCCTCGCACAATTCTACCTCACGGGGCTTCGTTCAACGGACACCCCGTCACTCTTCACATAACCTACGAGTCAACCAAAGACACGTTCACCTTAGAGGTACTCGGCAGTGCTGTCGGAGCCCTCTAATCCACATTGATTGATTAGCATCTCCAGAGGAAATAGCGCTCTCTGTTTCTCCTCGTCTTTTGTGTCTGCAGACCCACAGTAATGAGACGATAGGAAGTATCCGGTGGAAGATATCCGAGCACTTGAGCTGTCCGGTGGATAATGTCCAGATCTTTGCCAATGATAGCGTGGTACGTGTCATTGACTGTAGCTGATAGGAGCTCTGTGTTCGTCTTTTATTTTTTTAAAGATACTATTTTATCTGTCACTCCCTCATTCAAGTATTGTACTCCTCTCCCAGTCATGTGTTTCCCCTGAAGCCAATGTAAATTATTCTAAGTGCCGCCATCTCCATTTGGCCTAAAGCGCCGTCTGAGTGGCAGGGGAAACACAACCGTGAAACAACATCCCTGCTTTTATTTTTCATTTTCTCTCATTCGATCCCGCTTTGGTGTCCCTTCACCTCGTGTTAGTTGACCATGAATCGGGACCAGAAACTGCTGTCCCAGCTGGGCTTTAGCGACGAGCAGAGCCTGACGGTGAAGAGCTCGGGCACGGGCACGCCCTCGGGCAGCTCCGAGTCGTCGGCCTCCGCCTCCAGCAGCTCCAGCTCGGCCGTCTTCAACTCTGCCTACGCCCTGGAGCAGGTAGGACCAAAAGAGGACTTGCTTGGGCACCCGAGCTGGTTCTAATACCATCGTCTCCCACCAGGAGAAATCTCTTCCCGGTGTGGTCATGGCGTTGGTGTGCAATGTGTTTGAGATGCTATACCAGCTGGCCAACTTGGATGAATCCAGGTGAGAAAGAACTTCCACGTTCTAGAACAGACCTGGTCAGATTAAAGTCCTATTGAAATGAGATTTTCTTATTTAAACGGGGATAGCAGGTCCATTCTATGTGTCATACTTGATAATTTCGCGATATTGCCATATTTTTGCTCAAAGGATTTAGTAGAGAACATTGACGATAAAGTTCGCAACTTTTGGTCGCTAATAAAAAGCCTTGCCTTTACTGGAAGTAGCAGACGATGTGCGCGTGACGTCACGGGTTGTAGGGCTCCTCACATCCTCACATTGTTTATAATCATAGCCTCCAGCATTAACAGCTATTTGGACCAAGAAAGCGACAATTTCCCATTTAATTTTAGCGAGGATGAAAGATTTGTGGATGAGGAAAGTTAGGTTGAAGAAAAGAAACAAAAAAGATAAGGCGACGGCTCCAGGCGGCGGCAGTGGGACTGTTTTAGATGTAATCAAACACATTTACTAGGATAATTCTGGACGATCCCTTCTCTGATTATTGTTTTAATAGTGTTTTAGTGAGATTATAAAGTCATACCTGAAAGTCGGATGGCTGCGGTGAACGCCAGTGTCTCTCAGAAAAACCGAGGAGCCAAGATCACAGCTGCCTTTTTGAGATGCAGGAGGAGGTCGTATAATCCACTGAAGTCTCCGGTAAGAGCCGACTTAATATCACAATTTTCCCATCCAAAAACTTGCTGGTTGACGAAGAGAAACATGTTCGCTTGATCGCTCTGTGTTAAAGCTTCACAACAAACAAAGAAACACCGGCTGTGTTTCGGTGCTAAAGGCAGCTGCAATCCACCGCTTTCCACCAACAGAATTATTCCTTATAGTCTCCATTATTAATTGAACAAATTGCAAAGGATTCAGCAACACAGATGTCCAAATTAATGTGTAATTATGCGATGAAAAGAGACGACTTTTAGCCGTGAGTGGTGCTGGGCTAATATGTCCACTACAACCCGAGACGTCACAAACACGCGTCATCATTCCGTGACGTTTTCAACAAGAAACTCCGCGGGACATTTAAAATTGTAATTTAGTAAACTAAACCGGCCGTATTGGCATGTGTTGCAATGTTAATATTTCATCATTGATATATAAACTATCAGACTGCGGGGTCGGTAGGAGTGGGTTTCAGTAGGCCTTTAAGGCCCGGGGGCCACATGCGGCCCGTTACGCTTTTCAATCTGGCCCTCCAGACATCCCCAAATAGTTTTAGATCTTTAAGATGGAAAGTGTAGCTGCCATTATGATGTGCAGTCATGTTTTCTAATGACCTTAAGTCTTGGACTATACAAAGTATCTCAATGGTTGGAATCTGCGTTTGTGGATGATATACCAGTTACTATGGTAATGTACCTAGTTACTATGGTAATCGAATTAGTTACTACCACCCGAACCCTTCCCTAGGGAGGTGTTTAGGGCACGTCCGACTGGCAGGAGGCCACGGGGAAGACCCAGGACACGTTGGGAGGACTATCTCTCCCGGCTGGCCTGGGAACGCCTCGGGAAGAGCTGGACGAGGTGGCTGGGGAGAGGGAATTCTGTGCTTTATTGCTAAGGCTGCTGTCCCAGCGACCCCACCCCGTAAGGGGAAGAAAATGGATGAATGGATGGATGGTAATCTAATTAGTTACTGTAGCAACGCTTGTGCTTGGGTTTTTCTAATCACAGGAAATGGCAGCACATTTCAGGCAGCGTTTTGCTACACTCAAATATAGTTTCGGACTTTCCAGTCCGTACTTGCAATAAATGTTTCTTTCCGTCTGTCCATGCATTCGGCTTTTCAGCCAATTGTCCTTCTTCGCGTGTCTTCCGCGTTCTCCCCCCCCTGTCAAGTTCTCCTGCGCTCCTAACAAAGGGACAGGTGATTAGACAACTCGTTCCAGCTGAGATTATCCACTCACCTGTCAGCTGCTTCATGGCCGATCGCTGCACACACCACCCGCCCGCAGGGAACGCAAGGACCACGCCCCTTGCCACAGTTACTATGGTCATCTAATTAGTTACTATGGTAATTTTCGTCACAGCAGCTCAGATGGGGCACCAAGCAGTGTGGGTGGGAAGCGTTTTCACAGACGCGGAAGGAGATTTTCACTACAAAGTACTAAAGCTTGGTGCTATATCAGATTGTAAGTGGGTTTATTTTGTACCCTTCACGTTCATATTTCACTGTTTGTTGCATTTTTGTCGCGTTTCACTTGATTGTAAAATATGTCAATTGAAAGGAGGTGTGACATTATTATTTTGTCAGTATTCTGTGTTTTATCGTTCATAAAAAAATTTTAAATTCCATTACGTATTTTAAGGCGGTCTGTCATAACGTTTTTAGCATTCAATCAGACATTATTGTGAGGTTTTGTATTAATGTCCCTAAAAATAAATATACTGACCCCCAAACATATTTTTTTCTCTAAATGTGGCCCCCGAGTCAAAATAATTGCCCAGGCCTGTTCTAGAAGTTGTATCAAACACCTGTTTTCATCAAGAGAACACTCGGCAGATGTTTATTATTGGGATGTATAAATGCTGTCCTCCTAGGATCACGCTGCGTGTGAGGAAGCTGCTCCTCCTCATCCCAACAGACCCGGATGTGCAGGACGCTCTCGACAACTTTGTTCCCAAAGAATCCAGCGTGTGGAGTCATCAGGTCCAGTCTTTGCAGTCTAATTAAGTTCAACCCATGCATGTTTGCCGCCTCTCATCCCTTGTTTCTTCTGTCTTTTGTAGAAGACGCTGTTTACCCTCGGCGCGGGGACAGGCTCTCGCTCTCCATCCATGGCCTCCAAGCAACAGCACCAGCAACCCAGTGCTGCCTCCATCCTGGAGTCCTTGTTCAGATCCTCCGCCCCGGGCATGTCTACCTTCAGAGTGCTCTACAACCTGGAGGTACACATACTGTATTTTTCGGACTATAAGTCGCAGTTTTTTTCTTAGTTTGGCCAGGAGTGCGACTTATACTCAGGAGCAACTTATGTGTGAAATTATTAACACATTACCGTAAAATTTCAAATAATATTATTTAGCTCATTCACGTAAGTGACTAGACGTATAAGATTTCATCGGATTTAGCGATTAGGAGTGACAGATTGTTTGGTAAACGTATAGCATGTTCTATATGTTATAGTTATTTGAATGACTCTTACCATAATATGTTACGTTAACATACCAGGCACCTTCTCAGTTGGTTATTTATGCGTCATATGTATTATACATATATATTTATATATATATTTACATTCTGGGTGTTCAGTTCGGTAAAAACTGTAAAATTCCATTTAGTTTTTTTTTTTTGGTTGACTGTCATAACATCTTTAGCATTCAGACATTATTTTTATATTTTGTATTCTAACACAAACTGTACAGCAGATAAATACAGCTGGGTGTGTGTGTGTGTGTGTGTGTGTGCATGCGTGTTTATGCATATGTATATATACGTATATGTATATTTACAAATACATATATACGTATATGTATATATATACATATATATATATATAAAGGGAATAAGCGGTAGAAAATGGATGGATGGATGGATATATGTATATATATATATATATATATATATATATATATATATATATGTATGTATGTATGTATATATATATATATATATATATATATATATATATATATATATATATATATATATATATATATATATATATATATATATATATATATATATATATATATATATATATGTATATATACATACATATATACGTATATGTATATATATGTTTATGTATATAAACATATACACGTAAGCTTTTTCCTACTCACAGTGCCACAGATCCACGCCAGAAGCCAGTTGCTCAGAGTTGACAGGGTTTTTAATATCGTTCTTCTCGACCAAGTGCATTTTCATGTAGACTTTTCAGTCTCTCCAATCCTATCACCTCCTCCTCTGCCGGCTGCTCATTCTTAAAGACAACAGTTGATTAGATTCACGCGTACCACCTGCGAAATCTAATCACCTGCCAGCTGCGTCTCGCCGTCCCGCCCATGCCACGCGCCCGTCTGAGGGTGCACTGTCTCCAGTAGCCCAGACGGGGTCGCTGACATTTACATCTGCAGTGTGCTGATCACAACCTCCCTCCACATACCTCCACCGCCAGACTTAGGCCGGGACATCGTCCGGCCGCACCTACTCACGCCCCCCGCCTGAGCGCGGGAGAGGAAGTCCGCCACGGCCATCTGCGCTCCCGGCCTATGGATCACTCTGAAATTGTAGGGTTGTAAAGCGAGATACCACCGGGTGATCCGCGCGTTGGCATCTTTCATGCGGTGGAGCCACTGAAGGGGCTTGTGGTCCGAGCAGAGGCTGAATGGGCGTCCCAGCAGATAGTACCGGAGGGCACCGACCGCCCACCGGATGGCAAGGCACTCCCTCTCCACCGTGCTATATCTGGCCTCTCTTTCTGATAGTTTCCTGCTGATATACAGGACCGGATGGCTGGTGCCCCCCCGCTGCTGAGATAAAACGGCTCCCAGTCCTCTGCCCGACGCATCCGCCTGCAAACAAAACGGGATGGAAAAATCAGGCATGTGCAGTACCGGCTCCTCGCAAAGTGCTTTCCTTACCTTCTCGAATGCCTGCTGGCACTGCTCTGTCCACTGGACCAGATCTGGGGCACCTTTCCGGGTGAGGTCAGTTTGTGGGCTGGTCAGGTCCGCAAACGGGGGACAAACCTCCGGTAGTAGCCCACCAGCCCCAAGAACTGCCTCACCTCCTTTTTCGTCTTCGTAGGCCGCAACTGCTGCGGTTTTATCTACCTGAGGCCGCACCTGGCCTTCCCCCAAGTGGTACCCCAGATACTGTACCTCCCTCCGGCCAACCGCACACTTCGCCGGGTTGGCGGTGAGCCCTGCCCGCCTCAGGGACTCGAGTACCGCCCCCACTCTCTGCATATGCTCCGCCCCGCTGTTCCCCTGGATGATGACATCATCCAGATAGGCTCCGGCATATGCAGCGTGGGGTCGCAGCACCCGGTCCATGAGTCTCTGAAATGTGGCGGGCGCACCGAACAAGCCGAACGAAAGGGTCACGAACTGGTATAAATCTTCCGGAGTGGAGAATGCCGTTTTTTCCTTGGACTCTGGAGACAAGGGAATCTGCCAGTAGCCCTTAGTCAAATCCAGTGTCGTAAAAAAACGAGCAGTGCCCAACCTGTCCAGGAGCTCGTCGACCCGGGGCATTGGATAGGCGTCAAACCGTGACACCTCATTCACCTTGTGGTAGTCTACACAGGACCGCACAGACCCATTTTTCTTCCCTACCAGAACTATGGGGCTGCACCACGCACTGTGTGACTCTTCTATCACTCCCAATTCCAGCATGGCTTTTAATTCTTCCCGAACTACTTTGCGTTTGTGTTCGGGCAGCCTATAGGGCCGGGACCTCACCGTCATGCCTGGGCTGGTCTCTATGTGATGCTGGGTGAGAGTCGTGCGGCCTGGCAGGGGGGAGAACACGTCAGCAAAATTTTGCTGCAATTTGGCCACGTCTGCTTTCTGTGACAGCGTAAGATGTTTATCATAGCGGAGAGGGGAGGGCCGGGGGGAGGGGGGAACCTCCGGGCCCAGCTCCTCGCTCTCCGCTATCGCCGTCACGGGCTCCGCTTCCCTCCACCCTTTTAGTAGGTTGAGGTGGTATATTTGTGTTGCCCCGCCCGGTCAGATCGCCTGACCTCGTAGTCCACGTCACCTACTCGTTGCGTGACCACAAAGGGTCCTTGCCACTTTGCGAGTAATTTGGAGCTGGATGTTGGGAGTAATACAAGTACTTTCTCTCCCGGTGAAAATTGTCTAGGTTGCGCCCCCCTGTTATACAGGCGCTGTTGACGTTCTTGGGCTTGGAGCAAATACGTGACAAGTGCCCTAATGTGTGGAGTTTTGCTCTCAAGTCCATGACGTACTGAATTTCGTTATTACTGGGGCTTGGACCTTCCTGCCAGCTTTCTTTAACTAGGTCCAGTACCCCACGCGGCTTCCTGCCGAACAACAGTTCAAATGGAGAAAATCCTGTTGAGGCCTGGGGAACCTCCCGCACTGCAAATAACAGGGGATCCAACCATTTATGCCAATTTGTCCTCGTGTATGAACTTCCGGATCATGGATTTCAAAGTTCTATTCATCCGCTCCACCAACCTATCTGTCTGTGGGTGGTAAACGCTAGTTCGAATAGATTTGATCCCCAATAAACCGTACAGCTCTTTTAACGTGCGTGACATAAAGGACGTGCCCTGGTCAGTTAAAATCTCTTTCGGGATTCCAACCCGGGAGATAACTTGAAACAGTGCCTGCGCGACACTCTTTGCAGAGATGGAGCGCAGTGGCACTGCTTTGGGATAGCGCGTTGCATAATCCACCAGGACTAGCGCAAAGCGATATCCCTGGGTGCTCGGATGAAATGGCCCGACGAGGTCCATGCCAATTCGCTCAAATGGGACCTCTATCAGTGGTAATGGCCGCGAAGGGGCTCTAGGAGTGGCCGCTGGGTTGACTAGTTGACAGTCCGGGCAGGCTGCGCACCAACGGAGCACGTCTGCCCGAATGCCCATCAATCGAACTCACTTGGTACCAGGTCGCGCGCAGAGTGTCATCTCGAGACTGCTCGAGTGGAAAATCATCCATGGGGCGCCATTGGGGAACCGGGGAAACCTCCTGGGAAGTCCCCGCCGGCCCCCCTTCCCCCTCCCCCTCGGCAGCGTCGGATAATCTTGCGTCGCCGATGAGAACAGCGCGGGTATCCCCTTTCCCTACCGTCCGTGAACGCACCCCTGTACACTGCTTTATTAATCCCTTAAATCCCGACCAATTTGTTCCCAAGATTAAGGGGTGCGCCAGGCGTACCCCGGCACAACGGGGTACGCGTGAATATCCCCATGCACACATTTAACCCGCACCCGTGTAACCTTACTCAATACCCCAGGTCGAACCAGGTTTTGGTGAATCATGGACTGCTCGCAGCCTGACTCCACCATCGCCCGGTATATACTCCCTTGTATCCTTACCGGTACATAGTATGTCTCTCCCGGTCCGGGGGAGGATGCTGGAGGGTCGCCCACCCGGATCACCTGCCCCACCTCCATCGCTGGACACTCCCGTTGCAGGTGACCTAGACGTCGGCACCTCCAGCACTCCTGCCCCGGCATTCGAGGCGCCGTTTGCGGGGGAAACGCAGTGTCTGCCGCGGCCTGGCCCTGAGGAGGAGAAAGCAGATTCATGTTGTTTTGTGGCCTGGGCCACGGCTGGGCTCCCTCTGCTGGTGGCGGGCGAATTCTGCGCGGCGCCGGTACTGGCCGCTCCGCTCCTCTTGCAGCCTTCTCCCGCTGTACCGCTAGGTGGTCCTCTGCCAAGGCTACCACCGCTGCTACCCCTTGTGGCCGGTGGTAGCGGAACCATGCTGACGTCCGCGCCGGTTTCGCCTCCAGGAATTGTTCGAGAATCAATTGTTCCATTACCTCTTCTGTTCCTCCGGGTTGCAGCCATCTTGTCGCCGCGTCTTTTAATTGTTGGCCCAGGGCGAAAGGGCGCTCCTCCGGTCCGAGTCTCATGTTCCGGAATCTTCGTCTGTTTTCCTCCTCGGATCCTCCCGTCCGGTCCAACACCGCTCTCCTCATGTCCCGGTAGCTCACCCGGGACACTGGTGGCAGGCTGAGCGCCGCTCGCTGCGCCTCTCCCGCCAGCAACGGTAACAGCCGCACCGCCCACTCCTCTTCTGGCCATGCGCATGATTTTGCTGTCGCCTCGAACATGTCCAAAAAGTTGTGGGGATCTTCCGTTTCCGCCATTCTGTGCTGTCCACTGCCGTCAACGCTGGCCTCGCTGCTGCGTGTGTCCCGACTTCAGCCTTCTCCGTCAGCGCCTGCAGAATCTGGCTCTGCTGCGCTATCTGGCCCTCCATCTGCCGGTGGTTCGCGGTAGACATCTCTGCCAGTAGCTGCCCAAGTGCCTCTATGGAGCTTGGTGACAACATCATAGCTTTTTTTTAATTGATTTTTTTTTTAACGTTGGGTGCCAGTTGTAAGCTTTTTCCTACTCACAGTGCCACGGATCCACGCCAGAAGCCAGTTGCTCAGAGTTGACAGGGTTTTTAATATCGTTCTTCTCGACTAAGTGCATTTTCATGTAGACTTTTCAGTCTCTCCAATCCTATCACCTCCTCCTCTGCCGGCTGCTCATTCTTAAAGACAACAGTTGATTAGATTCACGTGTACCACCTGCGAAATCTAATCACCTGCCAGCTGCGTCTCGCCGTCCCGCCCATGCCACGCCCCCGTCTGAGGGTGCACTGTCTCCAGTAGCCCAGACGGGGTCGCTGACATTTACATCTGCAGTGTGCTGATCACAACCTCCCTCCACAACACATAAATACTGGAATGTTACCTCATGATAATTGAGGGAACTCTTTTAATGTAATGCTGGATCCACAATATTGCTATATCTTAATAGTCAAAAGGTGTCAATCAAAACTTAAGCACTGATGTTTTGAAACAGCTCTATTGATTTATTTGGAGTGTGTGGTGTACCCAACAAGTAGATATAATGTTAAACCAAACAAGACCATTTCTGTTTTAGGTGTTGAGTTCCAAACTGATGCCCACGTCTGATGACGAGATGGCGAAAACCAGCAGCAAGTCCTTCTGCGAGAACTTCCTCAAAGCAGGAGGCCTCAGGTAAATACAAATTAATCTGTATTGTATGTCTGTATTTTGGTCGTGCCCTAACAGTACTCTCTCCTCACGTTTGCTTGCAGTCTGGTGGTGAATGTGATGCAAAGAGACTCCATCCCATCAGAGGTAGACTACGAGACGCGACAAGGAGTCTACTCCATCTGCCTTCAGTTGGCCAGGTGCAGCACACCTCTGTGGTGACGTCTTGGGTAGCAGCCTTGCAGACTCTCTCATCCTCAACTGGTTGTATCTGCAGGTTCCTTCTGGTTGGCCAGAGCATGCCCGCATCGCTGGACGATGACATCATCCGTGATGGCGACGCTCTATCGTCCCGCCCGTTCCGCAACGCGGGCCGCAGCGGCCGCCAGCTCTCGCTCTGTGCGACTCCGGAAAAGTCCTCCTACAGGCAGATGTCACTGTCGGAGCGCTCGTCTATCAGGGTGGAGGAGATCATACCTGCTGCCCGCGTGGCTATTCAGGTAAGGAAACAAAAACGGCAACATGAGGCCGTCATTAACTGCAGCTGCAACATTTCTGCTCCCTCCAGACTATGGAGGTCGGCGACTTCACATCCACCGTGGCCTGTTTCATGCGGCTGACATGGGCGGCGGCCGCAGGGCGACTGGATCTGGTTGGTAGCCCTCAGCCAATCAGAGAGACCCACGGTGCACTTCTACCTCAGGGAGTTCGCACTTGCAGCACAGGTAAAAGAGAGCAAGTACATGGGTGGAATAAAACTTACAGTGGAACCTTGATTTATTAACTTAAAGGCCTACTGAAACCCACTACTCCCGACCACGCAGTCTGATAGTTTATATATCAATGATAAAATATTAACATTGCAACACATGCCAATACGGTCGTTTTAGTTTACTAAATTGCAACAATTTTAAATTTCGCGCGGAAGTATCATGCTAAAACGTTGCTGTATGATGATGCGTGTGCATTACGTCACGCATTGTAGAGGACATTTTGTTCCAGCAGCGTTCACAGTTATAAGTCGTCTCTTTTCATCGCATAATTTCACAGTATTATGGACATCTGTGTTGCTGAATCTTTTGCAATTTGTTCAATGAATAATGGAGACGTCAAAGAAGAAAGCTGTAGGTGGGAAGCGGTGTATTGCGGCCGCCTTTAGCAACACAAACACAGCCGGTGTTTCATTGTTTACTTTCCCGAAAGATGACGGTGAAGCTTTACTATGGAACAGAGCGGTCAAGCGAACACGGTTGGATTGGACCACACACACAAAGTACAGTGTATTATGCAGCGATCATTTCGAAGGATCGTGTTTCGAAGAGGGTCCCTTGCGAAGGGCAGAGATGGGCATCGCCACCACCCGTCGACTGGTGCTGAAGAAAGGTGCAGGGCCGACCTTCAGGTTGTACAGGTACGACCATATTATCTCACTAAAACACCAGTAACACAATAAGCAGATAAGGGATTTTCCAGAATTATCCTAGTAAATTTGTCTAATAACATCTGAATTGTTCCCACTGCCCTCTAGTCTTTTTTTTCCCTTTTTCTTTTTTCTAGTCCTTCACTCTCACTTTCCTCATCCACGAATCTTTCATCCTCGCTCAAAATAATGGGGAAATCGTCACTTTCTCTGTCCAAATCGCTCTCGCTGCTGGTGGCCATGATTGTAAACAATGTGAGGAGCTCCACAACCCGTGATGTCACGCGCATATCGTCTGCTACTTCCGGTACAGGCAAGGCTTTTTTATCAGCACCAAAAGTTGCAAACTTTATCGTCGATGTTCTCTACTAAATCCTTTCAACAAAAATATGGCAATATCGCGAAATGATCAAGTATGACACATAGAATGGACCTGCTATCCCCGTTTAAATAAGAAAATCTCATTTCAGTAGGCGTTTAATTGGTTCTTGAATGGGGTTCCTGATTTGAAAAGCTCATATAGCAAAGCAAATTTTTCCATAAATACAAATGTAAATATGAATAATGGGACTTGTCCAGGGTGTACGCCGCCTTCTGCCGGAATGCAGCTGAGATCGGCTCCAGCACCCCTGCGACCCCAAAAGGGACAAGCGGTAAAAAATGGTTGGATGGATGGGTTCCAGCCTTGACAAAAATTCCATGTTTTAGTTAAGGTTTGGACACAGAGAACACAATATAAAGTGCTAGACAGTACTGTATCGCTACCAAACATAACAAGGGGGTAATAAACTATTTTCTTAAAAAGCTAAAACAACATGCACTACTCTGGCAACACACGCACAAGTCTCTTTAGTGGTCCCACAAATGATCAGAAATCACCAAAATCCTTAACTTGAACAACCGTATTGCTAAAATATTCAACATTTAAAAACATCAAAGGAGGTGAAGAGAAAGCAACAAATGGGCAGAGAGAAGGTTGTGTGTGTGTGTGTGTGTGTGTGTGTGTGTGTGTGTGTGTGTGTGTGTGTGTGTGTGTGTGTGTGTGTGTGTGTGTGTGTGTGTGTGTGTGCGTGTGCGTGCGTGTGTGTGTGTGTGTGTGTGCGCGTGTGTGTGTGTGCGTGTGTGCGTGCATGTGCGCGCGCGTGTGCGTGCGTTCTGGCAATGCTTACTTAATGGGGACATCGCTCTGTTTACACAGTCACCTTTAGGGGACTTCCGACGGTATGAGGACCAAAAAAACAGGTCCCCTGAAGGGAAACCTTTTTAAATGATAGTCAGATCCATTCTGAGGATGCCTACTTGATTTTTAAGCTTTGGCCCATAAAACATGTCTACTGGTTAGTTTGAGTGACTTCTGCTGAATAGCAGTTTTCAGTAATGTCACAGAAGATGCAGGATTTGCTTTACAATTTAAGTGGTGAAACTTCCTATAAGAGGTCAGCTGTAGTGCTGTATTCTAAAGATCATGTCATATTTAATTTAAACTTTTTTCTTTTTTTTAAGTGATCCTCGGTAGTCACGTACAAATTTGTGTGAATTCTGCAAAATTATTAAAATTTGGTCTCCATGAACCATATTAACTCTTTTTCCCCAGGGTCCCCAGTAAGAATGATCAGCACATTACGCCATCAATCCAGAGATTTAAAGATGTGTACGAGCTAACTGGGCAGTGGCCGTTTTACCTCATTTTTTATGCCTCCACAACCATTAGAAAGGGTGGTCCCCACAAGTGATGATCAAAAACTTGGTCTTAATTCTAAATGGTGCTGCTGAAAAAGAGGTAGTGTCTTTTCCTCCACCTCCGCTGTGAAATAAGTCTGCTCTGGCATTCTATTCCGGAAAAGTCAGGTCTCATCACAAATGAAACTTGCTTTGGTACGAAGCCTGCTTCGTGGATTCTTTCGTACTTGTCAGCGCAATTAACGTACTCCTTGCAAATAGTCTTTTTTTTAAAACTCCACAGCGATTCCATCCTCCTTTCCCCACTGGTCTGTTGTCTTTTTGGGACTCAGATTGAGTCAGCAAAAGACCTGGTTCGCACATTGGGGACAGAATGGCGCTGTTGGGAGATTGGCCGTGCCAGCAACCTAAGGGTTCCTGGTTCGATCCCCAGCTTCTACCAACCTACTCCCGTCTGTTGTGTCCTTCAGCAAGACACTTCACCCTTGCTCCTGATGGGACGTGGTTATGGCCTTGCATGGCAGCTCCCTCCAGCAGTTTCTGAATGTGAATGGGTGAATGTGGAAATAGTGTCAAAGCGCTTTGAGTACCTTGAAGGTAGAAAACGGCTATACAAGTATAACCCATTGAACTGAGGCATATTTAGCTCAATCTAAATGTTTGCAAATGGAAAATTTTGCAAAAAGAGGGGCTGGTAAATCGAGGTTCCACAGTAATTGCCAGGAGGAGGGGGTGAATTAATATTTGGTGTATGATTGCAGGAAGTAACTGCAGCTCCAGCAGCGAGGGAGAGAGCACGCCGACGGCACTGCATGCTGGGATATGCGTGCGACAGCAGAGCGTCTCCATAAAAGATGCCATCATCGCCCGGGAGGCTCTGTCGCTCCTGGTCACCTGTCTGCAGTTACGCTGTCAGCAGCTATGTAAGGACCAAACCACGCCAGCACCAACATTCCCGTCACTTTCACTTACCTTTGGCTTGTGTGCTTAAGGAACCTGTGTGTGCGTTTTTCTCTTTCCATAGCCTCTTTTTACAACCTGCCCTCGGTCAACGACTTCATCATTGATGTACTGCTGGGGTCTCCCAGTGGTGAGGTATGTGAACACCAAAAACCTTTACATGAGTCTACAATGAAAATGCTTATCTATGCACATTGCTTCGCAAAAGCCAAAGAAACAGGTGGTACTACAATCCACGTTCTGCCAGCTTTTTCACTACCTTAGCTTTGACTCATATAGCCCCAATGCATCTGTACCTTTTCATCTAGACCTTCTCCAAAATAAATGAAAAAACTTTCTCTAGTACCAAAGAAAACCCAATATATATAGATTATGGTTTGTTCTAGTTTTATTTCTCACACATAAATATGTTCGGTAAATGTTCAAAGACAAACAAAAAACATGTTATTTTTAATTGACAATGTGTACAGTGGGGCAAAAAAGTATTTAGTCAGCCACCGATTGTGCAAGTTCTCCCACTTCAAATGATGACAGAGGTCTGTAATTTTCATCATAGGTACACTTCAACTGTGAGAGACAGAATGTGAAAAAAAATCCGGGAATTCACATATTTTAAAGAATTTATTTGTAAATTATGGTGGAAAATAAGTATTTGGTCAACCATTCAAAGTTGTCACTGATGGAAGGAGGTTTTGGCTCAAAATCTCACGATACATGGCCCCATTCATTCTTTCCTTAACACGCATCAATCGTCCTGTCCCCTTAGCAGAAAAACAGCCCCAAAGCATGATGTTTCCACCCCCATGCTTCACAGTAGTTATGGTGTTCTTGGGATGCAACTCAGTATTCTTCTTCCTCCAAACACGACGAGTTGAGTTTATACCAAAATGGATACATGGATGATACAGCAGAAGATTGGGAGAATGTCGGGTGGTCAGATGAAACCAAAATAGAACTTTTTGGTATAAACTCAGCTCTTCGTGTTTGGAGGAAAAGAATACTGAGTTTCATCCCAAGAACACCATACCTACTGTGAAGCTGTCTTAACAAAAATACTTGCAATGAAAAATGAGTTTTGCTTCAATGCCTCCCTCAGATTCGCCGCGTAGCTTGCGACCAACTTTACACTCTGAGCCAGTCGGACACGTCAGCCTTCCCCGACGTGCAGAAGCCCAACTTGTTCCTGCTCTCGGTCATCCTCACCGCCCAGCTGCCATTGTGGAGTCCTACCTCTGTCATGAGAGGGGTCAACCAGAGGTAGTTTTTGGGAAGAAAAGTGATAAAAAAAAATGCTGAGGCGTCCTCATGTGGTTGTTTCTTTGTCACCATCAGATTGCTGTCACAATGTACGGAGTACTTTGACTTACGATGTCAGCTACTGGATGATCTAACAAGTAAGCTTAAGGCCTCTTCCTGTAATGTGGATACACAAGACCATACATACTGTAGCAAACCACAACCACACACACACACACACACACACACGCACACACACACACACACACACACACACACACACTTACAGTAGTGCAGAGAGCACCCGACTAGCCTATTAGTACAAAGTTAGCAATCAATATTCGCTTCAGTTTGGTGACTATATGTCTGTAAGTTTAAATGCATTTGATGTTTTAGCCTAATTTGATTCCATTAAAATCTCATTTATTAAACATTTGGTTTAGTTTTGCAATGCTACTTATTGTTAGCCTGCCAATGGTTCCTTCTGGTACCTGCTGATCTGTATTTGGGGATCTGCATAAGTCCTGAAAATTTCTGCAGATCCGCCATTGTAGTCCGTGCCGACGACGTAGTTGATAAGCTTCTTATTTTTCTCTATTTTCTTGTTATAGCGCATTCATCCTCTGCTTTTGCCTTTTCTAATATGAAGTAGCATAAAGTTCTAACTTATATTTTGCTATGGAAGCGTTAAAACTATTGGTGTAGTGGGTTTACCCACGGAACTTTTGTTATTAGTTGTTGTTATTATCAGATAGTTATTAGTTGTTGTTATTATTAGTTAGTTATTGTTGTCGTTGTGCTAGTGAGCCAACAGATGAGGAGATCCTGCTCTGTTATTGATTGAAGAAAAGTCTGCGTGTCATTAAAACAGTTAGTTCCATCTTTTAACACTTCTTTGACTACCGTCCTTGCACGCTACACCGCTACAACAAAGATGACGGGGAGAAGACGCTGTCAAAGTGGAGCCACGAAAATATGACCGCCCACAAAACGGCGCATCGTAAGCGACTGTCAGAAAGTGACTTGAAGATGATCTGTAAAACATCATCTGTGCAATATTTTGACCAGAGAACCGCCATTACTTGTTATGTAGACCACAAGGGAGTGTGTTGCATTTAGGAAAAAAAGTCATAATATGAACCCCTTAATGCGCCTTATAATCCGGTGTGCCTTTTGTATGAAAATAGACCCACTCATTGGCAGTGCGCCTTATAATCCGGTGCGCACTATGGTCCGAAAAATATGGTAATTATCCATTTTATATGATGACATCATATCGTCACCACGCCCCCACTGCAACAAATAGATTGTCAAACTGTGGCAAACACTGGCACCACACGCTGTTCCACAATAACTCTGTTGCTTCCTTATCTTATTCCCCTAACCCCCACACAGCGTCAGAGATGGAGGTGTCGCAAGTCAGCAGCGCCTCCATGTTGGAGGACGAAATCTCTTGGCTGGACAACTTTGAGCCCAGCTGGAGCTCGGCGATGGAGACCAGCGAGGCGGACAACATCCTCCTGGCCGGACACCTGCGGCTCATCAAGACCCTGCTCTCGCTTTGCGGAACTGAGAAGGAGCTACTCGGTACGCTTGTACTCGTGGACAAAAGTATTAGAACACCTGGCCGTTACTCTTACAGGGGGTAACATTGAAAGGGAAAAACAAGAGTCTGTCTATCTTTTTGCAACTTTAACTGCTTCACACTTCTGGGAAGGTTTTGGATTTTGGATCATTTCTAAGATGTTTTTCCACACCAATCTGATCAATGCAGCCTTTTCTTTGTAAACTGTGGAAAAGTTTCTTTCCCCAAATGTTCCTACAATGTTGCGTTAAAGTATTTTTCAGAAATGTCCTTGTGAGGTTACAATTTAAATCAATCGATGTTTATTTGTATAGCCCTAAATCACAAGTGTCTCAAAGGGCTGCACAAACCACAACGACATCCTCGGTAGGGCCCACATAAGGGCAAGGAAAAACTCACCCCATTGGGACGTCGACCATGTTGACTATGAGAAACCTTGGAGAGGACCACATATGTGGGCACCCCCCCTCCGTAGGGGACCGAAAGCACTGGATGTCGAGCGGATCTAATATGATATTGTGAGAGTCCAATCCATAGTGGATCTAACGTACCCGTGAGAATCAAGTCCAAAGTGGATCCAAAATAGTAGCGAGAGTCCCATCCAAAGTGTAGCCAGCAGGAAACCATCCCAAGTGGAGGCGGATCAGCATCGCAGAAATGTCCCCAAACGATACACAGGCGAGCAGTCCATCTTGGGTCCTGACTCTGGACGAGCAGTCCATCCTGGGTCCCGATTTTGGACAGCCAATACTTCATCCATGGCCACCGGACCGGACTCCCTCCACAAGGGAAGGGGGGACATAGGAGAAAAAGAAAAGAAACGGCAGCTCAACTAGTCTAAAAAGGGGGTCTATTTAAAGGCTGGAGTATACAAATAAGTTTTAAGATGAGACTTAAATGCTTAAGGGAAATGAACACAACTAAGCCTAAATGATGAATTCAATTATTACGAAGTGTTTGAATATTTGGCCCTGTAGTGCACTCCATCTCAAATAGTGGGGCTGGACTCCCTGGGGGGGGCACGGTGCCTAGTAAGGAAGGCATTTCTGACCTTGGGGAACACGCTTTTTTTGCCGTACCAGAATATGATGAAGTGTATGTAGCACTTGGCTTCACTGTAAACACGGTGGGGGACGTGGAAAGACTGTTGTGTTGTTTACTTTAATGTTAATAAGTTAAAGTTAAAGTACCAATGATTGTCACACACACGAGGTGTGGTGAAATTTGTCCTCTGCATTTGACCCATCCCCTTGATCACCTCCTGAGAAGTGAGGGAAGCAGTGGGCAGCAGCGGTGCCGCCCCCGGGAATCATTTATGCTGATTTAACCCCCAATTCCAACCTTTGAGTGCCAAGCAGGGAGGCAATGAGTCCCATTTTTATTATAGTTTTTGGTATGACCTACTGATCTCAGGGCGGACACTATAACCACTAGGCCACTGAGTAGGTAAGTAATAAGCTAACAGTGTTATGCTGAGGTATAGTTATAACAGTTTTATAGACAAATTATACTATTTCTAGTTACGGTGGAGTGTGGGGGGGGCGTAATTGAAAATATTTCAAAAGCACAGCTGTAGTGTAAGTGTACAATGGAACTGGTACCCACGGAAACACCACACACATGACCCCATTTTACTCTTTCCACAGGTCCTTCACTGATCCAGCAGTTGTTGGATGACTTCTTGTTCCGAGCCTCACGCATCATCATCAACACTTCCAACTCCACCGCCTCCCCAGCCCCTAGCCACGACTTCCACCCCAAGTACGGCGCCAAGTCTCTATTCCCTATTCGGGTTGTTTTGTGCCTAGATTACATATTGCAGGGGTCGCCAACCCGTCAATCGCAATATACCAGTTGACCTTTGGGAACCTACCTATCGACCACGAAAATGGAAAAAAAATATATATTAATATGATATGAGACCAACAGACCTGTCAACAGGCATGCATTTCAACCCCTGAACACACCTCGTCTCTCTGTTCAGCCTCACATCCATCTGCTCTCGACACCGCGGCCACACATTTCACCCGCTCATATCGCAAACGCACATGGCATGACGTTCACAAAAATCATCGAGCTGCAACAATGCATTAAAGCTGACTGCCGCAACGCATCCGACATTTTCTAACATCCAACATCGAACAACTCCTCCCTCAACCACGATCATCATCTCTCGCCTGCGACGGGACGCTAACAAGCCAAAAACTATAGTCTGTGAACATTGCTCCAAAGTTTGTGGTGATTTATTGTGTATACAAAAGGGACATGTGCAAAGGGCGTAATATATGAAAAAACACGCCGGCAGATAAAGAAGGACTTCCCTGTTCAACCCCTCTTAATTAAACACAAAAAACTTGCCAGGCGAACAACTGATTTTACTACTTCCGACGCTGACGTAAGCTAACTCGCGTCCTTTATGTCAGTGGTCCCCAACCCAATTGGTACCGGGCCGCAGAATAATTTTTTATTCATTTTTATGAAAAAAAAAAAAAATATATATATATATAAATATTTTGTTATTAAATCAACATAAAAAAAACACTATATACACACTTACAATTAGTGCACCAACCACAAAAACCTCCCTTTTTCATGACAAATACGTCCCTTTTTCATAACAAAGATGTATATCTGTGTATATATACATACATATATATAAATGTGTATGTGTATATTTATGTGTGTGTGTGTGTGTGTATGTGTATATATATACATACATACATGTATATATATATATATGTTTATGTGTATATATACATATATATATGTATGTACATACATATGTATGTACAGTATGTATGTTAGAGTTGACACAGGGTTAGAACTTGCTTTGGCTTTTGGTTGAAACCAGGGATCTTGGGCTCTAAAAAGTTGGTGACCACTGACATACAGTAGTCGTAGATCATGTTCCTCCATTGTCCTCCTCAGGTGCAGCACCGCCAGCAGCCGCCTGGCAGCCTACGAGGTTCTGGTAATGTTGGCCGACAGCTCCCTCTCCAACCTGCGACTGATCACCAGAGAGCTGCTCTCCATGCACCACCAGTCCGACCCTTCGCTCTGTAAAGAGTTTGATGTAAGACGCTATTTGCATATTCTTCTTGCTATTAACTAAACAATGAAACTAACGCTTTTTCTCGCCATGTCAGTATCTTCCCCCTGTAGAGAGCCGCTCAGTGTCCGGCTTTGTTGGCCTGAAAAATGGCGGTGCCACATGTTACATGAATGCTGTTTTCCAGCAGCTTTACATGCAGCCGGGCCTAACAGAGGTAAGCGTGACACTCATGCTGGGAGTTGTAAACGTTCAATGTATGTTTTCTTTCCTTGAAAGGCTTTCCTGTCCATCGAAGACGACACAGACCAGCCCGAGGAGAGTGTCTTTTACCAGGTTCAATCTTTGTTCGGTCACTTGATGGAGAGCAAGCTGCAGTACTATGTCCCAGAGAATTTCTGGAAGGTAATTAGACTGATTTCAATAGTAATACATTTGTCAGTGTACTTTACTAGCAGTTAACTACACCGGAATTCGATTATGCGCAAGGCCCTTGGACTGGCTGATTGACCTCAACACAAGTGGTTGTCGACATAACCAAAACTAGCCATTGCTTGCATATTTACCTTTTACTCTGGCCGGAGACATAAGGAGAAAAGGTGTTTTTGTTTTTTTAACCTAAGGCAGTTTCTTGACGTTTTTAGGGCTGCTAGGATTAATCAGGCCAATCAACGGTATTTGACTTTAAAAAAAACAAAAAACACTTCAAGCGAGCTTCGAGCTTCATCGCTTGGGGCGGTGTAGCTCGGTTGGTAGAGTGGCCGTGCCAGCAACTTGAGGGTTGCAGGTTCGATCCCCGCTTCCGCCATCCTATTTACTGCCGTTGTGTCCTTGGGCAAGACACTTTACCCACCTGCTCCCAGTGCCACCCACACTGGTTTAAAAGTAACTTAGATATTGGGTTTCACTATGTAAAGCGCTTTGAGTCACAAGAGAAAAAGCGCTATATAAATATAATTCACTTCAATATCTTCTGTTTCTTCGAAAAATCGATTAATGCATGTTCCTAAAAATATAGAAAAACCTGAACGCCAGAAACTTTAAATATGCGGACGTAATTTCTGCCAGGCCACACATAACGAGTTGAACCTTTCTTAAAAGTATTTTTTGTTATTGCAGTGTAGTTCAATTTCAATGTTGATGTGCATTAATTTGGGGGGGAAAATAAAGGCTTTGGCAATCAAATACATTTTTCATTTCCACAATTTTCCCTAAAATATGCATTGAGACTCGAAAGTGTAATATATCTGATGATTTGAACAAACTAATTAATTAATAGAATACCAGATTACCAAAGTAATCAGTACTTGCAGCCCTAATTGTTTTCCTCCATGTATGCATATTCTTGTTTGTACTATTCTGTTTTCATACAACAACTTATTTATTTATTTTTAACAGTGCTGCTGCAGTCATTTTGTTGTTTATCAAAACAGTTTTGGTATACTCTTCCGATGGCCAACAAGGCTGTCATACACACATGAAACAGAAACTTCAATATAGGTCTCACTGAGACCTATACAGGGGAATCGGGCCACACAGTTTTTTGACCTTAGTGTTACTTTTTCTTACTCTTACTGTAACAAACCCTTTATTTTGTCATTCATTTGTTCCCACCTCGTTATTGTTTTTACGTTTTTGAATTATTAAGTTCACAAGCAAACCATACAAACAAAAAGGAACGTCTGGAGTTTTGTTTCTTGTTGGGAGCCGTAGAAAGTAGAGGCGTGCCAAACTAAGGCTTCATTAGGAATCTACAAATAGAAATAAATCTAAAATCCCCAAATAGTAAAATTGCTGCAGCAAAACCAGCAACAATACAGAAAATAAGTAATGTGCCAAAAAAACAAAAACGACTCTTTTGTGTATTAATGTTTGATGCCAACAATTCCCGGGTTCATGAATGCACCTTGCTCGACGTGACAGTAATTGGTGCATAAAAAAGATGTTCTGTGTCGTGGCAATACTGTATGCTTCTGTCGGAACGCTATATTATTTACAAGACGTACTTGCAAAGCATCATCTTCAAGCACCTTGCATCTGCCTTCCTTTTACGAAATGAAGCACTGTTAGCTACTTCTTTCTTTCGGTCTAATTTCTACCGTTCAGTCAACACTGGTACCTTTATGTATTTGCGTTTCGATGCCCATCCCTAGTGGTAAGCACTGTTTCTTCTGGTATTGTGTATCATCGGGACTTTTGACCAATGTGTTTTAGATCTTCAAGATGTGGAACAAAGAGTTGTACGTACGAGAGCAGCAAGATGCCTATGAGTTCTTCACCAGCCTGGTGGACCAGCTCGACGAACATCTGAAGGTATTTGAATAATTACAGAAGCAAGCCGCGCATCATGTACCAGCTATCATTGTGTAATAAATACGGCGTTTCTTTCCACTAGAAAATGGGCCGAGAGCAAATCTTCAAGAACACATTTCAGGGAATCTTTTCCGACCAGAAGATCTGTAAAGACTGTCCTCACCGGTGAGTCTGAATTATTGTGTTCTCACTGGTCACAACCAGGGCTGCTGCGATTAATTGATCAGGATAGGATAGGTCTTTATTGTCATTGCACAAGTACAACAAAACTTTGTTTTCAGCACAAACCTGTTCAAGATTAGGCAAACAAACAGTATACCGGGCTACAGAACAAGAACGCTGATGGGTCGCCATAAGACGCCCCGTAAAAGATGGGAAAAGGGTAAACGCTGGGGAACGATGAGTAAAAAAATACAATCTAGACTGGGCTCCTAAGGGGGCCCAGTCTGGAGTGGGAAAAAACCTCCATAGCAAAGCATATATACATATTACAACATACATCTCGAGATATCTAGCAACAGAGGGAAGGGAGTTCGGGGTAATTATGGTAGGCCGCAGCTCTTCAGGCGCTGACCATCCATTCATCACCCCTATGGGATTTGCGTCGAGGGCGTTCTGTTGAGGGGGGGTGGGGTTGTGTATGTGTGGCATATATTTTTGTGGATGTGTGTGTGTGCAAGCCCGTAGTGTGTCTCTGTTCCGCGGCCTTGATGTATTGTGCAGTCGCTAGTCCAAAGTCAACAACAACAGGTGTGTGTCCATGAGAGACAAAAAGGGAGTTTGTTGTGTCTTCACCGCACTGTCCTTCGGGAGAGTCTCAAAGCCAGGGAAACAATCCAAGTTAGAATGTTTTGTATGCGGGTGAAAATAAAATGTGCTTTTCACTCTAAATTGTCTATGACTAATTTGATTACAAAAAAGCATCAATTTTGTATTGTGTTGCTTCAATGATTGATTCATTGAGTGAAATACTCGGTCATTGTATTACTGAAACTCTAATGAGAGGAGTGTACCTATTAGTGATGTGGGTGGGTGGGGGGTGCTGAGTGCCGACAGAGAGAGATGGCTCAGAAAAACAACGGCAAAGTGGAAAGTAAGAAAAAGCCCCAGAGAAGATGAGAGAGGTTTTGTGATCATTTATAAGTGAAACCGACAGACATTGCGAGCTGGCATTTCACAGTAGTACTACATTAATAAAGCAGCACATGACCAGAAAACATCTTGCCCGTTTAAGAGAGGCAAACAAGCACAGACCAGGTAAAAATGTCTTTTTTTGGTGGATAACATCATTGTATATGTTTGACTTTTATAATAAATAATTCATTCAAACACAGTGAGGACATACATCAGGGGTGTCCAAACTTTTTCCACTTAGGGCCGCAGACTGAAAAATCAAAGCAAGCGGGGGCCATTTTGACATTTTTTTATTTTAAAAACTAATACAATATATGTATAAACATTATACATTTAGGCTTCCACTCAGGTTTGATCATGAAAAATATAAAAAATGTGTCATTATCCAGTATTATTTTGTTATTATTCAAGTTTTAAATCTCCAAATCAACATTAGGTCTATCTGTCAATATAATGTTTTTTTATAGAAAAATCCCAAAATATGCAATTTTTCACCCAATAATTTTTTAAAGTAGAATATTTGAGATTATATAATAATTGTAGCATTAAAAAGGTCAACAACTCATAACACCATTTATTTTAATTACTTATTATTTTTTTGAGCAATGACATTAAAAAACAAATCACACTAAAATTATTGGGGATCCAAAAGGGTCCTACTCATTAAAGTGTTAGAAAATAAATTATACATTGTTTTTACTGTTTACTTTTAACACAATAATCTCGAGATCAACTTAAGATCCATCCGTCAATTATAAGTTTTATTGTTGTTTGTTTTCTGTTTGTTCATTTTAGGCCCTTCTTTAAAAAAACAGCTCAGTTTTTTATATGGCAAACACAAAATATGCAACATTTTCCCCGAAAATTATCTCAAAGTGGAAAATTTAACTTGACGTAATTAGAGCCCTGAATAGGTCAATAATTCATAATGACATTGATTTTGAATCATTATTATCTTTTAAAGAAAGAAACAGCCTGCCTGGCAGCTTTGTGTTATTAGAGTAAACATTGCAACATTTTCTTTGTTACATTTCCCCCGTTTGCTCCTACTTTTTACGTTTGAAAAATTTTTCAATCGTATTTTTAAAATGTGCCGTGGGGCCGTTAAAAAATTACCTGCGGGAACAGAACAAATACCCAGAACACCTTGCAGCCTTAACTCTTCCGGGCTACAATATACACCACCTCAACCGACGCACGTAGGGGGGGTGTTAATGTGTGGGGGGCAGGTTCGGGGTTTGGTGGTAGCAGGGGTGTATATTGTAGCCCAAAAGAGTTAGGGCTGCATGGGATTCTAGGTATTTGTGCTATTGTGTTTATGTTGTGTTACGGTGCGGATGTTCTCCCGAAATGTCTTTGTCATTCTTGTTTGGTGTGGGTTCACAGTGTGGCGCATATTTGTTACAGTGTTAAAGTTGTTTATACGGCCACCCTCAGTGTGACCTGTATGGCTGTTGATCAAGTATGGCTTGCAATCACTCACGTGTGTGTACTAAAGCCAGATACAACTTATGACTGTGCTGACATGCTGTTTGAACAGGTCGTAAAGGGCGCTAAAGGCAGTGCAATAACAGCACCCCTTGAACATTATTGTTAGGTTGAAAATCGACAGGAATTTGAGACAATTGTATCCCTGAAATTCGGGAGTTTCCCAGAAAAATCGGGAGGGTTGGCAAGTAGTCAAGTATGATGCTGTGAAGCGCCATTCATATAAAACTCTCAGGCCGCACTAACATTACATTTTCATATCAAGGTGTGGGCCGCAAAATATAGTCTCGCGGGCCGTGGTTCTGAGACTCCTGCTGTAAAGTAAGCAATGGTTTTGGTTATGTCGACAAACACCAATATTGACATGAGTGTCAATATTAGCGTTCAGCTGTACAGAGTATACCTGTATGTTGGATCTTGGTGTAGTTTCAAATTGCACGTTTTCTTACATAGGTATGAGCGGGAGGAGACATTCATGGCTCTGAACCTTGGCGTGACGTCCTGCCAAAGCCTGGAGATCTCATTGGACCAGTTCGTTAGAGGCGAGGTCCTGGAGGGCAGCAACGCCTACTACTGTGAGAAATGCAAGGAAAAGGTCGGCATACAACCTCTGTGCTTATGTCTTATTAGACTTGGATGAGGTACTTAGTTATTTCTCATCCACAGAGGACCACGGTGAAGAGGACCTGCATCAAATCTCTGCCCAGCGTTCTCTGCATCCACCTCATGCGCTTTGGCTTCGACTGGGAAAGCGGACGCTCCATTAAGTATGACGAACAGATCCGGGTATGTTGAATTCCCGCGGTCACGTTCACAGGAGGGGATAAACCATAATGGATGTTTTGATTCTCGCTTGTGGCCTGCAGTTCCCCTGGGTGCTAAACATGGAGCCATACACCGTGTCCGGTATGGCGCGTCAAGACTGCAGCGGAGACGGCGGAGAGGGGCGAGGCGACGGTTCTTCTGGCGGGTCGCCCAGGAAGAAAGTCACTATTTCTGAGAACTACGAGCTGGTGGGCGTTGTGGTCCACAGCGGTCAGGCACACGCCGGCCACTACTACTCCTTTATTAAAGATAGACGGTAAGAGGCACCAAACTTCCTACTACATTTCCTTCTTTTGAGAAGGAAAAAAAACAACAGTAAGAATGAAAACGGGAGCAAAAAGCTGAGCTGTTGGCTTTTTAATTACAATATTGGAATCTTAAAGGCCTACTGAAATGAGATTTTCTTATTCAAACAGCGATAGCAGGTCCATTCTATGTGTCATACTTGATCATTTTGCGATATTGCCATATTTTTGCTGAAAGGATTTAGTAGAGAACATCGACGATAAAGTTTGCAACTTTTAGTCGCTAATAAAAAAGCCTTGCCCGTACCGGAAGTAGCAGACGACGTGCGCATGACGTCACGGGTTGTAGGGCTCCTCACATCCTCACATTGTTTACAATCATAGCCACCAGCAGCTAGAGCGATTCGGACCGAGAAAGCGACAATTTCCCCATTAATTTGAGCGAGGATGAAAGATTCGTGGATAAGGTTATTGATAGTGAAGAATTAGAGAAAAAAAAGGCGATTTCAGTGGGAGCGATTCAGATGTTATTAGACACATTTACTAAGATAATTCTGGAAAATCCCTTATCTGCCTGTTGTGTTACTAGTGATTTAGTGAGATTATATAGTACCTGAAAGTCGGAGGGGCGTGGCCACAGGTGTAGTGACCGCCAGTGTCTCCGTGGAAGGAGGTAATAGTCGCCGCAGCAGCTGCAGGAGGACGCTGGCTCCGCTCATAACTACGGTAAGAGCCAACTTACTACCACAATTTTCTCAACGAAACCTGCCGGTTGACATGTGGTCGGGATCCATGTTCGCTTGACCGCTCTGTTCCATAGTAAAGCTTCAGCTTCGGGAATTTTAAACAAGGAAACACCGGCTGTGTTTGTGTGGCTAAAGGCTTCCCACCTCCATCTTTCTACTTTGACTTCTCCATTATTAATTGAACAAATTGCAAAAGATTCAGCAACAGAGATGTCCAGAATACTTTTTAAATATGCGATTAAAGCAGACTACTTATAGCTTGGATCGCGCTGGAAAATAATGTCCGCTACAACCCGAGACGTCAAACGCACGCGTCATCATACCGCGACGTTTTCAACACGACACTTTGCGGGAAATTTAAAATTGCAATTTAGTAAACTAAAAAGGCCGTATTGGCATGTGTTGCAATGTTAATATTTCATCATTGATATATAAACTATCAGACTGCGTGGTCGGTAGTAGTGGGTTTCAGTAGGCCTTTAAGTATTGACCAATACCGATATTGATCAGATACGATATCAGCACAAATCATTAATGACATTATTATAGTCATTTTTTTGTTGTGTGAAAAATTTTGGAAAGGGCTGATCATGTAAAATTATGCAAATGTAGAACAATGGCAGGTATGAAAAACACAAATTCATTATTAACCCTATGCAATGGACTTATGTTGTCTTTAAAGCGGCTGTTTGCATAGGGTTCCTTTTGTTATTCACCAAAAAAAAAATAGCAAGAACAGCACCAGCTAGTTTGTTGCCATTAATGTTTTAATAGCATATATATTTTTAAAAGTCTATATTTTCCACAATTACTTATTATATTAAATAATAATGGCATGTCTGTCTGAGAAATTTAATAACACGACAGAGATGGATGGACATGAAGACGACGGAAAAGATATCTCTGCCAAAAATTCTAACTTTGTGTAAATCATTTGACAAATATGAGACATATTATGAAGGTAACGAAGAGCAGGCTTTACTTTCTGTAACATCCACGAGGAAATAATATCAGACCAGCTTGAATAATGTCTCAACTATTAGCCACTTGAAGAAGCCCACAATTGTTTTTTTATGTATTGGCAATATTTTATGGTTCCTCACGAGGAAACGTTACAATGGAATTAAATCTATAAACTGTTAAAATTTTTTGTAAATAGCGAGTTATTGTGATGTACAGAAATCCCATTTTTTACCAATTTTCGCAGGAGATTTCTCATATTTAAAATGCAAATGTTGATGCTCTTATAACCTTCAGCATTAGAAACGGTGTATTCAACAACATAATGAAGAGGGCCGCAGAAACAAGGTCTCTGGGGCCCGCCTTTTAAAATTGATGTAGAAAGTGCCTCCGCAGTTTGTATTCCTTTGAAACATTGTTTACTTATTTACAAAGTAAACACATCAGCTATACCACTGCAATGTCAATAAATTAATTATGCTGCCCTCACTGCTTGTTTCCAGCGTGCGCAGCTTGACAGATAGTGAACAGCATGAAAAAACTACAAGCTAAGTTTTGTTGAGGATTGATGTTCCTTCTTTTGAATTATTTTTCTTTCTCAATGTTACTTCTTTATACGTCTTTCTTTATTTAGGTTTCTAAGACTGAAAAAATGTACTTAACAAAATTATAACATCTATTGTGAATTTACATAATATCCATTGCGTATGTTACATAAATGAAATAAAATAAGCATAGATAAATAAAACAGACGGTTTGGTGTTAATACACACAGCAATAGAGATGTCCGATAAATGCTTTAAAATGTAATATCGGAAATTATCGGTATCTGTTTCAAAAACTAAAATGTATGACTTTTTAAAATGCGGTTGTACGGACTGGTACACGGACGTAGAGAGAAGTACGGAGCGCCAATAAACCTTAAAGGCACTGGCTTTGGATGGCGGCTCAATTACATAATATCTACAGCTTTTCACACACAAGTGAATGCAAGCATACTTGGTCAACAGCCATACAGGTCACATTGAGGGTGGCCGTATAAACAACTTTAATTAACGCTGTTACAAATATGAGCCACACTGTGAACCCACACCAAACAAGAATGACAAACACATTTCGGGAGAACATCCGCACCGTAACACAACATAAACACAACAGAACAAATATCCAGAACCTCTTGCAGCACTAACTCTCCCGGGATGCTACAATATACACACCCAACCCCGCGTACCTCAACCTCCTCATGCTCTCTCAGGGAGAGCATGTCCCAAATTTCAAGCTGCTGTTTTGAGGCATGTTAAAAAAAAATAATGCACTTTTTGACTTCAATAATAAATATGGCAGTGCCATGTTGGCGTTTATTTCCATAACCTGAGTTTATTTATTTTGGAAATCCTTGTTACATTGTTCAATGCATCCAGGGGGGCATCACAACAAAATAATGCATAATAATGTGTTAATTCCACGACTGTATGTATCAGTTGATATTGGAATCGGTAATTAAGTGTTGGACAATATCGGAATATCGAATATCGGCAAAAAAGCCATTTTCTGACATCTCAACACAGCAAACATTGCACAAGTGGTTTTACACACAATTAAACCTAAAAATTTAGAGCTACTCGTTCTGATTGCCAGAGTTAAACAGACAAAAAAACAGGACCACAAATACAAAAGACTTCAAAGAGTCAGCAATTTCAATACATTGTTGTCCAGTCGCTGTTAAATATCTGATTTTGGCGATATATTCAAAACATTTTTATTGCGACACGTGCTTTGCTGTTGCCCCCTGCGGGGTGGCAGGAGTACTCCGTACATGAGTAACCCTGTTTTGAATAGTTTCATCAAGCCTACTTGAATGTTGTTCAGTGGGCCAAATTAAAAGCTTTGGGCTGCCATTTAAAGACCTACTGATACCCACTACTACCGACCACGCAGTCTGATAGTTTATATATCAATGATGAAATATTAACATTGCAACACATGCCAATACGGCCTTTTTAGTTTACTAAATTACAATTTTAAATTTCCCGTGGAGTTTCTTGTTGAAAACGTCGCGGAATGATGACGAGTGTTTGTGACGTCTCGGGTTGTAGCGGACATATTAGCCCAGCAACACTTACGGCTAAAAGTCGTCTCTTTTCATCGCATAATTACACAGTAATTTGGACATCTGTGTTGCTGAATCTTTTGCAATTTGTTCAATTGATAATGGAGACTATAAAGAAGACTGCAGTGGATTTCAGCTGCCTTTAGCAACCGAAACACAGCCGGTGTTTTTTTGTTTGTTGTGAAGCTTTAACACAGAGCGCTTAAGCGAACATGTTTCTCTACGTCAACCAGCAAGTTTTTGGATGGGAAAATTGTGATATTAAGTCGGCTCTTACCGGAGACCTCCTCCTGTAGCTGTCAAAAAAGCAGCTGTGATCTTGGCTCCTCCATTGGCTTCTCTCAGAGACATTGGCGTTCACCGCAGCCATCCGACTTTCATGTATGACTTTACAATCTCATTAAAACACTATTAACACAATAAGCAGATAAGGAATATTTTTCCGAAATAATCCTAGTTAATGTGTCTAATAACATCTGAATCGCTCACACTGCCGTCGCCTGGAGCCGTTTCTTTTTTTTTTTTTTTTAAGTGCTTCACTCTAACTTTCCTCATCCACAAATCTTTCATCCTCGCTCAAATTAATGGAGAACTTGTCGCTTTCTCGGTCCGAATTGCACTTGCTGCTGGTGGCTATGATTATAAACAATGTGAGGATGTGAGGAGCTCCATAACCCGTGACGTCATGCGCACATCGTCTGCTACTTCGGTACAGGCAAGGCTTTTTTATCATCGAACAAAAGTTGCGAACGTTATCGTCGATGTTCTCTACTAAATCCTTTCAGCAAACATATGGCAAAATCGCGAAATGATGAAATATGACACATAGAATGGACCTGCTATCCCCGTTTAAATAAGAAAATCAAATTTCAGTAAGCCTTTAAGAAGACATTGTGTATAGTTTTTTTTTAGTGCAAAAACCTTGAAGGCCCCTGCTGGACGCCATTACTTGATTTTATTCTCTCTCTCTCTCCTTGTAGAGGCAACTCACGGGGACGCTGGTACAAGTTCAACGATAACGTGGTGGAGGAGTTTGACATGAACGATGAAACGCTAGAGTATGAATGCTTTGGGGGAGAATACCGACCCAAAGTTTATGACCAGTGTGAGCAATACACACGCGCTCCTTTTTTTTTTTTTAGCCATTCGTCACAGTCCACCCGATGCAAAGTCTTGATTTGCCTGAACTGTTTGTTTCTATGCAGCCAACCCCTATCCTGATGTGAGGAGGCGGTACTGGAACGCCTACATGTTGTTTTATCAGAAGATCAGCGACCAAAACTCCCCTGTCCTGCCGAAAAAGAGCAGAGTTAGCATCATGAGGCAGGAGGCAGAGGACCTCACACTGTGAGTGAACACAACTGATAATAATAAAGAACTATAAATCACAAGCGGTGCATTTAACTTTATTATTATCTACACTTTTAGGTCCGCCCCCTCCTCCCCTGACGTTTCGCCGCAGTCGTCTCCTCGCCCACCCAGGGCCAACAATGACCGCCTGACCCTGCTCACCCGCCTGGTCCGCAAAGGCGAGAAGAAGGGCCTGTTTGTGGAGAAGATGCCCGCCAGTATCTACCAGGTGACGTGACATCCAGCTCCCCGCCAGGTGACGAGGCTACGACACTATTGGGATGACCTCTCGTTATTCCCCCCCCTCATGTAGATGGTGAGAGACGAGAATCTCAAGTTCATGAGGAACAGAGACGTCTACAACAGCGACTACTTCAACTTCACGCTCTCGCTGGCCTCCGTCAACGCAGTATGTCTTTTTTAAATTTTTTTTATTATTAAATCAACATAAAAAAGCACAAAATACACTTTCAATTAGTGCATCAACCCCCCAAAAGTTCCCAAAGCACACATGATTGTGTGTGCCGCCGGTCCACTAACATTATCATTAATTACTATTTTTTACATAATTGTTTTTATATTATTTTACTTTCTTTTTTATCCAAGAATTTTTTTCATTCATTTATTTATTTATCTTGTTTTATTTTATTTATAAAATAAAAAAAGGACCTTATCTCCACCAGACCAGGTTGTTAATGATAATGTCCAAGTCGGGCTCAGCAACACACACCCTCCTCCATGTACGCAGTAAGTCTTTGTTTGTGTACAAAATGCATAATAAAGGCATCACTATATATTGCAATAACTTCAATTCACCAAATCTAAACAAATTCGGGTTTCCCTCTTTTGTGTGGTATACATATTTGAAATATCGAGGATGAATTCAGGAATTCAACTCAGAAAAAAAAGGTTTTATTTAAAAAAAAAAAAAAATGAAATGAAAGGGGTTGACTTTGCTTATCTTTGAATGTATATTTTAAATGTATTTTCTCCCATTGGGATAATTGTTTTCTCAACTGCAGAAAGCACCTGGCATTGTATTAGGCTGTTAAGCATTTATTAGGGAGAGCTAAAATGTAAGAGTAATATTACATTATTTAATAATATATTGAAAGTAATAATATATAAATATATTAAAAACTAAAATATTTAAATACAATTAGTGATTTAACCCCCCTTGTGAATGGTAAATTGGTAGTACTTGTATAGTGTTTTTCTACCTTTTTAAGGAGCAAAGCACTGACACCATTTACACATTCAAACACTGATGGCGGGAGCTGCCATGCAAGGCGCAAACCAGGACCCATCAGGAGCAAAGGTGAAGTGTCTTGCTCAAGGACACAATAGAAGTGACTAGGATGGTAGGAGGTGGGGATTGAACCAGGAACCATGGCCGGCTCCACGCAGGGGCAAGAGGGGGCAGAGCCCCCTTAAATAAATGTCTTGCCCCCTCAAATCAAAATTTGAGAAAGCAAATTTGAATAAACTCACAAAATTACTACATTACAAGTTGACAAAAGTATCTGCACTAGCGGAAAAATCCGCCGAAAAAGGGACACATACGATATAGTAGTGTCGGCTTCCCTCTCATCCCTCCCTCCGCTGTGCGTGTATTCACCATTCCACAGGCTGCGCAGCAGACACACACCCGCACACAGCCCTCAGCCCTCAGTAAACATCTAATCACTGTTGCAGTATGAAAGTAAAAGAAAAGGAAAAGTTGTCTACATTTATCATATACTTGTTAGGATGGGTGTATCTTTGTAGTCTTATCTGTCATAAACACGTTTATCGTTGCGGACTTTCCGTGCTACGGAGTTCCTTTTTTTTTTTTTTACAACTTGACGAGAGCAGTGACAGCGGAGGCTCTGAGCAGCAGTGGTTTGGAAGGCAGAGAGCCTCCAATGTCCCTGTAACAAGCTACAAGTCATTTATGATGCTGTTAATGACGGTAAAAATGAAACATAAGGTATATATCCTGCTTAGCAGTCCTCCTCTGCTGTCCTCTGTTCAGAGCGGAGTCCCTAGCAACGGCCCGTTTTACTTAGCAACGGTCTGGTAATCGACTGCAGGAATATTTTTTTTTCTTTTGTTTTTCTTGTAATTCTACATAGTCAACCTTTTAATGTTTCAATCTACATTTTGTAATAAACAAATTATAAGTTTCATTTGATATGACCAAGACACCTAAAAACAAAAACACTGCCGTTTTCATCAATTTACAAGCAAGTGGGCAACACACATACATTGGAGTGAATGAATTTTGTGCCCAGATGAGTGCCCATGTTCTGTTTTATAAATTAGTTTGAGATTCTTTTCTATCATTATTCATCAGACTACCCTTCAGTTTTGTAAATATTGACTGTGGTGTGTGAAGTCCTACTTTGGGTCAAAATTTATTTGAGAGTTAGGCCATCCAGTTAGGATAAATGTTATGTTGTTGGTTGATAAAATCTGGATGAAGGATGTTTTATTTTTTTTTATTCATTTATTTTAATTTTTATTTTTCAGTTTCCCCCCCTGAGGGATTGCCACCTTATTGTGGTCAGGGGGTTTGCGTGCCTCAGTGACCGTAAGAGCTATACCAGCAGGAGCTTAGTTTTCAGGTGGGACACCCAAGTTGGACAGGTCTGAAGGTAGAGGCCTGACAAAGTGCAATCCACTACTCCAGGTTGGGGTTGGACACATAGCTAAAGACCTATTTCAATGAAGAAAGCATCGTTACTATAAGCACAGAAAAAAAAGTGCTGGAGCGTGATGTGTACACATGATGCCCCCTTCACATTTCTGACTGCCCCCTTATAAAAGCATGCCTAGAACCGCCCCTGCCAGGAACACTCAGGTTGCTGGCACAGCCACTCTCCTAACTGTGCCACGCCGTCCTCTAATTTAAATTGAGTTTAATACAACGTGGAAGTAATTACAATTGGTTTTACTTTAATGAATACAAATTACATTTTTGCATTTTTCTTTTGGTAATTTGTCTCTTACTAATTAAACTGCCTTTACTTTTATTCAAAAAAAGGCTAAAAGTATGATTTTTTTTTTTAAATATATAAAAAGTATATTTCTAATAGTTTCCCTCACTAATAAAAACATAACAGAGAACAAAATGACATTAATATACAAATACCATTTTTTTTAATAATAAATATAAATACAATTGTTTTTTATAATTCCCCCTTTTAATAAAAATGTTTAACTCTTGCTTAGAACAAAACTAAATCACCTTATCTGTTATGGTAAAGTAATATACTTACCAATTCTATTTGAGGTGAGTTATTTTTTTTTCCCCCAAGTGGACCCAAGCATTAATTGATGCAGTGTTTATTAGAAAGGAAGCCTCAATTATATCTGGAAACACTGTTTTAATTTTCAAGTGGAATCATTTTTTTGTTTGTTCCAGACTAAACTGAAGCATCCAGACTACCAGGCCATGGCCAAAGAAAGTTTGCAGC
>NC_084636.1:11087601-11132601 GCF_033978795.1 Nerophis ophidion | reverse complement strand
TTTTTAAATGTATCTATGAAAATATCTGATTTATACTTAATGATTCCTACTCCATGGAAATTCAGTCATTCATCATGTCTGGAACCAATTAACAGCGATAAACAATGAACAACTTTATATGCAAATTTATGATTTAATTAGGTCATTTTATTTTGCACCAAAAAAAAAATAATAATAAACAATTTCCACTGAATTCATTTCATGCTCAAAAAATAAATCAAATTCAAATTTGATTTAAAAAGTTTCATATAAAGTGTGAGGAAAAAAATTGTAATGGAAGGGCCTTAATATAAAATGTTGCTTAGGGCCAGGGACTAAGGAGTGGACCTCTTTCGATTTCAAATGTAATGTTGATAAGATGGGTTGATCAAAGCAGGTACTTTTTACCATTAATAACACGGAGGACCAGGACTTGATGATTTTGGTAACCGACTTAAAGGTAGGGCGATATTTCGATATACTCGATATATCGCGGGTTTGTCTCTGTGCGATATAGAAAATGACTATATCGTGATATTCAAGTATACGTTCTCACACAGTTGCTTTTAGCTGCGGGCATTACTCTGCATGCATTTCTCACTCTTTCTTGTCTTTCCTTCTCACAGAGACTTAAACCAAGCGCACCTTCTCACATAGTCACGCGTGCAACGTCACACGCTCCCGCGGAGCCGACAGGTAGCGACATGGTAACGTTAGCTATAATGCTAACGGTGCGTTGCGAGTGATAATACGAGAGAGAGAGAGAGAGAGTGCGAATCTGGTTAATTAATTCCCAAGAAAAACAGCATGGGGTCCATCGTCTGGCGGTGGTTTGACTTCAAGCGGGAAGATGTTGAACAATTATGCGGTAAATGCGTTGCTACAAAAAGTAGTAGCACTGCTGATGTAGCATCATTTGAAAAGTCACTTGCTAGAGAATGAAGAGTGCTTGAAACTCTGCATGTCAACATCTTCGTTTGGTGCCACACCAACAAAATGCCGAAGCAACTACTTCCAGATCAACACCGTGTGAAAAAAAAAATAGTCAACAACAGACGGAGATAACGTACGCAGGAACCTACCACTTTGGGGAGGACAAATACTATCTGATTTCATATTATGCAGCTGATTTTTATTTGACACTTATTGAAATATCTTGTGTGACATCATGCACAAAAATGCCCTTTATTTGTTTTAAACTATAGTAGTGGTGTTCTGTACAAAAAGTGCACTTTAGTGTTGTTTTGAAATGTCATCTTAGTGACATCATGCACAAAAGTGCACTCATAGCTTGTTTTAAAATGTCTCTGACAATCTTGCACTTTCTGTTTTGGAAATGACATGAATGTTCAAGCCACTGCTTAATAACTGTTTAATAAATACAGTTTGGCTAAATTGACTTATTTGTGATTTCCCTCTCTGCATGAAAGTTTAAAATGAGTATATATTAATGCAGTATGAACAATAATTTTTTAAAGTAGACACATAGAATCATCATACTGCTGCAATTATATGCATCAAGTGTTTATTGAAGGCTAACGTAAAATATGGAGATATATATCGTGTATCGTGACATGGCCTTAAAATATCGAGATATTAATAAAAAGCTATATCGCCCAGCCCTACTTAGAGGGGTTTGTTCTGCTATAATAGACAGACAAGATTCAAACATTTGCATTAGTCAGCATGACTCAAACCAGTAAAAGGCTAAATAAATGCATATTTTTATTTGTGTTTGCACCAAGATGGGTCACTCATCAGCAGTGTAGTTTTTGTGTATTCTCGCTAAATAGCCATCAAGCAAGGCTTTAAAATTATATATATATTTTTAAAATAATAAAACATTTGTGTGCACATGATTTATTCATTTACAAATCTCCTTTTCCTGTGTTGCCCTCCAGGTGATGTTCGCCATGCGGGAGTTGTCCGGCCCCTTGACCCCACTCATCAGCATGGTGACGTACTGCTCCTACTGCAACGAGCCTTTCTCCCTGGAAGTGCTGCAGCTCCTCAAGGTGACCTATCAGGACCTCGTCAAGATCCTCTCTCGTGTTTGTCTCCGCTTTGAACGCTCGATGTGCGCCTCTTGTAGACACAGCTGGAGACGGCGCCGCCTCACGAGTTGAAGAACGTCTTTCAGATGCTGCAGGAGATCCTGGTGAGTCATGAGGCAACCTTAATACAGACACTTGTCACTGATTGGCTACGTTAATTAGTGTTAATTGGTCTTCTTCAGGTTGTGGAGGACCCACTACAGTCCCAAAGACTCAAATACGCCTTTGAATCAGAGAAAGGCCTACTGGGTAAGTCGCTGATTTACTCACAGAAGGTTATCTAGCTAACAATAGGGAAATAAGTATTTGAACCCCTGCTGGATTTGTAAGTTACTCAACAGTCCTGAATGTTTATTATAACGGAGAGAGAAAAAAACAATAAAGTGCAGAGGGATAGGGGAAAGGTAAGACAGCAACGCCACGTTATGCCTTTTATATTGCCCTACATTTAATTTAGCTGTTTTCTAAATTTCAATATACCGTATTTTCCGCACTATAAGGCACACCTAAAAACTTAAAATGTTCTCAAAAGCTAACAGTGCACCTTATAATCCGGGGCACCTTATATATGGACCAATATTGAGCCACAACAGGTCTCACAACTACGTGAAGCAGCCGCCGATTTCATTTTCCCCCGTAGGAGAAGAAGCGCGCGGTGCATGCTGGGATGCATGACCGCGCCAGGCCGTGCCGTTTTATTTCCATTTATGTATTTATGTAAAGACCCCAAAATAGCTCCAAGTAAGAGACATGATTTCAGGAAAGCAGGAATTGTCACTGAACTGCTAGACAACAGCAGCAACACTGACTCCATTAACAACGTCTCAAAATAGTGCAAAGCAATAACAATATATCAATAACTCAATGTTGCTCAAACGTTAATGTCACACAACAAAACACACAAAATAAACATGTAAAGCTCACTTTATTAAGTTATTCCTCATCCACGAATCCCTCAAATTCTTCTTCAGTGTTCGAATTCAACATGCCACAAGAGGTCTCGCAACTACAGTAATTGTTTTCCCTTGTAGGAGAAGAAACGCGCGGTGCATGCTGGGATATATGACTGCGGGAGGCGTGCCGAGTTCAAACTCAAGGCGATCGGTTACACAGTAGAAGACGGGAATAGAGCAGCAGCGAGAGAATTTAAAATTAACAGCAGCGACACTGACTCGATTAATGACAACTTCGCCCAACTGTTTGATTCGAACACTGAAGAAGAAGAATTTGAGGGATTCGTGGATGAGGAATAATTTTACATGTTTATTTTGTGTGTTGTGTTGTGTGACATTATCATTTGAGCAAGGTTGAGTTATTGATATATTATTGCTTTGCACTATTTCGAGTGTTACTTCATTGTGATTGCACTAACGTTTGATTTACCATAACAGTATCAGACTGTTTTTTACGTATTTATTGAATCAGGGAAAATAATAAAACAGCTGTTTATTCATTTTGGGAGTGAACAGAGTTGTCAGAACGCTGGTTTGTAATCTATTACTAAAGTTTGACTGACCTATCTGAACCCAGGACTTCCAAAGACATGCAGCTGGGGATAGGTTGATTGGCAATACTAAATTGGCCCTAGTGTGTGAATGTGAATGCTGTCTGTTTATCTGTGTTGGCTGCGATGAGGTGGTGACTTGTCCAGGGTGTAGCCCGCTTTCCGCCCGATTGTAGCTGAGATAGGCGCCAGCGCCCCCCGCAACCCCAAAAGGGAATAAGCGGTAGAAAATGGATGAATGGATGATCTATCTGACCGTTTTGTTGACGTTCCCAATGACGCAGCTCCATCTAAAGGATGCATAACTCAACCCCAGCCTCTACCGTAGCATCTATTGCAGTGGTTCTCAAATGGGGGTACGCGTAGCCCTGGGGGTACTTGAAGGTATGCCTAGGGGTACGTGAGATTTTTTTTAAATATTCTAAAAAAAATAGCAACAATTCAAAACATCCTTTATAAATATATTTATTGAATAATACTTCAACAAAATATGAATGTAAGTTCATAAACTGTGAAAATAAATGCAACAATGCAATATTCAGTGTTGACAGCTAGATTTTTTCGTGGACATGTTCCATAAATATTTTTGTGAAGAAATGTTTAGGATTAAGTTCATGAATCCAGATGGATCTCTATTACAATCGCCAAAGAGGGCACTTTAAGTTGATGATTACTTCTATGTGTAGAAATCTGTATTTATAATTGAATCACTTGTTTATTTTTCAACAAGTATTTAGTTATTTTTATATCTTTTTTCCAAATAGTTCAAGAAAGACCACTACAAATTAGCAATATTTTGCACTGCTATACAAATTAATAAATCGGAAACTGATGACATAGTGCTGTATTTGATTTCTTTATCTCTTTTTTTTCAACCAAAAATACTTTGCTCTGATTAGGGGGTACTTGAATTAAAAAAATGTTCACAGAGGGTACATCACTGAGAAAAGGTTGAGAACCACTGATCTATTGTATGCGCCTTATAATGCGGTGCGCCTTATATATGAACAAAATATTAAAATAGGCCATTCATTGAAGGTGCGATTTGTAATCCGGTGCGCCTTACAGTGCGGAAAATACGGGACTCTATTTTTCGTATTATAAGTCGCAGTTTTTTTCATAGTTTGGCCGGGGGTGCGACTTATACTCTGGAGCGACTTATGTGTGAAATTATTAACACATTACCTTAAAATATCAAATAAATATACAAACTTTAGGGGTATTTTATTTGAACTAAGCAAAATGATCTGCCAATAGAACAAGAAAATTTGGCTTGTCAAGACTTTCCAAAACAAGTCAAATTAACTAACCTTAATGAACCTAAAAATACCTTAAATAAGTATATTCTCACTAATAACAATTTCACTTTTCTTAGTAGAAAAAAACAGACCTTTTTGCTCAATATGTTGAAATATATTCTTAAATTAAGTAAATGCTGGTGCCATTATCTTGTCATAATGATATGTGCTCGGCATCTTATTTTTTATTTTTTTCATGCTTGACATAAGAAATTATTACTTTAAAAAAAAAGCAGTTTTATACTTGTCAATGTTGATGACATAGCTTTGCATCAGTTGATATTCTAGTTTCAAGCATGTTTTACTCAATATAAGTAATAAAATCTCAGCAACAAGCTGTAATATTTAACTCAGATCATTTAGGACCAAAACCCTTAAAACAAGTAAAACACTCTAACATAAAATCTGATCTTATCAGACCGAAAATAAGCAAATGTCACCCTTATTTGAGGTATTTAATATTACTTAGATTTCAGTTTTTGCAGCTTAAATCAGCAATTGTCACACACACACACACACACACGTCAAACAATAAAAATTTGCCTGGGGCGGGTCATGGCAGAAGTGCATTGTGAAAAAAAGTTTGTACCTGCTACTATTTCCATACTTACGAAAATTGATAATTTCAACATTGGCGGTAACTTATAAAAACTGAGAAGGGCTGAACAAAAATGGCAACCCAAAAGGAAATCATATACTGCAAGTTATAAGCTGGACGTAGTGAAATATGCTTATTGTTCGCTATTCTTTATTTATTTTAAATTGCCTTGTCTATTTTTGGTGTTGGATTTTATCAATTACCTTTCCCCCAAAAATATGATTTTTATTTTTGTGCGTTTTATATGTTTTTTTCCTTCTTTATTATGCATTTTTGGCCGGTGCGACTTATACTCCGGAGTGACTTATAATCCGAAAAATGCTGTCAACTGCTCAAATATGACTGTGGAAGATGTAACAAGAACTTCTTGTCTCCTCAGCTTTGATGCACCAGAGCAACAACGTGGACAGCAGGCGGTGCTATCAGTGCGTCAAGTTCCTGGTCACGCTGGCCCAGAAGTAAGAAGCAGCAACAGCCATCCACTCTCTTGAAGCCCCTATAAGACAAACCTCTTGTGTCCCTCCAGGTGTCCTCCTGCCAAGGACTACTTCAAGGACCTGTCGGGTCACTGGAGCTGGGCGGTGCAGTGGCTCCAGAAGAAGGCAAGATGTTTTGAGAACATTCATTCATTCACCCTGCGTGTTGACCCCGTTTTCTGTCTTCGGCCTTCAGATGACAGAGCACTACTGGACCCCTCAGAGTAACGTGTCCAATGAGACGTCGACCAATAAGAGCTTCCAGCGCACTATTTCGGCACAGGTTTGTGTATTTAAACACTACACGTTTTCCATTGTAACGAGTGTCCCTGAGCTTTATTGGTGTATGTGGAAGATGCCCTTTTGTGGGTCCTCAAGACCAAGACCGAGGAAAACGGCCACGGCCATCTGCGAACCCGGTCTTACGGATCTCTCTAAAGTTGTAGGGTTGCAAAGCTAGATACCAACGTGTGATCCGCGCGTTGGCATCTTTCATTCGGTGGAGCCACTGGAGGGGTTTGTGAGCTGAACAGAGATTGAATGAGCGCCCCAGGAGGTAGTACCGGAGGGCCCCACATTGGGCGCCAAATTGTGGAAGTTGCCCTCCCGTGGGTCTTCCAGACCGCCAAGCATCGCCATGAGAGCCCGGATCAGGGTTAAAATAGAGTTTTTATTTATAATCGTGCAGCAGTTTGCTTCCAGCAAGTGTCCTTTTGATTGATTGATTGATACTTTTATTAGTAGATTGCACAGTTCAGTACATATTTCGTACAATTGACCACTAAATGGTAACACCCGAATAAGTTTTTCAACTTGTTTAAGTCGGGGTCCACGTTAATCAATTCATGGTACAAATATATACTATCAACATAATACAGTCGTCACAGAAGTTAATCATCATAGTATGTACATTGAATTATTTACATTATTTACAATCCGGGGGGTGGGATGAGGAGCTTTGGTTGATATCAGAACTTCAGTCATCAACAGAGGAATGTGGACATTGAAACAGTGTAGGTCTTATTTAGTAGGATATGTACAGCCAGCTTTTGAGTCGTAATTGATGCTTCTGTAACATATATATTTTTGACGGGTAGGGTTGTTGGCCCTACGCCAACCCATTTAACCTCTGGGCGAAAAGACCACCGAATTGGTCAAGACATCTCTAGGAGTAGGGCTAAGGATAAACAGGAAGAAGACCAACATAATGAAGTTTAATAACTTGACCAACAATCCAATAGTAATAGAAGAGGAAATTATCCAGGAAATAGACTCCTTCACCTACTTGGGCAGCATCGTGGATAAACAGGGTGGCACCGACAAAGATGTAACAGCAAGAATTGGAAAAGCAAGAGCAGCCTTCATCATCCTGAAGAGCATCTGGTCCTCCAAGGAGATATCTATGACAACCAAAGTCCGGATCTTCAATTCAAACATAAAATCCGTCCTTCTCTACGGCTCTGAAACGGGGAGGATGACAAAGAAGACCGTACAAAGGTTACAAACGTTTATTAACAGTTGTCTGAAGAGGATTTTCAGGATTTGGTGGCCAAACAAAATCAGCAACGAGGAACTCTGGAGGAAAGGGAATCAGGAGCCAGTGGAGAAACAAATACTAAGGAGAAAGTGGGGTTGGGTTGGGCACACCCTTAGGAAACCAGCAACTACCATCACACGGCAAGCCTTGACGTGGAACCCAAAGGGAAAGAGGAAGAGGGGACGGCCTAAAAACACCTGGAGGCGGGACTCGGAGGCGGAGCTGAAGAGGTTGGGAACCAGCTGGGGAGAGGCGGAAAGGACAGCCCAAAACCGTGCTGCATGGAGAGGAGTCATTGATGGCCTATGCTCCATTGGGAGCGATGGGCCTAAGTAAGTAAGTACAGCCAGCAGAGAACATAGTGAGTTCACATAGCATAAGAACAAGTATATACATTAAAAGTACATTTGAGTTGTTTATAATCCGGGGAGATGGGATGTGAATGGAGGAGGGTATTAGTAAAGTGTTGATGTTGCCTGGAGGTGTTGTTTTAGAGCGGTTTGGAAGGAGGATAGAGATGCACTTACTTTTACACCTGTTGGGAGTGCATTCCACAATTGATTTGGCATAGAAAGAGAATGAGTTAAGACCTTTGTTAAATCGGAATCTGGGTTTAACGTGGTTTGTGGAGCTCCCCCTAGTGTTGTGGTTATGGCGGTCATTTACGTTAAGGAAGTAGTTTGACATGTACTTCGGTATCAAGGAGTTGTAGCGGATTTTATAGACTAGGCTCAGTGCAAGTTGTTTTACTCTGTCCTCCACCCTGAGCCAGCCCACTTTGGAGAAGTGGGTTGGATTGAGGTGTGATTTGGGGTGGAGGTCTAAAAGTAACCGGACTAGCTTATTCTGGGATGTTTGGAGTCTAGATTTGAGGGTTTTGGAGGTGCTGGGGTACCAGGAGGTGCAAGCGTAATCGAAGAAAGGTTGAATGAGAATTCCCGCTAGAATCCTTTTGTCGCTCTCGCTCTTACTCGTGCTCTAGCTGTCAGGCTTGCCACTTACAGTCTGTTTGAGTTTTAGTTTTTCCTCTGTGTGTTTAGTATTTCCTGTCCTTAGTTCCTGTCAGCACTTTTATTTTGGTTCAGCTTCCTGTTTGTCTCCCTGTGTGCTGTTTCCCCTCAGCTGCGGCTGATTGGCACCTGGCCACACCTGGTGTCGATCAGGCCGCTCCTATTTGACCCGCTTTGTTCCTTCAGTCAGGGCTGGATTATTGATTTGTCGATGACTTCCGTATTGTCGCTCCTGTCGTGTCGTACCTTGTCGTGTCTTTGCAGCGTAGCGGTAAGCTATATTCGTTTTATGTTTGTAGCTTACTGTTTTTGTTCCCTGCTTCCAGTTTGTTCTTTCATTTTTCAAGTACGACTTCTATTTCCTGCTAGATACCTGTTAGCTTCCACGCTAGGCCTTTTGTTTGTTATCCGCCCATGTGTGTGCTTTTTGTTTGAACCCTTTGTTTTTGTCTTATTATCCATCCATCCATTTTCTACCGCTTATTCCTTTTTGGTGTTGTGGGGGGCGCTGGCGCCTATCTCAGCTACAATCGGGCGGAAGGCGGGGTACACCCTGGACAAGTTGCCACATCATGTTTTCCTATCCAATGCCTGTCTCCTTCTCTGCATCTTGGGGTTCGTCACAAACAAACTTTGACAGAATAATCCAGCACTGACTGAAGGAACGAAGCAGGTAAAATAGGAGCGGGCTGATTGACACCAGGTGTGGCCATGTGCCAATCAGCCACAGCTGAGAGAAAACAGCACACAGGGAGACAAACAGGAAGCTGAACCAAAAAAAAGTGCTGACAGGAAATAAGGTCAGGAAATACTAAACACACAGAGGAAAAACTAAAACACAAACAGACTAACAGTGGCAAGCCTGACACTAGCTCCAGCTCCAACCCCTCTCTCCTTCCGGCTGCTGCCTTTTAACAGAGCGACAGGTGATTAGATAACCATGTCCAAGTGGGCCATATACGCACCTGTCGCTGATTTTGAAGCCGGTCCTGGCACACCCTGCTTCGCTGCAGGCCCGCAGGCCACGCCCACTCCCACTCCACAGTGTACTTTTAATTTTTTGCTATCACCTGAATAAAAATACTTCTGTGTGTGAAGGACACGCTGGCCTACGCCACAGCCTTGTTGAACGAGAAGGAGCAGTCAGGCAGCAGCAACGGCTCAGACGGAAGCCCCGCCAACGAGAACGCTGACCGCAGCCTGCGACAGGTAACACACCAGCCACACTTGTGACACACTGCTGCATCGTGTCCCGCACACTATGAAGGAATTACACATTGAATTGTACTGCTAGAATCAAGTTGATAGATTATAACTAGGAATATTTACCCACAAAAAATCCACATTTGAAAATAAAGGGCTGTTTTTTAAAAGTTTTTTAACGATCATGTCCTTACAAAAAGACATAATCAATAATGAACAACAAAAGTCCCAATTTTTTTAGGGAAAAAAGGGAAAAGTTGATCAATCATATGACAAAGTAAATGTTTATTATAGTGATGAATTTGTCATCTTAAAACAGGGGTAGGGAACCTATGGCTCTAGAGCCAGATGTTGCTCTTTTGATGACTGCATCTGGCTCTCGGAAAAATCTTACCTGACATTGCTTAACGGGATAATTATGAATAATTTTGCTGGTAATCACAGTGCTAAAAATAAAGTGCAAAATACAAAACATTCTCATGCATTTAAATCCATCCATCCGTTTTGTACCGCACCTGTTCAAGAAGTCGCATTAATGGTGAGAAGTATTTTATGTCACGATGGGGGGTTTGCAGCTTGCTGCGGGGTCGTTCTCCCAGGAAGGCGGACGGACTACTCGGGACATGGCATTTAGGTAAAAACATCATTTAATTTTAACTAAAAAAATATACAAACAAAAATCGCTCACAGCGGAGGCACAACTTGGGCTAAGGAACAAAGCTAACGCATAAACAGACTAAGAACATGAATCAAACAAAACTTACTTGGCATGGCATGAAGCTCGAAACTATGGCAAGGCATGAAACAAGTCAGCACAGACTGACTGGCAAAGACGAGCTTAAATACTGCCTCTGATTAATGCTCGGTAAGCAGGTGAGCGGGCATTTTGTCCACCAGAGACAGGTGGACAAAATGAGTAACCAAGGAAACCAGACAAGGGAGTGGAAAAAAACAGGAACTTAAAGAGTCCAAAGGACAAACAGCACATGGCCAAACAAAAACATGATCAACAGACATGACATTTGATTTATTATTGGTTAGCTTCAGAATAACAATGTTATTAAAAAGAATAAGAGACTTATTATACTCTAAAAATGTTGGTCTTACTTAAAAATGCACACATTTAATTGTATTCATTGTTAAAAAATATGATATGGCTCTCAAGGAAATACATTTTGAAAAAATTGGCTTTCATGGTTCTCTCAGCCAAAAAGGTTCCCGACCCCTTTCTTAAAAGAAAAAAGTTTCAATTTTGCAAGAAAAGTACATTTTTCATTACAAAAAAGTTGTGATGTTAGAATAATAGAGCGGATCGTTCGACAAAATCAGCAATTTGACAAAAAGTCAAGATATAATGAGTAAAAATTTTATTCAAGGAAGTTATAAACTTTTGAGAGAAAGTCGTACGATTACGACAAAAGTGATGACCTTACAACAAAACTATTGTATGTTAAAAGTTATTACAACAAAAGCTGTGTTCTTACGATCAAAGTGAATATCTTACGACACAAGTTGTCTTCTTACGACAAAAGTGATGATCTCACAACAAAATCGGTTATCGTATGTTAAAAGTTGTTGAAAATGGTAATCTTACGACAAAAGTTAGAATATTTTCAGTTCCTTGAGAAGTCGTATTTAAAAAAAATTGTATTTGAATTAGAATTTTAGACAACACAAGATTAGGATGAAAAAAAGTGGTCTTCTTATTTACTTTCTTATCTGCCAGGGCTCTGAGTCTCCCATGATGCTCGGCGACTCCAAGAGCGATCTTGAGGACGTGGACCCTTAAGACTTGTCGCCTGGGTGCCGAGTGAGCCCTTGGAGAGGCGCGGCGAGGAGGCGGAGCTTCACGCAGCCAAAACCAAAATGTCCAAAACGAAAGGGCAGCGCTCTGATCGGCCCGCTTTTGTCTATCGGAAGGAGCCCATCAGACTCGGACAACACAGGAAAGGAAAACAAATCAACAATTACTTCCACTTTTGAGAGGCGCCGACGCGACCAAGATCATGAATTAATAAAAAAAAAAGAAAATCGCTTTGGATTCAAAAGGAGGAAGCGGCCGCAACTTCCTCACTTCATACTTTTTAGCCATCAGGTGGCGAGGGGGCGGGGCCTTAGCGTTTTTTTTACCATCGTTTTGTTTTGTCACACACATGCCGACCGGAGGCCACGTTGTAAACAATGTAAGATATCCTTTTAATTCAGATAGCTTCTCGACAGGAACACACACACACACACACACACACACACACACTCGAGCACTTGGGAGTTTGCACTTTACAGTCCGCTTCAGTCCTCTCTGTTCACAGTGCGCCTCGCCTCCGTTCTGCTTTTTTTTTTTTTTTAACACGGCCACTCCTTTACGTGCCACACAGACGTCCATCTGTGAGATTCGCTCGCCGCTTTTAACGCTTTTTTAAAATTTCCCGCTGCCGCCATCTCGGACCGGAGTGCGTCGAGCCTTATGCAAGAAGCGGGGAGGGTTTTATTTGTATGTGCCAAGGTCAAACACACACAGGAGACACTATGATTGCAAGGTAATAAATGCACACACACACACCTCTGCGCCACCGCCTGCTTTTATTTGCCTTTTTTTTTTTTTTTTTTGCTGTCTTGACACACACACACACACACACACACACACACACACACACACACACACACACACACACACACACACACACACAGGGCAGATGTAGCCAAGGTGGTAACACATGTAGCCCAGTTATCGGGAGTTCCCAAGTGCCTTACTCTCCCGATAACAACACCCTCCTCGTTGCAGTGTGTGTGTGTGTGTGTGTGTGTGTGTGTGTGTGTGTGTGCGCGCGTGCGTGACCTTAGCATTTGTCAGCTTTAACAGGTCAATGTTTACAAACGGCGAGGACCTAGGAAGCAATTATGTGCTTTTTTTTTTTGTTGTGTTTTGTTTATTTCCCCGATGACACACACAGTAAGGCTCTCTTGCGTAATAGAGGGAGATATTTAAAAAACAAACCTAAAGAAGATGGCCCCCCTAGTGCTGTCTTCCCCCCGCCCCTGTCATGTGTTCTCAAGTACAAATCCACCGAGTCGTCATAGCTTCCGTCGCCATGTAAAGATAGTAAGAAAAAGGAAAAATTAAAAAAAAAATAGTTTTTAGTTTTTTTTTTGTTTTTTTTTTTAATATCGGGGAGGGTATGGTAAGGATGAGGGGGATCCGTGTGGGTTTTACCATCAGTCTTCTGCCATCACGTTTTTTTTTTTTTTTCGTGTGCGTTTTTTTTTTTTTTTTTTTTTTTTCTGTCTCGCATGTTAAAAAGTCAACTTTTAATTTGTACAACAGACAGTTTGAATATGGGGAGATTTGATATAAAATAAACTGGAATGCACAACGTTTTGTAAACACTGCCTTTTATTGTCAGTGTGTGCAAGTGTGTTGTTTATATTTTCGGACGACACGTTTCTTTGACGGACCACGTGGACAAATACTAATTTAAAAAAAAATATTTCAAATGTGTTTAAACATTTGTTTTTCAATTTGAATTTGCAAAAAAAATAATGTTTTAAATGTATTTAGAGTTTATATTTATATCCTAGTGCAGTGTTTTTCAACCACTGTGCCGTGAGATACAGTCTGGTGTGCCGTGGGAGATTGTCTAATTTCACTTATTTGGGTTAAAAATATTTTTTTGCAAACCAGTAATTATAGTCTGCAAGAAGGCTATGCAGAACGAAACTGAAACTGAACGGGCTACAAAGTAAACAAAAACAGAATGCTGGACGACAGCAAAGACTTAATGTGGGGCAAAGACTGTGTCCACAATGTACATCCGGACAATCAACAATGTCCCCACAAAGAAAGGATAAAAACAACTGAAATATTTTTGATCGCTAAAACAAAGCAGATGCAGGAAATATCGCTCAAAGGAAGACATGAAACTGCTACAGGAAAATACTAAATAACGAGAAAAAGCCACCAAAATAGGAGCGCAAGACAGGAACTAAAACACTACACACAGGAAAACAGCAAAAAACTCAAAATAAGTCATGGCGTGTTGTGACAGGTGGTGAGAGTACACCTACTTTGAGACAAGAACTATAGTGGTTTTGGTTTAATGTCATATCCAACAATCGCGAGAACGACTTTTTATTGTCAATATCAGCTACTGAGTTTCATTTTTTTTTTTTTTTTCTGCGGGTGGTGTGCCTCCACATTTTTTTTATTAAAAAATGTGCCGTGGCTCAAAAAAGGTTTAAAAACAGTGGCCTAGTGGTTGGAGTGTCCGCCCTGAGATCGGTAGGTTGTGAGTTCAAACCCTGGCCGAGTCATACCAAAGACTATAACAATGGGACCCATTACCTCCCTGCTTGGCACTCAGCATCAAGGGTTGGAATTGGGGGTGAAATCACCAAAAATGATTCCCGGGCACGGCCACCGCTGCTGCTCACTGCTCCCTTCTCCTCCTAGGAGGTGATCAAGGGGATGGGTCAAATGCAGAAGACAAATTCCACCACACCTAATGTGTGTGTGACAATCATTGGTACTTTAACTTAATATTTATTTAGAACTATAGAGAAAAGGCAGTGTGGCAGTCAACTTATATTTTAAGTAAAAGTACATTAATCTATTTTTTTTCATGTATTTTATTAATTTAGAAACTTACTCAATAATATTTTATTGCTCTCATTCAAAAGTTGACAATTAAAAAATATGAATCTGTATTTATGTGTACAGTAAATGCACATATGTATATAGATAAATGCTTAATATATGTATATATACATATATACACACTATGTATATATTTATTATCATCTAAAATAATTACGTATATACACATACATTCATAAAAGACACTAAAAATGTACAAAACCCAAAACCAGTGAAGTTGGCATGTTGTGTAAATGGTAAATAAAAACAGAATACAATGATTTGCAAATCCTTTTCAACTTATATTCAATTAAATAGACTGCAAACACAAGATATTTAATGTTCCAACTGAGAAACTTGTTGTTTTTTTGGCAAATAATCATTAACTTAGAATTTAATGGCTGCAACACATTGCAAAAAAGTTGGCACAGGGGCGTTTTTACCACTGTGTTACATGGCCTTTCCTTTTAACAACACTCAGTAAACGTTTGTAACTGAAATAAGCAGGGGCGTCCATGATAGCATTGCTTGGATGACACTATATGTTGCTCCAAAACCTGTATGGACCATTCAGCATTAATGGTGCCTTCACAGATGTGTAAGTTACCCATGCCTTGGGCACTAATACACCCCCATACCATCACAGATGCTGGCTTTTCAACTTTGCACTTGTAACATTCTGGATGGTTCTTTTCCTCTTCGTTCCGGAGGACACGACATCCACAGTTTTCAAAAACAATTTGAAATGTGGACTTGTCAGACCACAGAACAATTTCCCATTTTGCATCAGTCCATCTTAGATGAGCTCAGGCCCAGCGAAGCCGGCAGCGTTTCTGGGTGTTGTTGATCAATGGCTTTCGCTTTGCATGGTAGAGTTTTAACTTGCACTTACAGATGTAGCAACCAACTGTAGTTACTGACTGTGGTTTTCTGAAGTGTTCCTGAGCCCATGCGATGATATCCCTTACACACTGATGTCGCTTTTTGATGCAGTACCGCCTGAGGGATTAAAGCTTAGTAATATCATCGCTTACGTGCAGTGATTTCTCCAGATTCTCTGAACCTTTTGATGATATTACAGACTGTTGATGGTGAAATTCCTAAATTCCTTGCTATAGCTCGTTGAGAAATGTTCTTAAACTGTTCGACAATTTGCTCATGCATTTTTTTCACAAAGTGGTGACCTCACCCCATCCTTGTTTGCGAATGACTGAGCATTTCGTAGAAGCTGCTTTTAAACCCAATCATGGCACCCACCTGTTCCAAATTAGCCTGTTCACCTGTGGGATGCTCCAAATAACTGTTTGATGAGCATTCCTCAACTTTCTCAGTCTTTTTTGCCACTTGTGCCAGCTTTTCTTAAACATGGTGCAGTCATCAAATTCCAAATGAGCTAATACTTTCAAAAAATAAGAAAGTTTACCATTTGGAACATTAAACAGCTTGTCTTTGCAGTCTATTCAAATGAATATAAATTGAAATGGATTTGCAAATCTTTGTATTCTGTTTTTATTTACCATTTACACAACATGCAAACTTCACTGGTTTTGGAGTTCCTCAATACCGGGGTCGAGCGGAATATATGTTGGGTCAGGAAAAAACATGAGGCTATATTATCCCTACAAGCCTGTTTCGCAGTCAAGGGATTTTATGATGATTTCATAAAATCCCCTGACAAGCAGGGAAACACGCACGCTGTTTCATATATATATATATATATATATATATATACATACATATATATATATATATATATATATATACATACATACATACATACATATATACATACATATATATATACATACATACATATATACATACATACATATATATATATATATATGTATGTATGTATGTATATATATATATATATATATGTATGTATATATATATATATGTATGTATATATATATATATATATACATACATACATACGTATATATATATGCATGTATACATGTGTATATCAATCAATCAATGTTTATTTATATAGCCCTAAATCACAAATGTCTCAAAGGACTGTACAAACCATTACGACTACGACATCTTCGGAAGAAACGACATAAGGGCAAGGAAAACTCACACCCAATGGGCAGGGAGAATTCACACCCAGTGGGACGTCAGTGAAAATGATGACTATGAGAAACCTTGGAGAGGACCTCAAATGTGGGCAACCCCCCTCTCTCGGGGAATATACATATATACACACATATATATGTGTGTGTATATATGTGTCATCCAAGCAACGCTATCATGGACGCCCCTGCTTATTTCCGTTACAAGCGTTTATATATGTGTATATATAGACACACATATACATACATATGTTTCTATATATACACAATTATGTGTGTATATATGTAAACACATATGTATGTATATATATGTATGTATGTATATACATATATATTTGTGTATATATAAATATATATACGTATATATGTGTGTATATGTATTTATAGTTATATATACATACATATATATGTATGTATATATGTATATGTATACTACCATTTAAAATAATGTAAAAATTGTACACATACCAAAAAATTTAATATATATATATATATATATATATATATATGTCTTGATTGGATTATCCAGAGAATAGTGCTCGATACCGTGGTAGAGCGTAATATGTAGGTGTGGGAAAAATCACAAGACTACTTTATCTCTACAGAACTGTTCCATGAGGGGTTCCCTCAATCATCAGGAGATTTCTGATGATTGAGGGAACCCCTCATGAAACAGTTCTGTAGAGATGAAGTAGTCTTGTGATTTTTTCCACACCTACATATATATATGTATATATATATATATATATATATATACTATTTAAATTGAAAAATATTACTAATTTATATATATAATCATGACTGATTTATTATATTTAACTACTAGAATAAATAATTCTTACACAAAATACAAAGAACATTAATTATTGACGGTCTGGTTAAATATATATAAAACAATTATTTTCATTAGACTATTAGTGACAATGTTTGCCCCACCTGTGATGTTGTCATCATGTTGATCTTCATCCTCATGCACCCTGCAACACACACACATAAAAGTGTTAAGTGTGTGTGTCTTAAAGTAGGATGTGTGTGTATGTGTGTGTGTGTGTGTATACCTCTCATCTTGCATCGCCTCCGTTTTCACATCCCAAACACCGACCTCCAAAACGACCTAAGACACACACACACACACATGCAGTGACGTCCCGTTCAACAGCACCCGCTCTAGTCTCCCCACCACCAACCTTGGGGTAACACTGACAGAGGCTCCATATCGTCCCCGCCAGCACCATGGCCACACCCAGGGCGCACATGGTGGCGTAGACGTGCGCCCGCTCCCTGGTCATGATGAACAGGCCCAAGGCCACCACGCACCAGCCCGCCACGATCAAACCGTAGCGATACGGCTTCCCCTCCGCCATGACTCCTCACGACTGAGTCCTGAAGGCTGAGGGCGGCGGTTTAAATAGAGAAAAGGCACTTAAGGTTCCGCTCTGCTGCCTCGTAAAGCCCAGAGTCGAGGCCGAGACACGTGACCTTGGAGGTCACCCTGAGGCAGGAAGGGGAAAACACTTCTCAGATGTGTGAACGCCAACAACAACTTCATTTTGCTTATTAATGCATCACAGCAAATCATAGCAATCCACGTATACTAAACCAGTGAAGTTGGCACGTTGTCTAAATCAGTGTTTCCCAATCAATTGGTACCGGGCCACAGAAGCATTTTTAATTATTTTTTTTAATTAAATTAACATAAAAAAACATAAGATACACTTACAATTACTGCACCAACCCAAAAAAACTCAATTTTTCATGACAAAAACAACAAAAATCCCCCCCGCCGGGATGCAGGATAAATTATCAAGCGTTGACCACTGGTTTAAATGGTAAATAAAAAACAGAATACAATGATTTTTGAATCCTTTTCAATTTATATTCAATTGAATAGACTGCAAAGACAAGATATTTAACATTCGAACTGGAAAACTGTTATTTTTTTAGCTCATTTGGAATTTGATGCCTGCACTATGTTTCATAAAAGCTGGCAAAAAAGACAGAGAAAGTCAAGGAACGCTCATCAAACACTTATTTGGAACATCCCATAGATCAGGGGTGTCAAACTCAAATACAGAGTGGGCCAAAATTTTAAACTGAACAAAGCCACGGGCCAAGGTTGAACAAATTAACCTTTTAATAGGGACCTGCGGGGGGGTGTATATTGTAGCGTCCCAGAATAGTTAGTGCTACAAGGGGTTCTGGGTATTTGTTCTGTTGTGTTACGGTGCGGGTGTTCTCCCCAAATGTGTTTGTCATTATTATTTGGTGTGGGTTCACAGTGTGGCGCATATTTGTAACAGTGTCGGCATTGTTAATACGGCCACCCTCAGTGTGCCCTGTATGGCTGTTGATCAAGTATGCCTTGCATTGACCTGTGTGTGTGCGTTAAAGCCGCATATATTATGTGACTGGGCCGACACGCTGTTTGTATGGAGGAAAAGCAGACGTGACCACAGGTTGCAGAGAACGCTAAAGGCAGTGCCTTTAAGGCACGCCCCCAATATTGTTGTCCGGGTGGAAATTGGGAGAAATTCGGGAGAATGGTTGCCCCGGGAGATTTTCGGGAGGGGTAGTGAACCTCGGAAGTCTCCTGGGAAAATTGGGAGGGTTGACATTTATGAGTATTAGCAGTGAATGCTGTGTTACAGCGAAACTACCGCTGTATAACACCGGCGGGCCAGCTCTAATGTTAATTTGACATTGCCTCAAGGGCCAAATGAAATTACAGGGAGGGCCAAATTTGGCCCGCGGGCCAGAGTTTGACACCCATGCCATAGATGAACATGCTATTTTGGAACAGGTGGGTGCAATGATTTGGTATAAAAGTAGCTTCCATGAAATGCTCAAGTCATTCACAAACAAGGACGGGGCGAGGGTCACCACTTTGTGAACAAATGTGTGAGCAAACTGTCAAACAAATTAAGAACAACATTTTTCAATATTGCACGGAATTTAGGTATTTCACCATCTACGGTCCATCAGAGAATCTGGAGAAATCACTGCACATATACGATGATATTACGGACCTTCGATCCATCAGGCGGTACTACATGAAAAAGCGACATCGTGTGTAAAAGATATCACCACATGGGCTCAGGAACACTTCAGAAAACCACTGTCAGCAACTACAGTTGGTCGCTACACCTGTAAGTGCAAGGTAAAACTCAACTATGCAAAGCGAAAGCCATTTATCAACAACACCCAGGAACGCCGCCGGCTTCGCCGGGCCCGACCGAGCTCATCTAAGATGGACTGATGCGAAGTGGAAAAAGTGTTCTGTGGTCTGACAAGTCCACATTTCAAATTGTTTTTGGAAACTGGACTGCCGGACCAAAGAGGAAAAGAACCATTCGGACTGTTACAGGCGCAAAGTTGAAAAGCCAGCATCTATGATGGTATGGAGGTGTATTAGTGCCCAAGGCATGGGTAACTTACACATCTGTGAAGGCACCATTAATGCTGAAAAGTACATACAGGTTTTGGAGCAACATATGTTGTCATCCAAGCAGCGCTATCATGGACGCTAACTAAATGCTAAGGCCAGAAGCTACAAGCCACACAGAAGACGACAACAACACAAGTCAAACCTGCCTGGACTCCCGTAAGTTGTTTATTTTGATAATGTTCTCCGCGTACCTTTGAGTGTAAACGCTAGCTCGTTGAAAGGCACTTTCAACTGTCCCACATATGCTAGCAGAATAGTTTCATTGTCAACCCATAAAGTGAAGTGAATTATATTTATATAGCACTTTTCTTTAGTGACTCAAAGCGCTTTTACATAGTGAAAGCCAATATCTAAGTTACATTTAAACCAGTGTGGGTGGCACTGGGAGCAGGTGGGTAAAGTGTCTTGCCCAAGGACACAACGACAGTGACTTGGATGGCGGAAGCGGGGAATCGAACCTGGAACCCTTAAGTTGCTGGCACGGCTGCGCTATCAACCGAGCTGAGCCGCCCCATGCATACATAATCATGTAAGAAATAACAATTACTGTAAATTCCGAACTGTTTTCTTTCCCCTACTTTTGACCTCTGCGGCTTATAAAACGGTGCGGCTATTTTATGGATATTTCTTCGCTGTCGGCCCTATTTAATTAGTTTAAAAAAAACAAGCAAACGCACTGATAACGTGTGATATTGTTTGTGCTACGGCGCCATCTTTTGGAGGGGTTTGCTCACTGCAGGTGCTGCTCTGTCCTTCCACTTGGTCCTTTCAACCGGAAGTAGAAGTGCTGTTCAGTCTTCTGGCCGCTCTACTCGTATGGATTCTTCCTTCATCACTCCGAGCAACGTTTGTAAGTTTTTGACAATGTATCAAACTATTCATACTTGCTAAACCTTCCAATATGTGAGGACTGCACGAGTGTTTTAATGCATGTTTGTATGTGCTATTGTACTGTCATCAAGTAGCATGAGCTAATATGTGTAGTTGGTATTATTAACTAGAGATAATATGTGTAGTTAGTATTATTAACTTGCAGCAAAATTATTGTTGTACTGTTTCTATTTCACCGAAACGTCACCGTGGCGTTATTGAGTCTGTTTAGCTGATTTGGAGAGCTAGCTTGCGGGTCCATCTTGCTGACTCAATATGATTTCCAAAAATACGACAGACCAGCGTGAAAACAAACAGACAAAAATATTTGTGAGACATACTTTAATTGCACTTAAAATATTAAAGACAAAGCAGGATTCGTACCACAGCAAGTTTTAAATCGCGCTAACACTGAACTTTTCTGGAAAAATATGCCAGAGCAGACTTGTTTCACTTAAATGAAAATCCTGAAAGAAAAGTTGAAAAATCAAAAAAATATATATTTATTTTATTTTACTACACTCATTCAACATATATTTTTTTGTATTTTGTTGACTCAAAATTTATTTTTTTTTAAATACAATTTGTTTATTTTTTAAATGCTGAAATACTTTTTTCAGTGGCTCCATCTTGCTGACTCAATATGAGTCCCAAAAAAGACGACAGACCAGCGTGAAAACAAACAAACAAAAATATTTGTGAGACATACTTTAATTGCACTTAAAAATATCAAAGACAAAGCAGGATTCGTACCACAGCAAGTTTCAAATTGTGCTAAGACTGAACATTTCTGGAAAATTATGCCAGAGCAGACTTGTTTCACTTTAATTAAAATCTTGAAAAAAATGATGAACATTTTTTTAAATATATTTTATTTTACGTAACTCATTCATTATATATATTTTTGTATTTTTATTGACCCCCCCCCCCCAAAAAAACACACATATATATATATATATAAAAAACTTTTTTTTTTTAAATGCTGAAATACTTTTTTCGACAATTGCTTTCAACACAACAGGGTGCAAGAAAAGAGCCTAAGTCCCGCCTCCTGATGCTACTTATAGATCCAAAGGCGGAAAAAAAATTTGCCAGTGTGAAAAAGAGGCTAATGTTCAAACAGGAAGTGGTGGGCGTCGTCAAGGCAACAAAGTGTGAGTCCTGAAGGAGGTCCCGGTGGAAGGCACACGGAATGAAAACCAAAACCGGAAGTTAGCCCGGACAGCGTGCGGCGTTCGCATAGTTAAGGCACCGAGTGCAACATGTCCACCGGGGGGCGACGTTCGAGCCGCTCGCCATGCTCTCGGATCTTCATCACAGTGTCGTATGACGGGGGCGGGTCCATTGTCCAGGGGGGCGGGGTCGACGATAAGGCCGGTTCGGGGTCTTGCGCCTCGCCGACGGAGTCCGTCGACATTTCCCGGCGAATTCGGTCCAACCTCCTGAAAGGGGAAACGGCAAGACTTTATTGTGCGTTTTACAACATTTTCCCACTTTGTCGTCGACCACCATGCTTGACTGTAGGAATGCTGTTCCTGGGATTAAGGTATTGTGGCCAAACGGCTAGATTTTTTGTTTCATCTGACCACAGGTCTTATCTTTGTCCATGTCCACTTTTAACAGTGACCTTGAAACCACTTTTCATCTTCACACCCTGTTCCAAAGTGGATTTGATTCCGATTGGTTCGAAATGAAGGTACGTAAACTAACGTTGTTGTTCTAGCAAACATCTCGTTTTTAGCTCCAAATAAAATAAAAAAAACATTGTAAATGATGTCATACATCATCACTGCCACTAGGGGGTGTCTTGTGTTGAAACAATAACATGGCATAAAATAAACCCCTGGTAAGTTTTAAAAAAAATAGCTTTAATTCAGTTTTAAATTGGTGGAATTTTGTGTTTTTTTTTTTAAGAATTAAGCATTTAAAAAAAAATAAAACGCAACGTAGTTTTTGGGCGACAGGCCAAGTACGATGCTAGTTCAATGCTAACGCCAGAAGCTACAAGCCACACAGAAGACGACAACAACACAAGTCAAACCTGCCTGGACTCCCGTAACTTCCAGCCATCCATCCATTTGCTACCACCTGCCCCCCATGAGTTGTATTTGTTTATTTTGATAATATATGTCCACATTTTGAGTTAAAAGACGCTAGCCTTTTGTTAGCTTTAGGAAGCTAACTAGTTGAATGGCCACCCTCAACTGTCCCACATATGCTAGCAGAATATTTTCACAATCATGTAGAAAATAACAATTACCGTTAATCCGAACTGTAAATCGCTACTTTTTTTTCCCCCTACGTTTTAAACTCTGCGGCTTATAAAACAGTGCGGCTAATTTACTGATTTTTCTTAGCTGACAGTTATAATGCAGTAGTTAAAAAACCCAAGCAAACACACTGTAATATTGTTTGTGCTACGGTGCCATCTTTTGGATGAGTTTGCTCACTGCAGGTGCTGCTCTGTCCTTCCACTTGGTCCTTTCAACCGGAAGTAGAAATGCCATTCAGTCTTCTGGCCCTCCGTAGCATTTCTACTCATATGGATTCTTCATTCATCACTCCGAGCAGCGTTTGTAAGTTTTGCAATATAACTAAAACAATTCATACTTACTAAACCTTTCCGATGTGTGACGACTGTAGGAGTGTTTTCATGCATTTTTGGACGTGCTATCTCAATGTCATCAAGGTAGTGTCGTTAGCATTAGCTAATATGTAAACAAAAAAACTAATAACCCCCCAAAAATCTTTACGATTTTCAAATAAAAAAGATGGATTTGAAAGCTAAAAAAAAAGATTTGGTAAATGAGACAAAATTATTCAATACTTATAAATGTAAGATACATAAATAAAAGAAAGCTCCGCCCATAAGATTGAAGTTGCGTATTAACAAAAATAAATAAATATTTGCAAAAAAAAGTGGTTTTAAATAAAAAATAAAAAAAATGTAATTGAAATTAAAGGAGGCTCCGCTCACAAGATTGAAGTTGAGTCGGAAGGATTTGTAACGCAAAAAATTGAAACAAAAACATTATTTATAACCCCAAAAAATCATAATAAAACTTGTTTATTATACTTTTTTTATCACCCAAAAATTATAGTAATAATAACAATTTTTATTATTATGATTTTTTTTTTATAACCAAAACATTTTTAATAATTAAACTTGTGTTGTTAAGTTTTTTTTCTTTGAAAATATATATTATTACATTTTAATTTTAATTTCCCGGAATTTTGGGGACTTGTAAAAAGCATCCATTTTTCATGCAATTTTTTTTCGGTTGCAAATTCAATTTTTTTGTGTGGTTGCATAAAAACTTGTACACATTAAGACACCATTCAGGCATACAGTGTTGTACTTACAAAGAAATGTGCACTTAAAACACATCACGTCCTATTCAAATATCTTCCCGCTGGAAAATGTTGAGTGAATTGACGCCCCGTGCTGGATCCATGGCTGCAGATAGTGCCATCATTTTGATTTAAGTTCCCATAAAAAACAACAAATTATTAACATTAATCACAATCGAGTTAATGTAGCATCATGACACATTTCTCCCGTTTCATACGTCATAAAAAAGAATAAAATTACTTAAAAGATGCCGATATATCCCTAAAAAATTCACGTTTTATGACTTTATCCATTGTGTCTGGGGGGGTAGATACATATAAAGATATCATCCAAGGTGTTGGACACTTAGCAGAGCACGTCTTTGTTTACATTTCCGTTGAAGTCCGTCAAACTTAAACACGCGCGTCTGCAGAACATTCTGTAATGATCCATCCATAAAGGTCTTGCCTCAAACACGTCACCACAACAAGACAAACTGTAAACTTCGCCACATGTCTTCGTGCTCTGCATGTCCCACACGCCTAATATGGAGAAATAGCCTCGTTCCTCGAGGCAAAAAAATGATGCAATCACCAGACTTGGCAGATGTTAATTAAGTTGTTGAATTAAAAAAAAAAAAAAAAATGCTATTTTCTGGTTTTAATATGGAATCACTTCATTCGGAGTGGAAAAAAATCACCATGCAAATGTTCATTTCCGAAGCAAACACCCGCATCAGGTTTAATGTGTTCATTAGTGCAGTGTTTTTCAACCACTGTGCCGCGGTAGTTAAAAAAACCCAACCAAACACACTGATAATGTTTGTGAGGCTTATAAAACAGTGCGGCTAATTTACTGATTTTTCTTAGCTGACAGTTATAATGCAGTAGTTAAAAAACCCAAGCAAACACACTGCAATATTGTTTGTGCTACGGTGCCATCTTTTGGATGAGTTTGCTCACTGCAGGTGCTGCTCTGTCCTTCCATTTGGTCCTTTCAACCGGAAGTAGAAGCGCCGTTCAGTTTTCTGGCCGTCCATAGCATTTCTACTCGTATGGATTCTTCATTCATCACTCCGAGCAACGTTTGTAAGTTTTACAATATAATTAAAACAATTCATACTTACTAAACCTTCCAATGTGTGACGACTGTAGGAGTGTTTTCATACATTTTTGCTCGTGCTATCTCACTGTCATCAAGGTAGCGTCGTAAGCATTAGCTAATTAGTACACTAGGAAATTATGCAACTTCGCCTAATTGGTCCCCAAAAATATTTTTTCCTCATATCAATAACTGTAGAGCTCGGCAGGGCAACCACGTAATACTCCACGTTAGTAGGTGGCAGCAGGTAGTTGTTTGTAAAAGTCGGAATGTGTCGGGTGAGACGACGACGGTTTGTTGTGATCGCAATATGCAGGTAAAAACGTATATAATGCTTAAACCAGAAATGAACATAAAGAAAAGGCAACGAAGCGTAGGAATTGCTATGCAGAACACAAGTAAAACTCAACTGACTACCAAGTAAACAGAAACAGAATGCTGGACGACAGCAAAAACTTACGCCGTCTTGAAAGTATTATATATTATATATTTTATCTGATTTTTGAAATTAGTTTGCTTGTTGATGATTTGATTGCTTTGTAAAAGTCGGAACGTGTTGGGTGAGACGAGGACGGTTTGTTGTGATCGCAATATGCAGGTAAAAACGCATATGCTTAAACCAGAAATGAACATAATGAACAGGCAACGGAGCTGTCAGTTTGTTGGTGTCAAACCCCAAGATACAGAGGAGGGAGGCATTTTGCAGGAAAACGTGATTTAATTTAAATACTAAGACAAAAACAAACAAAGGGTTCAAACAAAAAGCGCGCACGTGGGCGGATAACAAACAAAAGGCCTAGCGTGGAATTTAACAGGTATCTATCAGGAAACAAAAGTCGTACCTCTAAAATGAAAGAACAAATTGGAAGCAGGGAACAAAAAACAGTAAACTACAAACATTAAACGAATATAGCTTACCGCTACGCTGCCAAGACACGACAAGAGCGACAAGAAGTGACATCGACAAGACAATAATCCGGCACTGACTGGAAGACAAAACAAGTACAAATAGGACCGGGCTGATTGACACCAGGTGTGGCCAGATGCCAATCAGCCGCAGCTGAGGGGAAACAAAGCACTCAGGGAGACAAACAGGAAGCTGAACCAAAATAAGAGTGCGGACAGGAACTAAGGACAGGAAATACTAAATAAACAGAGGCGGAACGAAAACACAAACAAACTGTCAGTGGCAAGCCTGACAGAAGCGTGGGAATGGCTATGCAGAACACAAGTAAAACTGAACTGGCTACCAAGTAAACAGAAACAGAATGCTGGACGACAGCAAAAACTTACGCCATATTCAAAGTATTATATATTACATATTTTATCTGACTTTTGAAATTAGTTTGCTTGTTGATGATTTGGCATGTCTCAGTAGGTGGCAGCAGGTAGTTGATTGTTTTGTAAAAGTCGGAATGTGTCGGGTGATCACAATATGCAGGTAAAAACGTATATAATGCTTAAACCCAAACATAAGGAAAAGGCAACGAAGCGTAGGAATGGCTATGCAGAACACAATAAAACTAAACTGGCTACCAAGTAAACAGAAACAGAATGCTGGACGACAGCAAAAACTTACGGCGTCCTCAAAGTATTATATATTATATATTTTATCTGAGTTTTGAAATTAGTTTGCTTGTTGATGACTTGGCATGTCAGTAGGTGGCAGCAGGTAGTTGATTGCTTTGTAAAAGTCGGAACCTGTCTGGTGAGACGAGGTTGGTTTGTCTTGATCACAATATGCAGGTAAAAAGGTATATAATGCTTAAACCAGAAATGAACATAAAGAAAAGACAACAAAACTTAGGAATGGCTATGCAGAACACAAGTAAAACTGAACTGGCTACCAAGTAAAGAGAAACAGAATGCTGGACGACAGCAAAAACCTACGCCGTCTTCAAAGTATTATATTTTATATATTTTATCTGAGTTTTTAAATTAGTTTGCTTGTTGATGATTTTGTTGGGTTTTATATTGTTTAGTTATATTTATATGGTCATTATTATTCTGTGACTGCACATTGTTTGCTTGTTTTCTTATTAATGCCTTTATTTTTTTCTGTATCGTGTAGTTATAATTATATGTTTTTACTTGTAATTGTATGGAGTTTGTGGACCCCGGGAAGACTAGGGGGTTGTTGTGGCAACCAGCTAATGGGGTCCTTGATAAAAAAAAAAAAATCAATCAACAATTTCCACACAAAGAAGGATAAAAAAACAACTTAAATAGCCTTGCTTGCTAACACAAAGCAGGTGCGGGGGAATAGCGCTCAAAGGAAGACATGAAACTGCTACAAGAAAACACCAACAAAACAGAAAGGGCCACCAAAATAACAGCGCCCGACAAAAACTAAAGCGCTATACAGGAAAACGCCAACAAACTCAAAATAAGGCACGACGACCTGGTGGAGTTTAATTTTTTTTTAACGTTTTCTGCCGGTAGTGTGCTTCCGGAATTTTTCGATGAAAAAAAAACTTGCCTTGCCGCAAAAAAATGTTGAAAAACACTGCATTAGTGTGCAGTTAAAAAAAGAGTATTTACACCTAGGAGAGCTGTTGCAGCAGGTGGATCAGCATGAATCATGGCTCCGACACGAGAGATGTCAATTGGAACAGAGGACAGGATTATCAAACTTCTTCCAGAAGTTGCAAAAAATGTTTTGAATGTTCACGGTCAGCTGTGTCTAACATCTGGACCAAGTACAAACAACGTGGGAAGGCCAGCAGACTGGTAGACCGAGGAAAACATCAAAGCGTCAAGACAGAAAACTTTAGGCAATATGTCTTGAAAATGCAAAAAGAACGAAGAACAAACCGGAGTCCCCGTCTGTAACCGAACTGTCAGAAAGTGCCTCAGGGAAATGGAATTTCCATGAATTGATTAACGTGGACCCCGACTTAAACAAGTTGAAAAACTTATTGGGGTGTTACCATTTAGTGGTCAATTGTAAGGAATATGTACTGTGCAATCTACTAATAAAAGTTTCGATCAATCTATCAAATTTAAATTCAAGAAAGCTAAACAAAAGTCGTCGTTAACATCTAAACATAAACACCAAGGTTCCAATGGACTAAGGCAGGGGTCCCCAAACCTTTTGACCCGGGGGCCACATTGAGTTACAAAAAATTTGGCCAGGGGCCAGGCTATGTATATATATATATATATATATATATAGATATATAGATATATAGATGTGTGTGTATATATATATATATAGATATATAGATGTGTATATATAGATGTATATATAGATATATATATATACATATATGTATGTATGTATATATGTATGTGTATATATATATGTATGTATGTGTATGTATATATATATATATATATATGTGTGTATGTATGTATGTGTATATATATATATGTGTATGTATGTATGTGTATATATATATATGTGTATGTATGTATGTATATATGTATGTATGTATGTGTATATATGTATGTATATATATATATATATACAAACCCCGTTTCCATATGAGTTGTGAAATTGTGTTAGATGTAAATATAAACGGAATACAATTATTTGCAAATCCTTTTCAACCCATATTCAGTTGAATATGCTACAAAGACAAGATGTTTGATGTTCAAACTCATAAACTTTTTTTTTTTGTGCAAATATTAACTTAGAATTTCATAGTTGGGAAAGGGCATGTACACCACTGTGTTACATCACCTTTGCTTTTAACAACACTCAATAAACGTTTGGGAACTGAAGAAACTAATTGTTGAAGCTTTGAAAGTGGAATTCTTTCCCATTCTTGTTGTATGTAGAGCTTCGGTCGTTCAACGGTTCGGGGTCTCCGCTGTCATATTTTACGCTTCATAATGCGCCACACATTTTCCATGGGAGACAGGTCTGGACTGCAGGCGGGCCAGGAATGTACTCGCACTCTTTTTACAAAGCCACGCTGTTGTAACACTTGTCTTTCTTGAAATAAAACAATCCTCACATTGTTAACAATCGTAGCCACCAGCAGCAAGAGCGTTTCGGACCGAGAAAGCGACGATTTCCCCATTAATTTGAGCGAGGATGAAAGATTCGTGGATGAGGAAAGTGAGAGTGAAAGACTAGAAGAAAAAAAAAAAGACTATACAGTGGGAGCGATTCAGCTGTTATTAGACAAATTTACTCGGATAATTCAGAAAAATCCCTTATCTGCTTATTGTGTTACTAGTGTTTTAGTGAGATTATATGGTCATTCCTGTACAACCTGAAGTTCGGCCCCGCACCTTTTTTCAGCACCAGTCAAAGGGTGGTGGCGATGCCCATCTCTGCCCTTCGCAAGGGACCCTCTTCGAAACATGATCTTTCGAAATGATCGCTGCATAATACACTGTACTTTGTGTGTGTGGTCAAATCCAACCGTGTTCGCTTGACCGCTCTGTTCCATAGTAAAGCTTCACCGTCATCTTTCAAAAATGTAAACAATGAAACACCGGCTGTGTTTGTGTTGCTTCCCACCTACCCACCTACAGCTTTCTTCTTTGACGTCTCCATTATTCATTGAACAAATTGCAAAAGATTCAGCAACACAGACGTCCAGGATACTGTGGAATTATGCGATGAAAACAGACGACTTATAGCTGGAACAAAATGTCTTCTACAATGCGTGACGTCACGCGCACGCATCATCATACCGCGATGTTTTAGCATGATACTGCCGCGTGAAATTTAAAATTGCAATTTGGTAAACTAACCCGGTCGTATTGGCATGTGTTGCAATGTTAATATTTCATCATTGATATATAAACTATCAGACTGCGTGGTCGGTAGTAGTGGGTTTCAGTAGGCCTTTAATTTCTTTTAATGTTTTTCGAAGCCAGAAATTCTCCATTTAAAATGACTTTAGTTTTTGCTTTTTCGCTACAAAATGAAACAACCGAGTCAGCATCCTCCAAGTCTGGTGACATGTTCATGGGCTTGTATCTTCCCTCACAGGAATTCAAGATTCCAAACCAAAATGTGCCACATTTCCTCAAATGGTTGCCCTAAGTGTCATCCACCTGAACACAGTTCAGTATGCGCCTCACCCCAAATAAATGTTTTACTTAAAAAAAATGCAAAAAAAAGTGACTTCACTGCAAGAACTGCTGTGTGTTTCACTGAGCAGAAGAAGAGTCATCAGGAAGGAGACATTAAATAATAAATGAGGTCTGTTTAGCGTTTGCTTACATGAGCTTTAGCAGAGGTGAGACCATTGATCCTAAACACACACACACACACACACACATTCTTATATTTCTTACCTTCTGGAGACCGCCGAAAAATTACCGACCTCTTTAGGACCACTCTTTCTAGATATATAAAGATGTGTATTTACAACATTAATAATATATACATACTATGCAAATATAAACAAGCTTGTTGTAAAAAAAGAGTTGGAATTTCACAAGAAAAAGTTCACAATTTCACAAGAAAAACGTAGAATTTTGCCGGTATTATAATAAAAGTCGTCATTTTACTCAACGCAAGCCAAAATTTTTCAAGGAAAACTGGACATTTGTGCAATATTATGATAAAAGTTGGAATTTTACTCAATAACAGTCGCAATTTTACGAGAAAAGCTTAAAATGTTGGCAATTTTATGAAAAGGGTCGTAATTTTAATCGACAGAAGTCACAGTTGTATAAGAAAACTTGAAAATGTTGGCATTATTATAATAATAATCAAAATTTTACTTGGCAAAATTATGACAAAGGTGATCATTTTACTCAAAATAATTAACTATTTTACCAAAACAACACAAAAATTGGCAATATTATGATAAAACTCAGAGTTTTACATGACAAATGTCACCATTTTGTATTAAAAACTAATAATTTTACATAAAGTAATAATTTTACATAAAAAAGTAATCATTGTACGAGAAAATATTGTAACATTCCAAAAACAGAAAGAATATTAATTCCCCCCCCCCCAATTTTATAAAAAAAAAAGTCAACACATTGTGAGAAAAAGACTGCTTTTAGTTATTTTTTTTAAATTGTCTGTTTGTAAATGTTTTTTAAACTTTGTTATTTACTTCCAAAATTTACAAGAAAAACTGAACATTTGTGCAATATTATGATAAAAGTTGGAATTTTACTCAATAACAGTCGCAATTTTACGAGAAAACTTAAAATGTTGGCAATTTTATGAAAAGGGTTGTAATTTTAATCGACTGAAGTCACAGTTGTATAAGAAAACTTGAAAATGTTGGAATTATTATAATAATAATCAGAATTCTACTTAGCAAAATTATGACAAAAGTGATCATTTTACTCAAAATAATTAACTATTTTACAAAAACAACACAAAAATTGGCAATATTATGATAAAACTCTGAGTTTTACATGACAAATGTCCCCATTTTGTATTAAAAACTAATAATTTTACATAAAAAAGTAATCATTGTACGAGAAAATATTGTAACATTACAAGAACAGAGAGAATATTTATTTTCCCCCCCAATTTTATAAGAAAAAAGTCGACACATTGTGAGAAAAAGACTGCTTTTAGTTATTTTTTAAAATTGTCTGTTTGTAAATGTTTTTTAAACTTCATTATTTACTTCCAAAATTTACAAGAAAAACTGAACATTTGTGCAATATTTTGATAAAAGTTTGAATTTTACTCAATAACAGTCGCAACTTTACGAGAAAAGCTTAAAATGTTGGCAATTTTATGAAAAGGGTTGTAATTTTACTCGAAAAAAGTCACAATATAATTAGAAAACTGTAAAATGTTGCCAATGTTACGACAATAGATAGATAGATAGTACTTTATTGATTCCTTCAGGAAACTTAAAATAATCAGAATTTTACTTGGCAAAATTATGAAAAAAGTCATTATTTTACTCAAAATAATTCACAATTTTCCAAGAACAACACAAAAATTGGCAATATTGTGATAAAAGTCCGAATTTTACATGACAAATGTCACCATTTTGTATTAAAAAGTAATAATTTTACATAAAAAAGTAATAATTATACATAAAGTAATAATTTAACGTGAACAAATTTCAACAATACAAAAACAAAATATATTAATTTTTCCCCCCAATTTTATAAGAAAAAAGTCGACACATTGTGAGAAAAAGACTGCTTTTAGTTTTTTTGTTTTTTTTAATTGTCTGTTTGTAAATTCTTATTAAACTTCATTATTTACTTCAAGTTACTATAGTATGTCTCTATATACATTTTTATTTTATTAATTTTGGCCAAAGCGGGCGAATTTTAATGTCTTCCACACACTTGTTATTACATATGTTGGCCAGAGGGGGAGCACTTCAACTTTTTACACACACTTGTTATTTCATATGTTGGCCAGAAGGGGGAGCACTTTTACAAGCGACACACAAGTCAAAATTTTACAAAGAAAACTGGTCATCTGTACAATATTATGATAAAAGTTGGAATTTTACTCAGTAACAGTGGCAATTTTTAAAGAAAAGCTTAAAATGTTGGCAATTTTATGAAAAGAGTCGTTATTTTACCCGACAAAAGTCACAATTCTATAAGAAAACTTAGAAATGTTGGCAATATTGTGACAATAATCAGAATTTTACTTGGCCAAATTATGACAAATGTCATAATTATACTCAAAATAATTCATTATTTTACAGGAACAACCAAAAATAAAAGGCAATATTGTGATAAAAGTCTGAATTTTACAAGAAAAACAGCTGAGAAAGGCTCCAGCGCCCTCTGCGACCCCATAAGGGACAAGCGGTAGGAAATGGATGGATACAAATGTCACCATTTTGCGTTAAAAAAGTAATTATTTTACATATAAAAGTAATAATTTTACAGGAAAATATTACAGAAACAGAAAGAATATGACAAATTGTTCCCAATTTTATGAGAACAAAGTCAACACATTGTGAGGAAAAGACTGATTTTTTTTTTTTTTTTTTTTTTTCATAATTGTTTTTTAATCTTCATTTTCTTCATTTACAATGTCTCCAAATACATATTTATTTTATACATTTTGGCCAAAGGGGGCGCATTTAAGTTTATTTCACTCACTTGTTATTACATATGTTGACCAGAGGGGGAGCACTTCAAATTTTCACACACACTTGTTATTTCATATGTTGACCAGAGGGGGAGCAATTTTAAAACCGACAAACAGTCGATTTTAAAAAAAATCCCTCCTTCTTGGGACCGCCCTCCTTTTGATAGATTTCACCACTCTATTAGATGCAATGTTATTGGGAGCATGATTTATGTCCTCACTTGTTCACACCTCCTCATATGGAAGCTACTTTTCCTTGTTGATGTCTCAAGAAGGGTAGAAGTACAAGAACACACACACTCTGCACGCAGGGACATCAGATCAATGAAGAGTTGAGGAGTAATTTTAACCGCATCTTTTTCAAAAGCATCTTTATTATTGCAGGTGTATTTTACTGAGGGGCTCAGTCTAACATGTGTTTTATATGCAATACAGAGCACATTTCCCCAAATCTTTGCAGAAACGTTGCTTTTGGAGTCATTTCCCAGCAGGCACGAGACATTAAAACAACGTTGAGAACTCGTTGAATTAGGTCCGGATGTTGATCAACTCAAACCTAATGTTGAAACAATGTGCTTTTTGACGACGTTTAATCAATGTTGGGTTCTGACGTTGATTTGACAGTTGAATTTTGGTCATTTTCCAACCAATATTCTTCCAACGCAAATACAACGTTGAAAATATATGCTTTTGACAATGTTTAATCAATGTCAGGTTGTGACGTTGATTTGAAGATTGAATTCTGGTCATTTCCCAACCAACGTTAGACATCAACGTTGCCTCAATTTACAAATCCAACTATTTTACAACGTTGTTTCAATTTCAGTTTTAAAGGACATGTATGTATAATCAACATGGTATCAATGTCTTGTGCCGGCTGGGTTCCTTATTGCGTGTTTGTTCCTATACCAACCAGGGCTGCCCCCAAATTTTTTTTTACAGGTCCCCATTACAAAAAAATGTCATGCTTTTTTAATTATGTGAAACAATTTTTATACATTTTATATACAACCCTGACAATAATTTGATTTTTGTTTTGTACTTCAAATTAATATTTATATCAATATTTTTGTGTGCAAAATAAAACAAAAATACATATTTTTGACTACATTAAAATACTGTAGTGTAGTAGACCTAAGTATTCATCATGTACCACCATAATGACAACATTAAATATAATAGTGTAGTAGACCTAATTATTCATCAAGTACCACCATAATGACAACATCAAAATACAGTAGTGTAGTAGACCCAAGTATTCATCAAGTACCACCATAATGACTACATTAAATACAGTAGTGTAGTAGACCTAAGTATTCATCAAGTACCACCATAATGACTACATTAAATACAGTAGTGTAGTAGACCTAAGTATTCATCAAGTACCACCATAATGACTACATTAAATACAGTAGTGTAGTAGACCTAAGTATTCATCAAGTACCACCATAATGACTACATTAAATACAGTAGTGTAGTAGACCTAATTATTCGAGTACCACCATAATGACAACATTAAATACAGTAGTGTAGTAGACTTAAGTATTCATCAAGTACCACCATAATGACAACATTGAAATACAGTAGTGTAGTAGACCTAAGTATTCATCAAGTACCATCATAATGACAACATTAAAATACAGTAGTGTAGTAGACTTAAGTATTCATCAAGTACCACCATAATGACTACATTAAATACAGTAGTGTAGTAGACCTAATTATTCATCAAGTAGCACCATAATGACAACATTAAAATACAGTAGTGTAGTAGACCTAAGTATTCATCAAGTACCACCATAATGACAACATTAAAATACAGTAGTGTAGTAGACTTAAGTATTCATCAAGTACCACCATAATGACTACATTAAATACAGTAGTGTAGTAGACCTAATTATCCATCAAGTAGCACCATAATGACAACATTAAAATACAGTAGTGTAGTAAACCTAAGTATTAACTGACGGAGATAGATATCTGCATATATCCATATTTTAGAGTTATTTCTTTTTCTGGTCATATTTGAAGCAGCTAGTGTTTTTCCATTTGTTCTCTTTTCTGTTTGCCCGCAAGTAAACTGTGTGTGTGTTAGTCTTGAAGCTTTGGAATGTAAGAAGTTGGAGTACTCCCTAAATATCTTATCTTTAGTTGAACAAAGAACTTGTATGTCCCATCTGGGGAGGGTGGGGGCTGGTTGCGTATTCAAGAAGTAGTGTCTTCCCGTTTTAATGTTAAATCAATTTGGGCAATGCGATTGAAAGGTTGTATCTAGATTGGTCTCCCAAAACTTTGGTATTAAAATATCAAAATAAGCTACTCATTGTCTGGGATTCATTGAAAATCCGCTTGTGTGTCATTGAAAGAACTTGGGAGAGACCAGCAGGTTAAATTCCCAGCAAGAGAAACACCTGGTCCAACGCAACATAACCGAAGTAGCACATATCCGGTCCTCTCCAAGGTTTCTCATAGTCATCATTGTCACTGTCACCGACGTCCCACTGGGTGGGAGTTTTTCCTTGCCCTCATGTGGGCTCTACCGAGGATGTCGCTGTAGTTTGTGCAGCTCTTTGAGACACTTGTGATTTAGGGCTATATAATTAAACATTGATTAATTGGCTTTAATTTTAACATTAAAACCAGGCGGCATAGCTCGGTTGGTAGAGTGGCCGTGCCAGCAACTTGAGGGTTGCAGGTTCGATTCCCGCTTGTGCCATCCTAGTCACTGCCGTTGTGTCCTTGGGCAAGACACTTTACCCACCTGCTCCCAGTGCCACCCACACTGGTTTAAATGTAACTTAGATATTGGGTTTCACTATGTAAAGCGCTTTGAGTCACTTGAGAAAAGTGCTATATAAATATAATTCACTTCACTTCACATTGAAATATATTTTTTTAATAAACCCATCCATCCATCCATCTTCTTCCGCTTATCCGAGGTCGGGTCGCGGGGGTGGCAGCCGAAGCAGGGAAGTCCAGACTTCCCTCTCCTCAGCCACTTTGTCTAGCTCTTCCCGGGGGAACCCGAGGCGTTCCCAGGCCAGCCGGGAGACATGGTCTTCCCAACGTGTCCTGGGTCTTCCCCATGGCCACCTACCGGTTGGACGCGCCCTAAACACCTCCCTCGGGAGGCGTTCGGGTGGCATCCTGACTATATGCCCGAACAACCTACCATCCCAACTCATTCCAGACCGGCACTAGTGCTGTGCAGCACAGGAGGGGGTGAAATTTGACACTATATTATTTTCAGTGACAGAGCAGGAAGCGGCTGGGAATATTTCATATAAAGTGCCCTGTTATTTATTAATTGACATTTTAAATACGCCTTTTCACGGAAAAAAAAAAGATAATGTAGTGATAATAAATATGTTACCTACCGCTGAATGGCCAGGGACTGTTGCGGGCTGAACCGGGTCCCCGTGCGCGGGTGCAGCAGGAAGTGTCCCGGCACCGCCACCTGCAGGTTCTTCATGGCCATGCACAGCCCGCTCACCAGCAGGCCCACGCCCCCCAGCCCGAAGAAAAGACCCACGCCGAACCACGGCGCCGAGTGGTTCGGTAACCCCACGCACAGAGCCACGGCCCCCCCGGCGATCATCATGAGCACGCCCAGGAAGAGCAGCACTCCCTGGGGCAGCGGCATCTCCGGAGTCCGCCCCTTACCTCCGGGGGTCTCCGCGCGCCTCCGCCTGCAGACAACACCTCCAGCACATAAGCGGAAGAAGTCAAAAGAACGAAAATACTTTCCTACCTGCTTGCGAAAAGATTGTTCTAACATGGCGGTTTTTTTTCTCCCCGCATCAACACTCATCTCGTCCCCGCACAGGCGCTCCGCCAGGCGGGGGAAACACTCCCATCGCCTCGGTCCGCGCCTGCTGGTGCGCAAACATGTCCGGCTTGCCTGCACTGGTTTGCGGCTAGAAAGAGCTGTCCTCGCCGGGGAGACGCCTCATGTAGGCTGGGGACGCCTTTTTTGCCGTGAAGCAACAGAGGAAGTGTGGATTTGTGGATGTGTTTTTTTTTTTCCTGTGTTTTTTTTTTTTTTTTTTTTTTTTTTTTAAATAAGGAGGGGTTTTCTGTGACGAGAGCAGGCTGGGCTGGGCGCCTTTCCCCCTGCCTCCTTGTTGCAGACTCTGCAACAATACCGTGCATTATTACCATTGGCCATAATAGTAACATTGGCTTTATTTTAACAAAAAAAAAAATCTTAGGGTGCATTAAACATATCAATCAATCAATCAATCAAATAATCAATATTTATATAGCCCTAAATCACTATATTGCAATGGTCACCAACCTTTTTGAAACAAAGAGCTACTTCTTGGGTACTGATTAATGCGAAGGGCTACCAGTTTGATACACACTTAGATAAATTGCCAGAAATAGCCAATTTGCTCAATATACCTTTAACTCTATGTTAATATTAATAATTGATATTTATCTTTGTGTAAACACTGATCATCTTAATGATTTCTCACAATAAATATATATAAAAACAGATAAATAAAAAATACAATTTAAAAAAAGGGTATTTCTGTCTGTCATTTTGTCAGACTTTTTTTTTCCTTCTACGGAAGGTTTTTTGTAGGGAATAAATGATGAAAAAAACCACTTAATTGAACGGTTTAAAAAAGGAGAAACTACGAAAAAAAATGAAAATTACATTTTGAAACATAGTTTATCTTCAATTTCAAAATTCAACCGAAAAAAAGAAGAGAAAGAACTAGCTAATTCGAATCTTTTTGAAATAATTAAAAAAATAATTTATGGAACATCATTAGTCATTTTTCCTAATTAAGATTCATTTTTAGAATTTTGATGACTTGTTTTAAATAGGTTAAAATCCAATCTGCACTTTGTTAGAATATATAACAAATTGGACCAAGGTGTATTTCTAACAAAGACAAATCATTTCTCCTAGATTTTCCAGAACAAAAATTTTAAAGGAAATTCAAAAGAATTTGAAATAAGATTTATATTGGATTATATAGATTTTCTAGATTTGCCAGAATATTTTTTGGGGAATTTTAATCATAATAAGTTTGAAGAAATATTTCACAAATATTCTTCGTCGAAAAAACAGAAGCTCAAAGGAAGAATTAAATTAAAATGTATTTATTATTCTTTACAATAAAAAAACAAGTTTACTTGAACATTGATTTAAATCGTCAGGAGAAAAGAGGAAGGAATTTAAAAGGTAAAAAGGTATATGTGTTTAAAAATCCTAAAAATAATTTTTAAGGTTGTATTTTTTCTCTCAAATTGCCTTTCTGAAAGTTATAAGAAGCGAAGTAAAAAAAAAATAGAATTTATTTAAACAAGTGAAGACCAAGTCTTTAAAATATTTTCTTGGATTTTCAAATTCTATTTGAGTTTTGTCTCTCTTAGAATTAAAAATGTCAAGCAAAGCGAGACCAGCTTGCTAGTAAATAAATACAATTCAAAAAATAGAGGCAGCTCACTGGTAAGTGCTGCTATTTGAGCTATTTTTTAGAACAGGCCAGCGGGCGACTCATCTGGTCCCTACGGGCTACCTGATGCCCGCGGGCACCGCGTTGGTGACCCCTGGGTTAGAGTGTACGCCCTGAGATGGGTAGGTTGCGAGTTCAAACCCCGGCCGAGTCATACCAAAGACTATAAAAATGGGAGCCATTACCTCCCTGCTTGGCACTCAGCATCAAGGGTTAGAATTGGGGGTTAAATCACCAAAAATTATTCCCGGGCGTGGCCGCCGCTGCTGCTCACTGCCCCCCTCACCTCCTAGGGGGTGATCAAGGGTGATGGGTCAAATGCAGAGAGTAATTTCAGCACATCTAGTGTGTGTGTGACAATCATTGGTACTTTAATTTAGTTACTCAGTATTTGCTTAACTAAAGTGGTTTTATAGGTATAACGCACTATCAAAGGATTTGGACGATATTTTCTAGATTTTTGCAAGATCTTTGGATGACTTTTGCATGACTGCTGTACAATATTTGGATAATATTTGGCATTATAGTTGTACGATATTTGTACAATAAGTCGTTGTGGCCTTTGAGATAGTTGTGATCAAGGGCTATATAAAATAACTTTGGGTGATTGAGTATTTGCTTAACAGTTATATGATATCTGGATGATATTTACAACATATACAGCATACTTGAAATGAGATTTTCTTATTTAAACGGGGATAGCAGGTCCATTCTATGTGTCATACTTGATCATTTCACGATATTGCCATATTTTTGCTGAAAGGATTTAGTAGAGAACATCGACGATAAAGTTTGCAACTTTTGGTCACTTATAAAAAAAGCCTTGCCTGTACCGGAAGTAGCAGACGATGTGCGCGTGACGTCACGGGTTGTGGAGCTCCTCACATCTGAACATTGTTTACAATCATGGCCACCAGCAGCTAGAGCGATTCGGGCTGAGAAAGCGACGATTCCCCCATTAACTTGAGCGAGGATGAAAGATTCGTGGATGAGGAAAGTTAGAGAGAAGGACTAGAAAAAGAAAAAAAAGACAGCGCAGTGGGAGCGATTCCGATGTTATTAGACACATTCTTGTAGTGAGATTATACTGTCGTACCTGAAAATTGGAGGGGTGTGGCCACAGGTGTGGTGACTGCCAGTGTCTGAGGGAAGCCACACAGCTGCCTCTTTGACAAGTGCACGAGGAACGACGCAAGCTCCGCTCATGTCTACGATAAGAGCCAACTTATTACCACAATTTTCTCACCGAAACCTGCCGGTTGACATGTGGTAGGGAACCATGCTCGCTTGACCGCTCTGTTCCATAGTAAAGCTTCACCTTCGGGAATGTAAACAAGGAAACACCGGCTGTGTTTGTGTTGCTAAAGGCAGTTGCAATACACCGCTTCCCACCTACATCTTTCTTCTTTGACGTCTCCAATATTAATTGAACAAATTGCAAAAGATTCAGCAACACAGATGTCCAGAATACTATGTAATTATGCAATTAAAGCAGACAACTTGGATCGGGCTGGAAAAAATATTCCGCTACAATCCGAGACGTCACGCGCACGAGTCATCATACCGCGACGTTTTCAACAGGACACTTCGCAGGAAATTTAAAATTGCAATTTAGTAAACTAAAAAGGCCGTATTGGCATGTGTTGCAATGTTAATATTTCATCATTGATATATAAACTATCAGACTGCGTGGTCGGTAGTAGTGGGTTTCAGTAGGCCTTTAAAGCAATAGTCAGGCAGTATTTGGACTATTTTGGCACTGTCTTTGTACCATGGCTGGATGACTATGACACAGTTTTATGATATTTTGCACATTTCTTGCTCTGCGCAATCGTAATCAATGTTTAAACAACATTAATACTGCGTTTGCACAAGGAACATTGAAGTTTACTGCACAATGTCTGCTGTATTTATTCCCTTTGTTGGAACACATCACGAAGCGTTACATTGAGGCAGGTTGTATACTTGAACTCCATTTATATGAAGTTATATTACATAACTCCATATAATGTGAGTTATATTTCACATAATTCACATTTAGGCATAGAGTTTTTCCCTTTTTTCGCAACTTATGGAAATGCAAAGATAGTTTCTTCATTACTATTTTTAATTCCATCAACATCGATACATAAACACACACACAGGTCAAAATGTGTCACATGATCCTTTTTTTAAGCTGTTTTACTCACAACGATTAATTTTAACCCTTAAAAACATGCATAATATGTCAAAATCAACTGAGTGGATCGCTTGCAATTCTTTAATAACAACTTAGCGCGGGGGGAATATGACGCACGAACGGCATAAAAGCTTACGTTTTCCCAAAGCAGAAACTGCCATTAAATGTTTAATCAATGTTATCATTTTTTTTAAATTAATGATAACAATGGCATTATTTATATAATAGTGATAAAAGCTATTATTGTATTAATATCATTATGTACAGTAGGAAGGGGATTCATATTGAGTATATATATATATATATATATATATATATATATATATACACACACACACACAAAGTTCAAAACCAGTGAAGTTGGCACGTTGTGTAAATGGTGAATAAAAACAGAATACAATTATTTGCAAATCCTTTTCAACTTATATTCAAATAAATAGACTGCAAAGACAAGATATTTAACGTTCAAACTGGTAAACTTTGTTATTTTTTGCAAATATTAGCTCATTTTCAATTTGATGCCGGCAACACGTTCGAAAAAGTTTGCACAAGTGGCAAAAAAGACAGAGAAAGTTGAGGAATGCTCATCAAACACTAATTTGGAACATCCCACAGGTGAACAGGCTAATTGGGAACAGGTGAGTGCCATGATTGGGTGTAAAAGTAGCTTCCGTGAGATGCTCAGTCATTCACAAACAAGGATAAAGCGAGGGTCAACATTTTGTGAATAAATGCGTGAGAAAACTGTCCAACAGTTTAAGAACAATATTTCTCAAGCATTTATTGCAAGGAATTTAGGGATTTCACCATCTACGGTCGGTAATACCATCAAAAGGTTCAGAGAATCTGGAGAAATAACTGCGTGTAAGCAGCAAGGCCGGTGACCTCGGATCCCTCAGGCGGTACTGCGTCAAAAATCGACATCGATGTGTAAAGGATATCACCACACAGGCTCAGGAAGACTTCAGAAAACCACTGTCAGTAACTACAATTGGTCGCTACATTTGTAAGAGCAAGTTAAAACTCTACTATGCAATGTCAAAGCCATTTATCAACAACACCCAGAACCCAGAAACGCCCAGTGTGTTGCTGCCCTTAAATTCCAAGTTAATGATTATTTGCAAAAAAAACAATAACTTTCTCAATGTGAACATAAAATATCTTGTCGTTGCAGTCTATTCAATTAAATATAAGTTGAAAAGGATTTGCAAATCATTGTAAACTGTTTTTATTTACCATTTACACAACGTGCCAACTTCACTGGTTTTGGGTTTTGTACATATTCATTGTGTGTGTGTGTGCGTGTGTGTGTGTGTGTGTGTGTGTGTGTGTGTGTGTGTGTGTGTGTGTGTGTGTGTGTGTGTGTGTGTGTGTGTGTGTGTGTCGTATTTTTTGTACAGCACCTTGTCTTTATTTGCCACTTGCCTGCGTATGAAAAGTGCTACATAAACAAAGTTTGATTGGATATTATTTGATAAAACCCCATTGGTCGCGTTTTACCTGACACATGAAACGTGACAAATTGGGACGTAATCAGAATGTTGAATACCTTAAAATGTGTGGGGTTTTTTTTAGTGGCAATTCCAACTTTGACCCAAGAGTCAGTTGCTACGTAGAGTGGCGCTTTCCGTCATTTTCAGCGGACTGCATTGCAAGATGAGATCGGGCTGTATGAATCCACTCCCTACTGTATATAAAATACTAGTAAAAGTTACACAAAGGCTTGAAATAGCATAATTACAAATTATAAAAAAAATATTAACAAAAATAATAAATACACATGTTTTATTCGAAAATCCAAATCTACAAATAAGTCAAAAAATAGTTATTTTTTGCCCCTAAACCCTAAAGATTGCAGCACTTTTTTCAGAACTGAAAAACTTAACTGGGATGTTTTCTTTTTTTAATCCTGATCAACCTCCCTGGAATACTCAAAAGTCAACTAATGACCTCCGAGACAAAAAAGTGTCTTAGTGCTCTTTGGTCAACATGGTTTAGGTTTGAGTTCCTGCAAATGTATAAGGAGCATGCCGACATGCTTCTTGCGTCCCGCTGGCTTTCTCGCCGTCACACCTCGAAGCTGATCTCTCTGGAGCGTCCAAACAGCGGCTCGGCTGCTAACTGCGTGTCGGAGTAGGCGCGCCTCAGGTGCGTGGAGCTGCACGTGGTTTTGATGGCCACCTCGTAGGGCGGCGGCGGCCCCAGCCAGGGAGCAGGGTGGGGGGGCGGACTGAAACCTCCCGAGTCCATGGGGGGATAGTCGAAGTCCTCGCCTCGGATGCCGTGTCGTTGGCACTCCAGAGTCCTAGACAGGGAGAACACAGAGTCAGGTGGGCCTTTGAAGGGTCTAACACCAAATTCTGGGCCGCCCTAAAACCATCATCACACACTCGGTATGTTTACGTACAGTAAAATACTAAATATTGCATAGCTTTGGTTGAAACTAGGTTTTTAGAACATGAACAAAACGTGTTTAGGTTCTGACTATTTTTATTTGTATTTTATTTTATTTTCATAATATTTATTTATTCATTTGATAGGGAAATCATAATACAAGTACGGAGAAAACAGACACTTTTTTGTACCCCCCCTAAAAAAAGATTTAAAAATTGTTTAAATTTTTTTTTTAAATGAATAAAAAATTTAAATAAATAACAGAAAAATAATAAAAGTAAAATAATAACACCCCCTCCCACATTTTAGTCACAGTGGGTAGCAATGTACTTGCCTTCCTCTTCACCACAAGCAGATAGAGAATCACAGTAACTGATTAAAAGGGGAAAAAAGAGCAAAAATAAAAATCACAAACATACAGAGAAGTGTCACTGAATAAAAACAACAGCAACAGAGAAAAAAAAGAGTTGAGGGTAAGTGAAAAGGTTCATTGCCTACAGAGTGTGTCACATTTATCTTATGGTGTCTTTAATTTAGCTGTGTAACTAATTATGTAGCCCCACATTGGTTTGGTGGACCCCTCGGATTATATTTAATTTTCTCTTAATCTACGAAAAACATTTGAGTTTTTAAAGATGGGATTAACATATCTAGAAATCCCCTAAATAATTAAATAATTTGGGCTAGTTTTAATATATATACATACTGTATATTTTTTCTTTATTTAATTTTTTTTTTACAAAAAACACAAAATTTTATATATAGGGCCATTAAATATATTTCAATAATTATAAAACCTGCCATCATTGACTTAAATGTGTCAATACTTCCTTTAATTTAGAGTGTCATGTAATGTGTAATTAATACATAACTAATATAATTAAGATTTTAATAAAATTAGTGCGTCTCCTGGGAGTTTATTTTAATTTACGGTCCTTGAACGCGCCACAGTTACATTGGGGCAAAAAAGTATTTAGTCAGACACGGATTGTGCAAGTTCTCCCACTTAAAATGATGACAGAGGTCTGTAATTTTCATCATAGGTACACTTCAACTGTGAGAGACAGAATGTGGAAAAAATCCAGGAATTCACATTGTAGGAATTTCAAATAATTTATTTGTAAATTATGTTGGAAAATAAGTATTTGGTCAAACATTCAAAGCTCTCACTGATGGAAGGAGGTTTTGGCTCAAAATCTCACGATACATGGCCCCATTCATTCTTTCCTTAACACGGATCAATCGTCCTGTCCCCTTAGCAGAAAAACAGCCCCAAAGCATGATGTTTCCACCCTCCATGCTTCACAGTAGGTACGGTGTTCTTGGGATGCAACTCAGTATTCTTCTTCCTCCAAACACGACGAGTTGAGTTTGTACCAAAATGGATACATGGATGATACAGCAGAGGATTGGGAGGATGTCATGTGGTCAGATGGAACCAAATGGAACTTTTTGGTATAAACTCAACTCGTCGTGTTTGGAGGAAGAAGAATGCTGATTACAGACCTCTGTCATCATTTTAAGTGGGAGAACTTGCACAATCGGTGGCTGACTAAATACTTTTTTGCCCCACTGTATGTATATATACATGCATATGGTATGTGTATATATATATATATATGTATGTATGTATGTATGTATGTATGTATATATATATAGATATATATATATATATATATATATATATATATATATATATATAGATAGATAGATAGATAGATAGATAGATAGATAGATAGATAGATAGATGGATGGATTGGATTATCCAGAGAATAGTGCTCGATACCGTGGTAGAGCGCAATATGTAGGTGTGGGAAAAATCACAAGACTACTTCAT
>NC_084636.1:10840101-11082601 GCF_033978795.1 Nerophis ophidion | reverse complement strand
ACATGGAAACATGACTAGGTTCGTGTGTGTGTGACATCAATTACAGAAACAAGAGCATGTGTTGCCATTCTAATAAGATAATGGTCCCGGCAAAGACTACACGGACTGTAAGTCCCCCAAAATCAAAGCCAAAAAAGTACAAAAGTGAAGTGATTTATATTTATATAGTGCTTTTTCTCTAGTGACTCAAAGCGCTTTACATAGTGAAACCCAATGTCTAAGTTACATTTAAACCAGTGTGGGTAAAGTGTCTTGCCCAAAGACACAACGGCAGTGACTAAGATGGTGTAAGCGGGGATCGAACCTGCAACCCTCAAGTTGCCGGCACGGCCGCTCTACCAACCGATGCCATACCGCCCCAAAACCAGTGACATGTTGGCACTTTGTGTAATTCGTAAATCAATCCAATCCAATCCACTTTATTTATAGAGCACATTTAAACAACAAGAACATGTCCAAAGGGCTGCACAGCCAAGTTAAAAACTATTCAAAAACAGAAACAGAAATTTGCACAATTAGCCTTTTCATATAAACCCATGAGGGAATAGAACGACCTCACAACAAACTTGGAAAGTCGAAGAGTTTACTCGTCATTCACAATTGAAGTTGAAAAGTGCCTTTGGAGCAATCAAAGCTGCTCACACGGTCAATAAGGTGGTCACTATGTTTGACACATCAACTTAAAGGCCTACTGAAACCCACTACTACCGACCACGCAGTCTGATAGTTTATATATCAATGATGAAATATTAACATTGCAACACATGCCAATACGGCCTTTTTAGTTTACTAAATTACAAATTTTAATTTCCCGCAGAGTTTCTTGTTGAAAACGTCGCAGAATGATGATGCGTGTGCATGACGTCTCTGGTTGGAGGGGACGTATTAGCCCAGCACCACACACGGCTAAAATTGTCTCTTTTCATCGCATAATTACACAGTATTTTAGACATCTGTGTTGCTGAATCTTTTGCAATTTGTTCAATTAATAATGGAGACTATAAATAAGAATGCTGTTGGTGGAAAGCGGTGGATTGCAGCTGCCTTTAGCACCGAGACACAGTTTCTTTGTTGTGAAGCTTTAACACAGAGCGGTCAAGCGAACATGTTTCTCTACGTCAACCAGCAAGTTTTTGGATGGGAAAATTGTGATATTAAGTCAGCTCTTACCGGAGACTTCAGTGGATTATGGGACCTCCTCCTGTAGCTGTCAAATCTGTAATAATGGCTCCTCCATTGGCTTCTCTCTGAGACACTGGCGTTCACCACAGCCATCCGACTTTCAGGTATGACTTTAGAATCTCACTAAAACACTATTAAAACAATAAGCAGATAAGGGATTTTCCAGAATTATCCTCGTAAATGTGTCTAATTACATCTGAAACGCTACCACTGCCGCTGTCCAGAGGTGTCGCTTTTTCTTTTCTTTTTTTTTTTAGTGCCTCACTCTAACTTTCCTCATCCACAAATCTTTCATCCTCGCTCAAATTAATGGGAAAATCATCGCTTTCTCGGTCCGAATAGCTCTTGCTGCTGGTGGCCATGATTGTAAACAATGTGAGGATGTGAGGAGCTCCACAACCCGTGACGTCACGCGCACATCGTCTGCTACTTCCGGTACAGGCAAGGCTTTTTTGTTAGCGACCAAACGTTGCGAACTTTATCGTCGATGTTCTTTACTAAATCCTTTCAGCAAAAATACGACAATATCGCGAAATGATCAAGTATTTTACATAGAATGGACCTGCTATCCCCGTTTAAATAAGAAAATCTCATTTCAGTAGGCCTTTAATGTGTATTATATTCATCCATGAGAGCATTTTTGTTGTAAATTGTGAGGTGTGTTTGTTAAAATCATTGTGTTTTTTTTTTACAAAGGATGACAGATGTGAACAAGAGCATGTATTGTCTTTGTGTGATGATGTAAATGAGGTGGGGTTGTATTGTATATTGTGTGTCCATGAAAGGGCATTTTATGACTTTTCTTAATTTGATCACATGCTGTGGTATGATTTTATTGTCATAATTGTATTGCATCATTTTTGAATCCCTTTAATTTAGGTAGCCAGGGACTGCAGATGGAAATGAGCTATTTAGCTATAATCTGGTACAGAACATATCTGTCTTTGAGCTTAATGTTTCTGTGCATTGTCCCTTCAGATAAAGACTAAACTAAACTATTCAACCTTATATTCAATTGAATAGACTGCAAAAACAAGATATTTAATGTTAGAACTGAGAAACGTATCTTTTTAATGCAAATAATCATTAACTTAGAATTTAATGGCAGCAACACATTGCAAAAAAGTTGGCACAGGGGCATTTTTAACACTGTTACATGGCCTTTCCTTTTAACAACACTCAGTAGATGTTTGGGAACTGAGGAGACAGATTTTTGAAAGTTTTTCAGGTGGAATTCTTTCCAATTCTTGCTTGATGTACAGCTTAAGTTGTTTAACAGTCCGGGGTCTCCGTTATTGTATTTTACGCTTCATAATGCGCCACACATTTTCAATGGGAGACAGGTCTTGACTACAGGCAGGCCAGTCTAGTACCCGCACTGTTTTACTACAAAGCCAAGCTGTTGTAACACGTTGTTTGGCATTGTGTTGCTGAAATGAGCAGGGGCGTCCATGATAACGTTGCTTGGATGGCAACATGTGTTGCTCCAAAACCTGCATGTACCTTTCGGCATTAATGGTGCCTTCACAGGTGTGTAAGTTACCCATGCCTTGGGCACTAATACACCTACATACTGTCCCATATGCCGGCTTTTGAACTTTGGGCCTATAACAGTCCGGATGGTTCTGTTCCGCTTTGGTCCGGAGGACACAGTGTCCACAGTTTCCAAAAAAAAATTGAAATGTGGACTCATCAGACCACAGGACACATTTCCACTTTGCATCAGTCCATCTTAGATGAGCTCGGGCCCAGCGAAGCCGGCAGCGTTTCTGGGTGTTGTTGATAAATGGCTTTCGCGTTGCATAGTACAGCTTTAACTTGCACTTACAGATGTAGTGACAAACTGAATTTAGTGACAGTGGTTTTCTAAAGTGTTCCTCAGCCCATGTGGTGATATCCTTTAGAGATTGATGTCGGTTTTAGATACAGTGCCGTCTGAGGGATCGAAGGTCACGGTCATTCAATGTTGGTTTCCGGCCATGCCGCTTAGGTGGAGTGATTTCTCCAGATTCTCTGAACCTTTTGATGATATTATGGACCGTAGATGTTGAAATCCCTAGATTTCTTGCAATTGCACTTTGAGAAATGTTGTCCTTAAACTGTTTGACTATTTGCTCACGCAGTTGTGGACAAAGGGGTGTACCTCGCCCCATCCTTTCTTGTGAAAGACTGAGCCTTTTTTGGGAAGCTGTTTTTATACCCAATCATGGCACCCACCTGTTCCCAATTAGCCTGCACACCTGAGGGATGTTTCAAATAAGTGTTTGATAAGCATTCCTCAACTTTATCAGTATTTATTGCCAACTTTCCCAACTTCTTTGTCACGTGTTGCTGGCAAATTCTAAAGTTAATGATTATTTGAACATCAAATATGTTTTTTTTGTAGCATATTCAAATGAACATGGGTTGAAAAGGATTTGCAAATCATTGTATTCCGTTTATATTTACATCTAACACAGTTTACCAACTCATATGGAAACAGAGTTTGTCTGTATATGTTAGGGGTGTGGGAAAAAAATCGTTTTGACTATGAATCAATTCGGATCGAATCGAATACGTTGTGCGATTCAGAATCTATTTTAATTTTTTTTTTTTAAATCGATTTATTTATTTATTTATTTATTTTTTTTGATCAATTCAACAAACCACTACACAGCAATACCTTAACAATACAATGCAATTCCAAAACCAAACCTGACCCAGCAACACTGCAATAAACAGAGCAATTGAGAGTAGACACAAACACGACACAGAACAAACCAAAAGTAGTGAAACAAATATGAATATTATCAACAACAGTATCAATATTAGTTATAATTTTAGCATAGCAGTGATTAAAAAGCCCTCATTTACATTATCATTAGACATTTATAAAAAATTCAAAAAAAAGAACAATACTGTCACAGTGTCCAATGTTTTCACAAAGATAAAATAAGTCATATTTATGGTTCGTTTAATAGTTAAAACACATTTACATTATTGCAATCAGTTGATAAAACATTGTCCTTTACAATTATAAAAGCTTTTTTAAAAAAATCTACTACTCTGCTAGCATGTCAGCAGACTGGGGTAGATCCTGCTGAAATCCTAGGTATTGAATGAATAGAGAATCAGTTTGAATCGGAAAAATATCGTTTCTGAATCGAGAATTGAATCGAAAAAATCGATATATTATCGAATCGTGACCCCAAGAATCGATATTGAATCGAATCGTGGGACAACCAAAGATTCGCTGTCCTAATATATATATATACATATATATATACATATGTATATATATATATATTTTTGTACATATATGTATGTATATATGTATTTATATGCATATGTATATGTATATGTATGTATATTTTCATATATATATATATATATATATATATATATATATATATATATATATATATATGTCTGTTTAACACACATTCATAACAATCAATACCAAGTCAAGACGGTGGGTGGTGTGACAAATTTCCTGCTTTTTTATTGGTCAAAGCTCAGGAAGTAAACGCCAAACGTGTCAGCCCGTTCACAAACTTGACCAATCAGAGGGAGGTGGCCGGCGCCTGGGCCCGCCTTCTCGGCTGTATCCACCAATGGTTGTCCTCCTAGCTGGCAGCTGTGAGTCCACATAGCCCTGCTCACCTATCAGGAGGAAGAGGTGACCGGCGGTGGCTTTTTAGGCTTTTTTTTTTTTTTTTTTTTTAAAGTAACCCCACGACGACTCGTCACGTTTCCCCGTGGAAGTGTGGCAGCTGCCTGTGTTTGGCGGTCACTGGTGTGTCAAACAGTTGTAGTAGAATGCAGACTATGGAGATGCTGCTCTACGTGGCCGTCGTGGTTCTCATGTTGGCGCTGTGGACCAAAGTCAAAGGTGTTGACTACGTGCTGGTACACCAGCGGTGGATTTTTGTGTGTTTGTTCCTGCTGCCTCTCTCCGTTGTCTTCGACGTGTATTTCTACCTGAGAGCGTGGATTATATTCAAGGTGTGCTCGGCGCCCAAAATGCACGAGCAGCGCGTGCGCGACATCCAGCGACAGGTGGGTGCAAAGTAGCCAGGGGCGGACCTTTGCGCCTGCGCACTAGGGGAGACCCGCTGTGTTGTTTACATGCATCAAGAAATAACTTTTTTGCAATAACCTATTGATCCATCCACTGTCTACCGCAGGGGTCACCAACGCGCTGCCCGCGGGCACCAGGTAGCCCGTAAGGACCAGATGAGTTGCCCGCTGGCCTGTTCTAAAAATAGCTCAAATAGCAGCACTTACCAGTGAGCTGCCTCTATTTTTTAAATTTTATTTATTTACTAGCAAGCTGGTTTCGATTAGCGTGACATTTTTTAATTCTTAGAGAGACAAAACTCATAGAATTTGAAAATCCAAGAAAATATTTCAAAGACTTGCTCTTCACTTGTTTGAATAAATTCATTTTTTTTTTTTACTTTGCTTCTTATAACTTTCAGAAAGACAATTTTAGAGAAAAAATACAACCTTAAAAATGATTTTAGAATTTTTAAAAACCTTTTAAATAGGTTCCTCTTCTTTCCTGATAATTTAAATCAATCTCCATCCATCCATCCATCTTCCTCCGCTTATCCGAGGTCAGGTCGCGGGGGCAGCAGCCTAAGCAGGGAAGCCCAGACATCTGTTTCCCCAGCCACTTCGTCTAGTTCTTCCTTGGGGGATCCCAAGGCGTTCCCAGGCCAGCCGGGAGACATAGTCTTCCCAACGTGTCCTGAGTCTTCCCCGTGGCCTCCTACCGGTTGGACGTGCCCTAAACACCTCCCTCGGGAGGCGTTCGGGTGGCATCCTGACCAGATGCCCGAACCACCTCATCTGGCTCCTCTCGATGTGGAGGAGCAGTGGCTTTACGTTGAGCTCCTCCCGGATGACAGAGCTTCTCACCCCATCTCCACCCGGCGGAGGAAACTCATCTCGGCCGCTTGTACCCGTGATCTTATCCTTTTGGTCATGACCCAAAGCTCATGACCACAGGTGTGAATGGGAACGTAGATCGACCGGTAAATTTAGAGCTTTGCCTTCCGGCTCAGCTCCTTCTTCATTTCAAATCAATCTTCAAGTAAATTAATGTTTTTATTGTAAAGAATAATAAATACATTTTAATTTAATTCTTCATTTTAGCTTCTGTTTTTTCGACGAAGAGTATTTGTAAAATATTTCTTCAAACTTATTATGATTAAAATAAAAATAAAAATAATCTGGCAAATCTAGAAAATCTTTAGAATCAAATTTGAATCTTATTTCAAAGTTTTTTGAATTTCTTTAAAATTTTTGTTCTAGAAAATCTACAACAAATAGTGATTTGTCTTTGTTAGAAATATAGCTTGGTCCAATTTGTTATAAATACTAACAAAATGCAGATTGGATTTTAACCTATTTAAAACATGTCATCAAAATTCTAAAATTAATCTTAATCAGGAAAAATTACTAATGATGTTCCATAAATTATTTTTTTAATTTTTTCAAAAAGATTCGAATTAGCTAGTTTTTGTCTTCATTTTTTTCGGTTGAATTTTGAATTTTAAAGAGTCGAAATTGAAGATAAAGTATGTTTAAAAATTTCATTTTCATTTTTTCCCTGTTTTCTCCTCTTTTAAACTGTTCAATTAAGTGTTTTTTTCATCATTTATTCTCTTCCGTAAAAGGAAAAAAAATGTATGACGGAATGACAGACAGAAATACCCATTTATGTATATATATATATATATATATATGTATGTATATGTATATGTATGTATGTATTTTATTTATTTATCAAAGGTAAATTGAGCAAATTGGCTATTTCTGGCAATTTATTTAAGTGTGTTTCAAACTGGTAGCCCTTGGCATTAATCAGTACTCAAGAAGTAGCTCTTGGTATCAAAAAGGTTGGTGACCCCTGGCCTACCACTTGTCCCTTTTTGGGTCGCGGGGGGTGCTCGAGCCTATTTCAGCGGGGTACATCCTGGACAAGTCGCCACCTCATCACAGGGCAACACCGACAACATTCACACTCACATTAACCCATCATTCGTAAATTGACTGACAAAAGTGAGACATTCACTAAATTCAGTTTTAAAAGTGACTTTGTACTGCGCTATCTTGAAAACTACCACTTTAATCACAAAACTGTTCACAGTATTGCTTCTCCTATATATTTTTTTTTTACAGGTTTATCTCAATTAGATTTGCCCTACCTGACACATTTGTTCATTCAGTATTGTATTAACTTATATTTGCACGACCTAAAACATTCATTCAGTATTTTGTTATAATTGCGCTACGAGGGACATTCATTCAATATTCTGCTGTCTTATATTTGCACTACCTAAAACATTCACTCGGTATTTTGTTATATTTGCGCTACATTGGGACATTCATTCAGTATTCTACTATCTGATATTTGCACTGGCTAAAACATTCAGTCAAGATTTTGTCATAATTGCGCTACATTGGGACATTCATTCAGTATTCTACTATCTGATATTTGCACTACCTAAACATTCAGTCAATATTTTGTTATATTTGCGCTACATTGGGACATTCATTCAATATTCTACTGTCTTATATTTGCACTACCTAAAACCTTCACTCAGTATTTTGTTATATTCGCTCTATGAGGGACATTCATTCAACATTATATTATCTGATATTTGCACTACTTAAAACATTCACTTAGCATTGTGTTATATTTGCGCTACAAGGGACATTAATTCATTATTCTACTACCTTATTTTTGCACTACTTAAAACATTCAGTGAATATTTTGTTGTTATATCTGTGCCACGAGGGACATTCATTCAATATTCTATCATCTGATATTTGCACTACGCAAAACATTTAGTCAATATTTTGTTATTTGTGCTACGTTGGGACATTCATTCAATATTCTACTGTTTTATATTTGCACTACCTAAAACATTCACTCAGTATTTTGTTATATTTGTGCTACAAAGGACATTCATTCATTATTCTACTATCTGATATTTGCACAGCCTAAAACATTCAGTGAATATTTTGTTGTTATATCTGTGCCACGAGGGACATTCATTCAATATTCTACTATCTGATATTTGCACTACCTAAAACATTCACTCAGTATTTTGTTATATTTGTGCTACGTTGGGCCATTCATTCAATATTCTACTGTCTTATTTTTGCACTACCTAAAACATTCACTCAGTATTTTGTTATATTTGTGCTATGAAGGACATTCATTAATTATTCTACTATCTGATATTTGCAAAACCTAAACATTCAGTCAATATTTTGTTATATTTGCGCTATGTTGGGACATTCATTCAATTTTCTTTTGTTATATTTGCACTACCTAAAACATTCACTCAGTATTTTGTTATATTTGCGCTACATTGGGACTATCATTCAGTATTCCACTATTTGATATTTGCACTACCTAAACATTCAGTCAATATTTTGTTATATTTGCGCTACGTTGGGTCTTTCATTCAATATTCTACTATCTTATTTTTGCACTACCTAAAACATTCACTCAGTATTTTGTTATATTTGCGCTACATTGGGACTATCATTCAGTATTCCACTATTTGATATTTGCACTACCTAAACATTCAGTCAATATTTTGTTATATTTGCGCTACGTTGGGTCTTTCATTCAATATTCTACTATCTTATTTTTGCACTACCTAAAACATTCACTCAGTATTTTGTTATAGTTGCGCTACGAGGTACATTCATTCATTATTGTATTATCTGATCTTTGCACTACCTAAAATATCCAGTCACTATTTTCTTATGTATGCGCTACGTTGGGACATTCCTTCAGTATTCTACTATCTTATATTTGCACTACCTAAAACATTCAGTCAATATTTTGTTGTTATATTTGTACAACGAGAGACGTTCAGTCAATATTTTACCGTCTAATATTTGCTCTATCTAATGCACACATTCAATATTTAGTTTTGTTTGATTTGCGCTACTTGGCGCATTCATTCAGCTTTCCATTATTTACTTTTCAGGTGCGTGAGTGGAGGAAAGAGGGCGGCAAGAGCTTCATGTGCACGGGTCGACCCGGCTGGCTGACTGTGTCTCTGCGAGTGGGCAAATACAAGAAAACACACAAGAACATCACTATCAATATGATGGACATTCTTGAGGTGGACACCAAGAAGCAGGTGAGATAAAGCAACACAGACGTTGAGTTTCTCTGCAACCTATCAGGGAAGGTATTTATTTTTCAAAATACTGGTGTATTAATCCGTAACATTTTTTTCATTTGACAAACCAGTGGGTTTTTTGATTTAAAAAAAGTACCGTATTGGCGTATGAGTGGGTCTATTCAGGTCTTTTTTCATACAAAAGATATGAGGCGCATTAAAGGAGTCATTTTATGATTGTTTTCTAAATGTAAAACACTCCCTTGTGGTCTACATAACATGTAATGGTGGTTCTTTGGTCAAAATGTTGCATGGACTATAATTTACAGATCATCTTTCTGACAGTCGCTTCAGGATGCACCGTTTTGTCTTTTTTACGTGGCTCACCTTGGCATTAAAGTATTACAATCTGTGCTTCAAACTTAAGTAAACATTTATGTAACAAGAATTCAGATCGGCACAAGGAGATTTAAGAGTAACCGGTAATGTCGTTATCTCGCTACATAGGAGCGCACAAAGCTGGTTGGCCCGTTGCCAATTATTAGCACAGTCTAAACCGCCCACGTAGCGTAAAAATAATGCAAGTGAATTGACGGAATTGTGTTACAAATTCCAACTATTTCTTTGGTGTTTTATCTTTAACAATAGCCACGTGTACATGGACAACTTTTAATTAATCTGATCAACATTAGGATTCGAATGTTACTTTGTACGTGCACCCTGAAAAAATTGATCTGATAATGATCTGTATTTTCATGCATCACACCTTCAATCGGAATTCTTTACTTTGACATGCGCATAACCTAACATAAACATAAAGATGTGTTATTGTTTGTGTTACGGCGCCATCTTTTGGACGAGTTCACTCACTGCAGGTGCTGAAGAAGCAGTAGATTTCCACCGTACACAAACATGGATTTGTGCATTCTGCCTGTCCGACGTTATCACAGTATTTATTAATTCCTCCTTCTCTTCACTACTTTTGTTTTACCTCTCTTTTTGAAATGGAGCTGTTCTGTGTTTTTTATGTCGTGATTATGTATGACAGCGTCCAGCCAACAAAAAAAGGTGAAATAACTGAAAACATGTTTTATATTCTAGTTTCTTCAAAATAGCCACCCTTTGCTCTGATTTCTGCTTTGCACACTCTTGGCATTCTCTTGATGAGCTTCAAGCACAACTGTGAAGTGAAAACCATTCCAGGTGAGAGAATGCCAAGAGTGTACAAAAAAGTAATAAGAGCAAAGGGTGGTTATTTTGAAGAAACTAGAATATAAAACATGTTGTCAGTTATTTCACCTTTTTTTGTTAAGTACATAACCCCACATGTGTTCATTTGTAGTTGTGTTGCCTTCAGTGACAATCTACAATGTAAATAGTCATGAAAATAAAGAAAACACATTGAATGAGAAGGTGTGTCCAAACGTTTGGCCTGTACTGTAGCTACGGTGTCTTTTACCTGCTACTTGTCTTTGTTGGAGGTCCATGTTTTCTCAATGTGGCCAGCTCAGTGCTTCCCGTACATTAATTTAACCTTTTCAGGCCCAAGCTGTTTGTTTACATGCTTATTTTTATTTCTCTTTGATATCTAGGCTTCTTGGAGCCTATTTAGAATAAAAACTAAGAATCATCTTTTGATATGATGTACTTAGTCCATAAGTACACAGACGTGTACTTCGTGTATAGTGACATGCTAATTCTTATTTTTACACTTTTTTTCCCCCCAAATTCCATTGTATGTTATACTCTTCTGACACCACTAGATGGCGGTATACGTGTCCACATAAGCGGCCATAAGACCCCAATTCAGTCGTGTACACCCATCCATCCATCCATCATCTTCCGCTTATCCGAGGTCGGGTCGCGGGGGCAACAGCCTAAGCAGGGAAACCCAGACTTCCCTCTCCCCAGCCACTTCGTCTAGCTCTTCCCGGGGGATCCCGAGGCGTTCCCAGGCCAGTCGTGTACACCATTTTGGGAATAAGAGCTAAAAAGGTGCTGTCCATGCATGTGGCCACTAAGCCTTTAGAGCAGGGGTCACCAACGCGGTGCCTGCAAGCACCAGGTAGCCCGTAAGGACCAGATGAGTCCCACGCTGGCCTGTTCTAAAAATAGCTCAAATAGCAGCACTTACCAGTGAGCTGCCTCTATTTTTTTATTTTATTTTATTTATTTACTAGCAAGCTGGTCTTGCTTTGCTCGACATTTTTAATTCTAAGAGAGACAAAACTCAAATAGAATTTGAAAATCCAAGAAAATATTTTAAAGACTTGGTCTTCACTTGTTTAAATAAATTATTTTATTTTTTTACTTTGCTTATTATAACTTTCAGAAAGACAATATTAGAGAAAAAATACAACCTTAAAAATGATTTTTAGATTTTTAAACACATATTCCTTTTTACCTTTTAAATTCCTTCCTCTTATTTCCTGACAATTTAAATCAATGTTCAAGTATTTTTAGATTTTTTTTGTAAAGAATAATAAATACATTTTAATTTAATTCTTCATTTTAGCTTCTGTTTTTTCGACGAAATATTTCTTCAAACTTATTATGATTAAAATTCCCCAAAAATATTCTGGCAAATCTAGAAAATCTGTTTTAAAATAATAAATAAATAAACATAAAATGCTAATGTTAGTTCTGCTGTCTGTTATTTAGGTGGTGAGAGTCGAGCCCCTGGCCAACATGGGTCAGGTGACTGCCCTTCTCAACTCCATTGGCTGGACCCTGCCAGTGCTCCCGGAGCTGGATGACCTCACCGTGGGTACGTCACGGCACACATGAATTTCTCTGGAATCTTCAACGACTGTGTGTGTGTGTGTGTGTGTGTGTGTGTGTGTGTGTGTGTGTGTGGGGTGGGGGGTTTCGAGGTGTATGGTCTGTGCACCCATCCATCACTGCTTCCTGTTTGGACGTCCCTAACTCTGTTAGAAGACGTCCACAGATAAAACTCTGCGGAAATGGCCGCAGAGTCGGAGGCACCCGGGGATCGGGTTTCATAATGGATTTCCTGATGCCATAAACTGTCCATCAGCGGCCTAATGTTTTCCCATCAAGCCCGCCGTGCGCTCATTTATCCTGACGTTTGTGTGCATCCACGGCCTCTGTTGTTGTGCAAGAAATGAAATCACAGCGCGCTCCCCCCTCCTCCCGTCTCAGGTGGTTTGGTGATGGGCACCGGCATCGAGTCGTCCTCTCATATTTACGGCCTCTTTCAGCACATCTGCGTGGCCTTCGAGCTGGTGCTGGCTGACGGCAGCCTTGTGCGCTGCACTGAGGTGAGTTTCTTTTTTTTTACTGTGCTTTTACTTTCAAAAAGTATCCAATTTCATCCGTAGGAATAAATGTACAGTAAATATTCATTTGTTGACATATTAAAGGGGAACATTATCACAATTTCAGAAGGGTTAAAACCAATACAAATCAGTTCCCAGTGGCTTATTTTATTTTTCGAAGTTTTTTTCAAAATTTTACCCATCATGGAATATCCCGAAAAAAGGCTTTAAAGGGGAACATTATCACAATTTCAAAAGGGTTAAAAACAATAAAAATCAGTTAGTTCCCAGTGGCTTGTAGTATTTTTTGAAGTTTTTTTCAAAATTTTACCGGTCCCGGAATATCCCTAAAAAAGCTTTAAAGTGCCTTTTTTTCGCTCTCTGCCAAGACACTGTTCATTTTCCTGTGACGTCATACAGTGCTGCCAATACAAAAAAACAATGGCGAATACCACAGCAAGATATAGCGACGTTAGCTCGGATTCAGACTCATATTTCAGCGGCTTAATCGATTCAACAGATTACCCATGTATTGAAACAGATGGTCGGAGTATGAAAGTATTGAAGAAGAAACTTAAACTATTGAGCGAATAGCTATTGACGCTATTCATAGCCATAGCATGGCCGAATAGCTGCGTTAGCATCGCCGGTAAAATGTGCGGACCAAACGATCAGGACTTTGGCATCTTGTGACACTGGAGCAACTTAAGTCCGTCGATTGGTAAGTGTTTGTTTCGCATTAAATGTGGGTGGAAGGAAACGTAATATAGTTACAAATGCATCTGCAGGTTATCCATACATCTCTGTGCCATGTCTGCTTTAGCACCGCCGGTAAATAGCATGTTAGCATCGATTAGTGTAGCATGTTAGCATCGATTAGCTGGCAGTCAACATCAACAAAACTCACCTTTGTGATTTCGTTGACTTTATAGTTGCAAATGCATCTGCAGGTTATCCATACATCTCTGTGCCATGTCTGCTTTAGCACCCCCGGTAAATAGCATGTTAGCATCGATTAGCTGGCAGTCACGCCGCGACCAAATATGTCTGATTAGCACATAAGTCAACAACATCAACAAAACTCACCTTTGTGATTTAGTTGACTTTATCGTTGCAAATGCATCTGCAGGTTATCCATACATCTCTGTGCCATGTCTGTCATCGCCGGTCAAATGTGGAGACACTTTGGCACATTCAATGGGGGTCTGGCGGCAGATTTCTTGCCACTTTCGCATCTTCGGGCCGGTGGTGCAACTTGAATCTCTCCCTGTTAGTGTTGTTACACCCTCCGACAACACACTGACGAGGCATAATGTCTCCAAGGTTCCAAAAAATAGTCGAAAATAACAGAGCTGAGACTTGGTGTTTGCAATGTGTTGAAAATGAAAATGGCGGGTGTGTTACCTCGGTGACGTCACGTTCTGACGTCATCGCAAAAAGACTGATAATAAACAGAAAGGCGTTTAATTTGCCAAAATTCACTCATTTAGAGTTCGGAAATCGGTTAAAAAAATATATGGTCTTTTTTCTTCAACATCAAGGTACATATTGACGCTTACATAGGTCTGGTGATAATGTTCCCTTATAAAGTGCCTGATTTTCGCTATCTGTAAATCCACCCGTCCATTTTCCTGTGACGTCACATAATGACGCCAATACAAACAAACATGGCGGATAGAACAGCAATGTATAGCGACATTAGCTCGGTTTCAGACTCGGATTTCAGCGGCTTAAGCGAATCAACAGATCACGCATGTATTGAAACGGATGGTTGGAGTGTGGAGGTAGATAGCGAAAACGAAATTGAAGAAGAAACTGAAGCTATTGAGCGAATAGCTATTGAAGATATTCGGCGATCGCTTTCTAACCAACGATTGCATCATTTGACCACTGGAGCAACTTAAATCTGTCAATTGGTAAGTGTTTGTTTGGCATTAAATGTGGGTGGAGGGAAAGGCTGGATGCAAATATAGCTACAAATGTACATACAGCTTTCCTAAAGAGCATGTTAGCATCGATTAGTTGGCAGACATGCCGTGACCAAATATGTCTGATTAGCCCATAAGTCAATAACATCAACAAAACTCACCTTTGTGATTTTGTTGACTTTATCGTTGGAAATGCATCTGCTTTGAGTGTCGCAGGATATCCACACATTCTTGCCATTTCTGCCATGTTAGCATCGATTAGCATGCCGTGTTAATCGATGCACACTCCACGTAAGACAACTTGAATCCGTCCCCGATCGTGTTGTTACACCCTCAACACACCCACGATTCATGATGTCTCCAAGTTACGGAAAACAGTCGAAAATAACAGAGCTGATTTGACTTGTGTGTGTAATGTGTTTGAGAAAATGGCTGATTGCTTCACATTGTAACGTCACGGCAGTAAGATCATCGCTCCGACAGCGAACAATTGAAAGGCGTTTAAATCGCCAAGTTCACCCTTTTAGAGTTCAGAAATCGGTTAAAAAAACATATGGTCTTTTTTCTGCAACATCAATGTATATATTGACGCTTACATAGGTCTGGTGATAATGTTCCCCTTTAACTGCTAGCATTTTATTTTCCTTAACTGTCAGCGTTTGGATTGAACAATAATTAAACAAACTTAAGTCAAGTAAGACTATTGACTTTTTGAAAACACCTCACACTACAGAGCATTAGTGTCACCTAGTGGCCTTTTATAGGTATTGCTGCAATAAATACGTTTTTCCGCACTGGTGCCATTGTAACTCTCAAAATTAAATTACATTTATTTATTTTTTTAAAATCAAAACCTGATAATACACGTATTAAACTACACATGATGTGTTGGCCCATCTCTGGAAGCCATTTCATTTTTTTTTACTACACAATAATTTAGTAACGAGTGTTTTTTTTTAGCATAAAATTAGTAAATGGATAAAATTGAAGCACATTGCATCTATGCTGATAGCAAATTAAGCACATTACGGCGATTCAACATATTGTAAGTTAGGTAACAGGACTGTGCTGAGGTTTTTCGCGGAATTCTTATTTTAAAGACTACTTTTACTTAAGTCATTTTATTCTAAATTAGCTGTATTTTTGCTTGAGAACAAAAAAGCTTGCAAAATCCCGGAACGACTAATTATAATTCAGCTTCCTATTTATTATCACTGTAAGCCTTCAGTAATGAAATACCATGAAGTACAAACAAACAGTAAGACACTTGTTGTGTAGTTAGAATAGAATAGAAAGTACTTTATTGATCCCTGGGGGATATTCAGCAATAATAATAATAATAATAAGCAAATGAATAATTGTTGTGTCATGACTTAAATATGTAGCAGTGTTGGCGCTAGCAATTTTCAAAATGAGGACCCAGGGACCCCATCAAGTCATAAAAACGGGGTCCCACAATACATTTTTGGGGTACCACATTTTTTTTGTAAGTGTTTTGAAAACAAATGATAAATGTATGCATTATCCTGTTATATCTCACATTCTATATAGTGTTTTGGAAAATGGTTGTCATAAACCATGGGTGTCAAACTCTGGCCCGCGGGCCAAATTTGGCCCGCCATGTAATTTATTTTGGCCCTTGAGACAATATTAAATTAACATTAGAGCTGGCCCGCCGGTATTATACTGCGGCGGTGAATTCACCGCTAATTCTAATACTTGCCAACCCCCGCAATTTTCCCAGGAGACAACCGAATTTCAGTGCCCCCCCCCAGAAAATCTACCGGGGCAACCATTCTCCCGAATTTCTTCCGATTTCCACTCGGACAACAATATCGGCGGCGTGCCTTAAAGGTACTGCTTTTAGCGTCCTCTACAACCTGTTGTCATGTCCGCTTTTCCGCCATACAATCAGCGTGCCGGCCCAGTCACGTAGTATTTGCGGATTCTACACATACACTAACACAAGTGAATGCAATGCATACTTGGTCAACAGTCATACAGGTCACACTGAGGGTGGCCTTATAAACAACGTTAACACTGTTACAAATATGCACCACACTGTGAACCCACACCAAACAAGAATGACAAACACATTTCGGGCGAACATTCGCACTGTAACACAACATCAACACAACAGAACAAATACCCAGAATCCCTTGCAGCACTAACTCTTTTGGGACACTACAATTTCAACCCCCGCTACCAACAAACCTCGATTTTGCATGTCACTATATTTTAAATTTTCAATGCAAAACTTGTTTGGGTCCCTATTAAAAGGTTAAGTTGTTCAACTTTGGCCCGCGGCTTTGTTCAGTTTAGAATCTTGGCCCACTCTGTATTTGAGTTTGACACCCCTGTCATAAACGTTACTTTTTTAAATTCATTTTAAAAAATACTACAAAAGAAAACACATTTTTTTGCACATGTAAATGTATTGAGTTATAAACATTCATTCACATTCTTCTTTCCTTCATGGATGTAAACTTTATTGCTCCCGGTAGTTTTTTCTATATATCTTTTTAATATGTTGTAGGTGTATTTATTTCAGTATAAAAGTGTAAAAAGTTTTTTGCTTCGGTCAGGGAATGATGATAATGGTGTGCCAGGGCATACATACATTATTTATTTAACGCTTAAATATCTAGAGTCTACATCAACTTCAGATCTATCCGTCAATTCTAAGTTTTTGGGGGGGGCGGGGGGGGGGGTTTATGTTGTTGTTTTTATGTTTGTTTTTTGCCCTTGTTTTTATGGCAAACACACAAAATATGCAAAATCTTCAACAAAAAAAATATTATTTTAAAGAGGAATATTAGATGTGAGGTAATCAGAGACTTGGATAGGTCAATAATTCATGAAAACATTGATTTTATGTTTTGAGCAATGACAGTTTTAAAGAAAAAAAACAGCTTTGTTTTATTAGTCAATATTGCAAGTTTCTAAATTACATTTCACCTGTAAGCTTTTTTATTCCAGTTTTTTTGTATTTTTGTTTATTTGAATAGTATTTTTAGAATGTACCGTGGGCCTTTAAAACATTAGCTGTGGGCTGCAAATTGCCTCCAGGCCACACTTTTGACACCCCTGCTATAGATAATAAAAAATGTTATCTGATATGTATGTCGATTAAAAAGCAGAGCCTGGTGACGCATGCACGTTTATTATAATGCACAGTCAGCGTCTCTGCTTCAGTAAACAATGACGGCGATGACGTCACTGTCAGCGATGCGAGTGACACTTGCTAACTTGTCAGCCACTTCTCCAAGAGACTCCTTTTGAACACCCCTTGCACATTAGCACTTAAAAAGGCACATATTTGCCCCGTTTGTTGACCTACAAAGTATGTTTTTGGGCTGAAGAAGTCTGGTCGGGCCTGTCTCCATTCTCGAACGATGTCGATCCAGCTGGAGATAAAAGTGAAGTTTAAGTGGACTTACCAAGACTAAAACAAGTCATTTACTGGAGACATGGCACAGGATGAAGTTAAAAAGGTTGACTTCACACTCACCGAAGTGTTTACCAAGAAGTATTTATTTTGACAGCCCCTCGCGGAAAAGTTGGCCGAGTGCAAACTGAGTCAGTATTTGTCATTGATAAAGCTTTCGGGGAGTCAAAATTTAAGAAATTGGACCGAAAAGTTCATTACTTTGAAGACAACCAATAAAAACGCGGAGAAGGCAGGGTCAGTAAAAAAAAATCTGCGTCCCGGGACATGATGACTTACGAAAATTTCAATGTGTAAAAAGACAAAGTGCGTTCACGCCAACAGTGTGAAGACACAAGTTTTGTGACATTTCGCTTTTCCACAGTTGCGTCTGACCGTTCTTTCTCTCAGGGAATACAAGTCACTGGTCAATCCCAAAATCTTTCAGATGACATACATGCAGAGTGAGGACCATCAAAACAGAATAGGGATATTATCAAGTTTTACTAAATATTTAGGAGACCAGTCCTACAGTCCGTTTAATTGCGGCATCTAGAAGCGGTCTGAAAATCAAACGGGAAGAGACAACTTATCGAATACAAAAACAGAGTATTGTTTTAATACTGATAAGGTAAAAAGAGAGTATGCTATACTCCCACATTCCAACCCTTCAAGGGAAAGCACAGACTTTACTTGCGGACATAAGATACAAGCAAAAAAGGTACTCATGGGAAAATATTAGCGGTTTTAAAGGCCTGCTGAAACCCACTACTACCGACCACGCAGTCTGATAGTTTATAAATAAATGATGAAATATTAACATTGCAACACATGCCAATACGGCTTTGTTAGTTTACTAAATGGCAATTTTAAATTTATCGCCGAAGTATCCTGCTGAAACTTTGCGATATGATGACACGTGCGCGTGACGTCACACATTGTAGAGGACATTTTGTTCCAGCATCGTTCCCAGCTATAAGTCGTCTGTTTTCATCGCATAATTCCACAGTATTATGGACACCTGTGTTGCTGAATCTTTTGCAATTTGTTCAATGAATAATGGAGACATCAAGGAAGAAAGCTGTAGGTGGGAAGCGGTGTATTGCAGCCGCCTTTAGCAACACAAACACAGCCGGTGTTTCATTGTTTACATTCCCGAAAGATTACGGTGAAGCTTTTACTGTGGAACAGAGCGGTCAAGCGAACACGGTTGGATTGGACCACACACACAAAGTATAGTGTATTATGCAGCGATCATTTCGAAAGATCCAGTTTCAAAGAGGGTCCCTTGCGAAGGGCAGGGACGGGCATCGCCACCACCCGTCGACTGGTGCTGAAGAAAGGTGCGGGGCCGACCTTCAGGTTGTACAGGTACAACCGTATAATCTCACTAAAACACTAGTAACACAATAAGCAGATAAGGGATTTTCCAGAATTATCCTAGTAAATTTGTCTAATAACATCTGAAACGCTCCCACTGTATAGCCTTTTTTCTTCTTTCTAGTCCTTCACTCTCACTTTCCTCATCCACAAATCTTTCATCCTCGCTCAAATTAATGGGGAAATCGTCGCTTTCTCGGTCCGAATCGCTCTTGTAGCTGGTGGCCATGATTGTAAACAATGTTCAGATGTGAGGAGCTCCAAACCTGTGACGTCACGCGCACATCATCTGTTACTTCCGGTACAGGCAAGGCTTTTTTATTAGCGACCAAAAGTTGCAAACTTTATCGTCGATGTTCTCTACTAAATCCTTTCAGCAAAAATATGGCAATATCGCAAAATGATCAAGTATGACACATAGAACTGACCTGCTATCCCCGTTTAAATTAGAAAATCTCATTTCAGTAAATGAGATTTTCTAATAAAGAAAGAACTCTTGAAAATATATGCATTCTCCACACCACCTGCAGGAAGTAGACAGGAAGACTTTCTTTGCCAGTCTTATAACTTCCAATATTCGAGGAAGACATTCTTATGAGTGTTTAGTTCATTCATCCATTTGTGAGGTCAGACTTCACTGCCTCACATGGAACTTATGTATCCATCCAAGCCATAGGAAAAGGCAAGCCAGCGTGTCTCAATACTTTTGTCCACATCGTGTTCATTCTGAGTGTTTTTGTGTTTGATGCCGCTGGCCAACAGGAGGAGAACTCGGACCTCTTCCACGCCGTCCCGTGGTCCTGCGGCACCCTGGGCTTCCTGGTGGCGGCCGAGATCAAAATCGTGCCGGCTAAAGCGTGGGTCAAGCTGCGCTACGAGCCGGTCCGGGGCCTGGAGAACATCTGCCGCCGCTTTGCGGAGGCGTCCCAGAACAAGCAGAACACGTTCGTGGAGGGCATCCAGTTCTCCCTGGACTCCGCCGTCGTCATGACTGGAAGCATGAGCGAGCACGCCGAGCCAGACAAGGTACCTGTCGGCGAGGGCTTCACGTGAGCCTTCGGTCTTGTCCAATTCACTCTGTTTTGTCGTCAGATCAACAGGATCGGCCTGCATTTCAAACCGTGGTTCTTCAAACACGTGGAGAGCTACCTGACAGGCGGCGAGGCCGGCGTGGAGTACATCCCTCTGAGACAGTACTACCACAGACACACACGCAGCATCTTCTGGGAGATTCAGGTGCGTAAACACACTTTATCTGCCCGTCACGGTCCTCCATCTTTGCACCCTCGCCTCGTGTTTGTGACACGTGCAGCCCATCAAGCCATTAGCCAGCCCTCGCCTTGTGTAGAAGGTAATGGTGTGTTTAATTATGCATGTGTTGGTCCGACACACATCCATCTGCCGACTTTTGGTTTGGAAAGAGAGAGGTCTCCCTCGGCTAAACCGTTGGATGCTTTGAACTAGGGGTGGGCGATATGGCCTTTTTTTAATATCTTGATATTTTTAGGCCATGTCGCGATACACGATATATATCTCGATATTTTGCCTTATTATGGCGGTCCGCTCCCTGGACGATCAGTGCCAGAGCTTGGTCCGCATTGCCGGCAGTAAGTCAAACACATTTCCAGTGAGGGTTGGACTCCGCCAAAGCTGTCCTTTGTCACCGATTCTGTTCATAACTTTTATGGACAGAATTTCTAGGCGCAGCCAAGGCGTTGAGGGGTTCGGGTTTGGTGACCGCAGGATTACGTCTCTGCTTTTTGCAGATGATGTGGTCCTGATGGCTTCATCTGACCGGGATCTTCAGCTCTCACTGGATTGGTTCGCAGCTAAGTGTGAAGCGACCGGAATGATAATCACCACCTCCAAGTCTGAGTCCGTGGTTCTCGCCCGGAAAAGGGTGGAATGCCATCTCCGGGTTGGAGAGGAGACCCTGCCCCAAGTGGAGGAGTTCAAGTACCTAGGAGTCTTGTTCACGAATGAGGGAAGAGTGGCTCGTGAGATCGACAGGCGGATCGGTGCGGCGTCTTCAGTAATGCGGACGTTGTACCGATCCGTTGTGGTGAAGAAGGAGCTGAGCCAGAAGGCGAAGCTCTCAATTTACCGGCCGATCTACGTTCCCATCCTCACCTATGGTCATGAGCTTTGGGTCATGACCGAAAGGATAAGATCATGGGTACAAGCGGCCGGAATTAGTTTCCTCCGCCGTGTGGCGGGGCTCTCCCTTAGAGATAGGGTGAGAAGCTCTGCCATCCGGGAGGAGCTCAAAGTAAAGCCGCTGCTCCTCCACATCGAGAGGAGCCAGATGAGGTGGTTCGGGCATCTGGTCAGGATGCCACCCGAACGCCTCCCGAGGGAGGTGTTTAGAGCATGTCCAACCGGTAGGAGGCCACGGGGAAGACCCAGGACACGTTGGGAAGACTATGTCTCCCGGCTGGCCTGGGAACGCCTCAGGATCCCCCAGGAAGAGCTAGATGAAATGGCTGGGGAGAGAGAAGTCTGGGTTTCCCTGCTTAGGCTGTTGCCCCCGCGACTAGACCTCGGATAAGCGGAGGAAGATGGATGGATTTTGCCTTAGCCTTGAATGAACACTTGATGCATATAATCACAGCGGTATGATGATTCTATGTGTCTACATAGAATCTTGTTCATACTGCATTAATATATGCTCATTTTAAACTTTAATGCAGAGAATGAAATCACAACTAAGTCAATTGACCAAAACCGTATTTATTAAACAGTTATCAAGCAGTGGAACAAATATGGAATTTCCAAAACAGAAAGTACAAGACCGTCAGACACTTTTAAAGGGGAACATTATCACCAGACCTATGTAAGCGTCAATATATACCTTGATGTTGCACAAAAAAGACCATATGTTTTTTTAACCGATTTCAGAACTCTAAATGGGTGAATTTTGGTGAATTATACGCCTTTCTGTTTATCGCTCTCTGAGCGACGACATCAGAACGTGACGTCACCTAGGTAGTCAACGCCTTTTTTCCCTACCACATCACACGCATCAAGTCAAATCAGCTCTGTTATTTTCCGTTTTTTTGACTGTTTTCCGGTACCTTGGAGACATCATGCCTCGTCGGTGTGTTGTCGGAGGGTGTAACAACACGATCAGGGACGGATTCAAGTTGATTTACGTAGAATGTCCATCGATTAGCACGGCATACTAATCGATGCTAACATGCTATTTAGGCTAGCTGTGTGTACATATTAAAGCATTATGCCTCATTTGTAGCTATATTTGCATCCAGCTTTTCTCTCCACCCACATTTAATGCCAAACAAACACATACCAGTCGACGGATTGTAAGTTGCTCCAGTGTCGAGAGATGCAAAAGTCCCTCGTTTGGTTTTTACCGGCGATGCTACGACAGAGATGGCAAGAATGTGTGGATATCCTGCGACACTCAAAGCAAATGCATTCCCAACGATAAAGTTAACGAAATCACAAAGGTGGGTTTTGTTGATGTTATTGACTTATGTGCTAATCAGGCATATTTGGTCGCGGCATGACTGCCAGCTAATCGATGCTAACATGCTATTTAGGCTAGCTGTCTGTACATTTGAAAATATACTTACATCCAGCGTTTCCCTCCACCCACATTTAATGCGAAACAAACACTTACCAATCGACGGATTTAAGTTGCTCCAGTGTCAATGCGAAAGTCCTGATCGTTTGGTCCGCACATTTTACCGGCGATGCTAACGCAGACACGGCCGAATAGCTTCAGTTTCTTCTTCACTTTCGTTTTCGCTATCTGCCTCCACACTCCAACCAGCCGTTTCAATACATGCGTAATCTGTTGATTCGCTTAAACCGCTGAAATCCGAGTCTGAATCCGCGCTAATGTCGCTATATCTTGCTGTGGTATCCGCCATTGTTTGTTTGTATTGGCAGCACTGTGTGACGTCACAGGAAAATGGACAGTGGCTTCGAGAGAGCAAAAATAAGGCACTTTAAAGCTTTTTTTAGGGATATTCCGGGACGGGTAAAATTTAGAAAAAAACTTCAAAAAATAAAATAAGCCACTGGGAACTGATTTTTATTGGTTTTAACCCTTTTGAAATTGTGATAATGTTCCCCTTTAAAGCAAGCTTTGAGTGCACTTGTGCGCATGATGTCACTAAGATGACATTTTAAAACAACACTAAATTAAAGTGCACTTTTTGTACAGAACGCCACTACAATAGTTTAAAACAAATAAAGCGCACTTTTGTGCATGAAATCACACAAGATATTTCAATAAGTGTCAAAAAAAATGGGCTGCATAATAGGAAATCAAATACTGTTCGTCGCCTGCTATGTGGTAGGTTACTACGGACGTTATTAAATTCTGTTGTTGACTATATTTTTCATACGGTGTTGATCTGGAAATGTTTGTGTATATATGTATATGTATTTATATATGTGTGTATATATATATATATATATATATATATATATATGTATGTATATATATATATATATATATATATATATATGTATGTATGTATGTATGTATATGTATGTATGTATATGTGTGTATATGTATTTATATATGTGTATGTATATGTGTATATGTATTTATATATGTGTATGTATGTATGTATATATGTGTGCACATATATATATGTATATATAGATAGATGTGTATATATATGTGTATATTTATATATGTATATGTATATATATATATATAGTATTTTTTTCTTTTTCAAACCTTTTTCCATTTATTTTGCAAACAATATACTTTTGTACATTGCAGGATATCATTCCCTTTGGCAACCACCCGGTGTTCCGCTGGCTCTTTGGGTGGATGGTTCCTCCGAAGATCTCGCTGCTGAAGCTGACGCAGGGAGAGACCATCCGACGCCTGTACGAGCAGCACCACGTGGTCCAGGACATGCTGGTACCCATGAGGCACCTCCGCGCCGCCATCATGCGCTTTCACCAGGACATTGAGGTAGGACTAAGTCAAAAGATACTTGCCGTTCCAAAAAAAAAAACATGTGTGTGCCATTTTCTGCGGTTCCAGGTTTACCCTCTTTGGCTGTGCCCGTTCCTCCTGCCCCCCGGCAGAGGGATGGTCCACCCCGAAGGTCAGGAGGAGGAGTTGTACGTGGATATCGGCGCGTACGGCGAGCCTAAAGTCAAACACTTTGAGGCGACGGCGTCAACGCGGCAGCTGGAGAAGTTTGTCCGAGAAGTTCACGGGTACGTCAGCCTATGCACTGAATTTGACTTCTTACAGCCTCCACGACTGCAGCTGGCTTACTGATAGCTGGCAAAGTCTCAGGCTTCATTTTAAGATGTGTAGCAAAGCCTGCTTCTTTTTTCCCCCCCCCCACAGTTTTACAAATTCAAATTCTAAGATGTCTTCTGTGTTCAGATATTGTTGCTCGATCGGTTTGGGACATTAGTGCGTCTGATGCGGGGGTCAGCAACCCGCGGCTCTCTAGCGCCGCCCTAGTGGCTCCCTGGACCTCTTTCAGAGATATGTGACAAAGGAAAAAGATAAAGAAAAAAATATATTTTTTGTTTTAATATATTGTGGTATAATAATGTAATATATTAACATGACACAAACTTTCCTAATTGTTAGAAGTCCCACTGTTTATATTAAACATGCTTCACTGATGAGAGTATTTGGCAAGCACTCTTTTGTCCGACTAATTTCAGCGGTCCTTGAACTCATCGTAGTTTGTTTACATGTGCCACTTTCAAGGGTGAGCTTTGTTAAAGTTATTGACTTGTTGGAGTGCTAATTAGGCATATTTGGTCAGTGCATGACAGCAAGCTAATCAATGCTAACATGCTATTTAGGCTAGCTGTATGTACATATTGCATCATCATGCCTCCTTTGTAGGTGTATTTGAGCTCATTTAATTTCCTTTACTTATGTCCTCTGTGTATTTAATTTAGAATTGCATGTCTCATGACATTATATGTATGCAATATTGGCTGCGTTTTTGATAGTTGTTTGTGTGCCATTTTGTTCCAGACCACAGCAAACGTTACTCAGCTTGCAAAGATTGTAAGAAAACCATTAGAAGAAGACACGCCCATCTATAGCCTTGGCCATTCTAAGCCAGTAATTTCCAGGAGTTATCTCATCCTGTGAGAAGCCTACATTTTACTAATGATTTCCAATGTTGCAAAAATGTGTAGAATAAAAATTTAAATAGGACATTTCTGTCAACAAAGATTTGTGTCAGCCTTTGATAGTAGGTTAATATAGCCACATCACGTGTTGCCTTCATTATAACACTTATATAAGACTTTTGAAGTCATTTTGATAGTAGGTTAATGTGACAGACTTAAGCCGTCGTACGGGTTCAGTGGACCACCCAGGAAGGACATTCTCAATCAGCAGGTTTGACTCTCGTTTATTTTGCAATAAAGGATGTTGTTTGCGCCGTCGCCGCTACCGCTGCTCGCTCTCCGTATCTCGCTCCTCGTCTCTCGCTCTCCGGTCCGCGCTTTAGTCGGCCGTGTCTCCGTCTCTCGTGTCTTGCTTCCTGTTTCTTCTGCTCTCCAGCCACTGCTGCGGACTCTCCACCTCCTTCAGCCACGTTCCCCCCCCTCCTTCTCCCCTTTTATACAGCCAGAGGAGATAAGATAATTGTGTGCCGGTGAGTGAGCCACGCACCTGATTTAGATTGCGGCGGCGTCGCTCCCGGCATGCCCCGCCTCTCCGCTCCGCCGCATCCTCCACCTCCTTGCCACCATCTTGGGCAGGGCTGCAGCGTGCCCTGCCCCACCGTCGGCCCGTTGGCTCCGCCTCTCCACAGTTAATATAGCTAATATATACACATCACGTGTTGCTTACATTATAACACTTATATAAGACTTTTGAAGTAATTTTGATAGTAGGCTAAAATAGCTAATAAAGACATTTACATCATGTGTTGCCTTCATTATAACACTTATGTAAGACTTTTGATTTTTAGCGGCTCCAGACAGATTAGTTTTTTGTATTTTTTTTCCAATATGGCTCTTTCAACATTTTGTGTTGCCGACCCCTGGTCTAATGCTACGATTTTTGCAGCTTCCAGATGCTGTACGCAGACGTTTACATGGACCGCGCCGAGTTCTGGGAGATGTTCGACGGCACGCTGTACCACAAATTGAGAAAAGAGCTTGGCTGCAAGGACGCCTTTCCGGAAGTTTACGACAAAATCTGTAAGGCCGCACGACACTGATGCACAAAAGCACTTCCTGTGTCAGCGACAGCAGGTTGTATCAGGTGCGTCTTGCTGTGAAAGAAGTTCATTTATATAATCTTTTTAATCATTTATTGCTACCAGCATAAGGCGTTTATCCAAACGGCTCACACATGAAACTCATGAACTTATAAACATATATGTGAAAATGATTCAATCCCATTTGTATTTGCAAGATGTACACATTTCAATAGATGGTCCCTTTTTAATAAAAAAATTAATGCTTGTAATATTTTTTTAAAATTGGAAATCTGCAAGTTTGTACTTTTTTCCATCCATCCATCCATCATCTTCCGCTTATCCGAGGTCGGGTCGCGGGGGCAGCAGCCTAAGCAGGGAAGCCCAGACTTCCCTCTCTCCAGCCACTCTCCAGCCACTTCGTCTAGCTCTTCGGGGCGGTTTAGCTCGGTTGGTAGAGCGGCCGTGCCAGCAACTTGAGGGTTGCAGGTTCGATTCCCGCATCCGCCATCCTAGTCACTGCCGTTGTGTCCTTGGGCAAGACACTTTACCCACCTGCTCCCAGTGCCACCCACACTGGTTTGAATGTAACTTAGATATTGGGTTTCACTATGTAAAGCGCTTTGAGTCACTAGAGAAAAAGCGCTATATAAATATAATTCACTTCACTTCACTTCTTCCCGGGGGATCCCGAGGCGTTCCCAGGCCAGCCCGGAGACATAGTCTTCCCAACGTGTCCTGGGTCTTCCCCGGGGCCTCCTACCAGCTGGACGTGCCCTAAACACCTCCCTAGGGAGGCGTTCGGGTGGCATCCTGACCAGATGCCCGAACCACCTCATCTGGCTCCTCTCGATGTAGAGGAGCAGCGGCTTTACGTTGAGCTCCTCCCGGATGGCAGAGCTTCTCACCCTATCTCTAAGGGAGAGCCCCGCCACACGGCGGAGGAAACTCATTTCGGCCGCTTGTACCCGTGATCTTATCCTTTCGGTCATGACCCAGAGCTCATGACCATAGGTGAGGATGGGAACGTAGATCGACCGGTAAATTGAGAGCTTTGCCTTCTGGCTCAGCTCCTTCTTCACCACAACGGATCGATACAACGTCCGCATTACTGAGGACGCCGCACCGATCCGCCTGTACTTTTTTACCTGTACTTTTGTACTTTTTTAAAAAATGTTTTACTTTTGATCATCTTCCTCTCATTACCGTATATAGTATTGAATAGAATAGAATAGAAAGTACTTTATTGATCCCTGGGGGAAATTCAGCACCACAGTTTGCTCACAATAGACAATAATAATAATAAATAATATACAAGATATATTATATAAATAATGTATAATTTATGAATAATATAAATATATTCTACATTTAAGTGCAGTCAAGGAACATATGTATTATACAGTCTGATGGCTTTCGGTATGAAGGACCTCCTGTATCGTTCCGTGCTGCATTTTGTTATTTGTTATTATTATATACACACTAGTACAGGGCTTTTCAACTACCTAATAAAGAGGGGCGCAGTTTCAAGAACTCAAGGTCTCAGGGGCCAGATATTAAAATTTAGATGTTTCTTTAGAAAGTACCTTTGCAGTTTATATTCCTTTGAAACTGTGTCTACTTATTTACAAAGTAAACACACCGGCTTTCACACTGCACTGTCAACAAATTCATGAATCTGCCCTCGCAACTCGTTTCCAGCGTGTGCAGCTAGACAGATAATTAACAGCATGAAGAAACAAAAGCTAGGTTTTGTTGATTTTAAATTATCAAGTTTTTTTCCATTTTTTATAAATCTTCCTATACCTAGGTCTGTAATAGTGAAAATATAAGCATTACAAAAGTATAACAACTATTTGGAATTTACATAAGTAATGTCCATTGTGTATGTTACACAAATAAAATAGAATATTTAGTATTAATACACACAGCAAACATTGCACACACGTTGTTGAACACAATTAAACTGGTCAAATTTAGCGCTACATGTATTTAACAAGTTTTGATGGCCAAGGTTAAACAGCCAAAAACAACACAACCATGAGTACAAAAGATACAGAGTCAGCAATTATTTTTTTTTTGGTCATTTCCACCTACTCAGGCAAATCATATAGTTGATGTAGATGCCCATATTTGCTGTACATATTTACTTTACAAAAGAGAAGTGTGGGATACTTCTCATCTTGGTTTGTTTGTATACGACTTTATTAAATGGATTTTATTCATGTTTGCCACAGCCGGGCTGGAGCAGAAGGGGATAGAAAGAGGAAAAAAAGGAAGACAGAGGGGGAAATTGCAGAGACAAGAGGGGGATAATAGAGAGAGACCACAATAATAACAACAACAAACACAACAATAACAGGATTCAGGATACTTTATTATTGTCAATTCTAAACATGTACAAGACATCTAAGAACTGAAATTACATTTTCGGCACAGTCCCACTAAGAGCAGACATACATTACAGGGAGACAAGAACAGGACCGCCACTTACGGCGCTCCTTAAAAAAGGTGGGGAAAAAAGATGATATTGGGGGAGGGGGGGAAGAGTAACAAATATCAGTCAAAGGGTGAACCCTCGGGAGGGTGTCCAAACTGAGTCCAAGGGAAAAAAACTCATTTGCCATAGCACACATAAATAAGTTACATATAATCACAACAACTTGCAACAGAGGGGTGGGTAGTTGGGGTCCTGGAGGCCGGCCTGTTGCTATGAAGCGCTACTCAGCCGTCTATCTTGTGGCTGTATAGCTTGGTTGGTAGAGCGGCCGTGCCAGCAACTTGAGGGTTGCAGGTTCGATCCCCGTTTACGCCATCCTAGTCACTGCCATTGTGTCCTTGGGCAAAACACTTTACCCACCTGCTCCCAGTGCCACCCACACTGGTTTAAATGTAACTTAGATATTGGGATTCACTATGTAAAGCGCTTTGAGTCACTAGAGAAAAAGCGCTATATAAATATAATTCACTTCACTATCTTCCCGAAGGGGAATCAAGCGACGATGAAGGCGTTGGGTGGGGGTGGAGTGTGTGTTTGTGTATATGCCCATTGTTTTAGAATAGAATAGAATAGAAAGTACGTTATTGATCCCTGGGGGAAATTCAGCACCACAGTTCGCTCACAATAAGTGTAGTGGTGGTGTGTCCATAGGCCTGGGGCCATTCTGCATGCAATGCAAACAAATTTCAACTTCCAGGTGTCGTTGAAGAGGGAGGGAGGTCAAAAGCGTCCATCATTGAGGAGTCATCGGGGCGTCCTTGCAGCGTCAAGGCCATTCGAGGGAGTCAAATCGTAGATTAGGACTTTTGTTTTTTTCCGCGAGCCGACATTACAATGGCTTGTCTGTTCTATCCGTCCATGCTGGCTCTCATATCCAATCTTTCCTTCTCAACAAGCTTTTCCATGATGTGATCCATCTTGCGATTCAGCTCAGAAATCGCCCAAGTCTGTGATCTCACAGCCCGACCCAATCCTTCCATTGCGACGAACAGCCTTTGGGCTCCTTGAGTGGCTGCCATCGTCTTACGAATTTGACGATACACCAGAGCAATGCCCAGCCCAAACAGCAGGTGCCCCGCGATCACGGTTCTAAATAGGTAGATGTCTTCTACGTCCTCGATGGAAAGGACTGAGAGGCACATGATTCTTCATTTGTCCCAGGAATCTTTCCCGCAGCAATGGTTCCATCAGGGCAGTCAGACTCCCCCGAACAACAACAACAGAACAGCACCAGCAAATACCAGCAAATGTACACATGTGATCGGAAAACTGATAGCAAAGAAGCAGTTAGTGAAGTAAATATTAATAACACAGAAATGACAATGAACATTTTTACACTACAAATGGAGCAATAAAAATAGCAATAGAAAATGCGCTAATTAAAATAAATAGCAATTACCTCTTTTATCAACAATACAATTGTTTCAAATGCGCAAAGTCAGCAACTTCAATACTTTCATACTTTGTTGTCCAGTCGCTGTTAAAACTCACATTGTCGCGATTTATTGCTGGGTTTTTTTCAGGGTCTATAGTGCCATCTTCTTCCTACATATTAAAGATGCGCGGTTTGCGGTCTCATCCGCGTAGTCCGCGGATATATCGGGCGGGTGACATGACGAAAAAATTTATTTTAAATAGATTCGGGCGGGTGGCGGTTGAGCCATTCGGAAATATTTGATATACATGGTTCAGGGATCGGTATCCTTTACCATTTAAAGAGCCATTTTGGACCCGTGTCACAAAGCGAAGAAGACAATAGGAGACACAAACATTCTCTAGAATGACTGCCGGCTGTCACCCAGTTCATAAGTATTAGGGCGTGTTATGAAGCCATTGGTTTTGTCGCCTTCTACAACATGTACGATCTGCTTGTCAGTCCAGCATCATGTTGTGTGTGGCTTCCGCAGACACACGCACACGACTGCAAGGCATACTGGGTGACACAGAGTACAGTGATGGTTGTGATATAAACAATTTTAACACTCTTAGTAATATGCGCCACGCTGTGAAGCCATACCAAACAAGAATGACAAACACATTTCGGGAGAACATCCTCCCAGTAACACAACATAAACGCAACACAACAAATACCCAAAATCCTTTGCATCAATGACTCATCCTGACTATTTTATACACCCCGCTGGATTCCTCAAACCAATTGGTTGATGCTCGGCAGGCCAAATTAAAAGCTTTGGCGGGCCACCAGTTGAATAGACCCGCAGTAGTACCTCAACCTACCAACTCAATTCGTAACATAACCGAGCTTGCAACTCAACACACTTGTATCTCAAATTAGCGCTGCCCAGTGAAATAAATTGAAAATCCATTTAATCAGTACATGCCCCTGGAAGAACAGCACAATTTTAACATGCAACTAACTTTTGAAAAAGAAAAACTAACTTTTACATAAGAAATATTGATTGAAAATCAGTATAATAGTGTGTAGTATTGCAGTAGTTTTATGAAGTAATGTCATAATAAACAGCAGGTACTTAGGAGAATCAGAAGAATTATGGAATCGCCAGACTTGAAGGATGTTTATTCAGTTGTTTAAAAAATGCAGATAACGTGTCAGGTTCAAACACCGATGACATCTATTAGACAAGACACGAAGCAAAGAAATCAAACAGACAGGATTCAATTTAGCTCATGAGGAGAAACGTCTGTGCTGCAACTTCGTACAGTCTCCCACCACGCTCTGACGAGGGAATTCCACGCCACCTCTTTTATTTGGGCCTTTTCTGGTTACATAGCATTACATTATTAAGGGGTGGTGGTCATAAACGGCTTTTGCACTCGGTCATAAACAGTTCAAAGAAAGGGTGCCTGGAACACACTAGTGCGGGGGTCGGCAATCGCCCTAGTGGCTCTTTGGAGCTTTTTCAAAAATGTATAAAAAATGGAAAAAAATTAGGGGGGAAAAAATAAATTTTTTGTTTTAATATGGTTTCTGCAGGAGGACAAAAATGAAACAAATCTCCCTAATTGTTATAAAGCACACTGTTTATATGAAACAAGCTTCACTGATTCGAGAATTTCGCGAGCGCCGTTTTGTCCTACTAATTTTGACGGTCCTTGAACTCGCCGCAGTTTGTTTACACGTATAACTTCCTCCGACTTTCTCGGACGTGTTTTTATGCCACTTCTTTTTCTGTCTCATTTTTGTCCACCAAGCTTTTAACGTTGTGCATGAATGCACACAGGTGAGTTTTGTTGATGTTATTGACTTATGTGTAGTGTGCTATTCAGACATATTTGGTCACTGCATGACTGCAAGCTAATCGATGCTAACATGCTATTTCAGCTAGCTGTATGTACATATTGCATCTTTATATCTCATTTGTAGCTATTTAAGTCCTCATAATTCAATTTATATCTCATGACACACTATCTGTATGTAATATGGCTTTTAATTTTTTGCGGCTCCAGACAGATTTGTTTTTGTATTTTTGATCCAATATGGCTCTTTCAACATTTACGGTTGCCGACCCCTGCACGAGTGTGTTCATGCTAGTGTCCACTAGGCGGCAGCACTGTTCCAAGAGATGATTAAAAAAACACTTCCATGGCATGTTTGTTTGAAATAATATACAAACTCACATGTCCTTCTGCTCAGAACAACAAACCAAATATAGTAATAATAGGTCTCGCTATCAGATGCCATCATTTAAACACAAAAATATTTATTGCATTTTGAGTGTGTATGTATGTGACTGAGCTTTGAATCTCAAAATTATTAAATGGTAAAACACCAAATTTGCATAAAAAATACAGCACTCACACCACTTTAGGACTTATCTTTTTACAGGTGGACTTAATTTGACCTTCTGTAAACTTTTGAATGCATTTGTCCAGCTGTTCCACTACCAAGGTGTGTGTGATCCATGTGGTTTGATTGCAATTCATATTAATCACATTGTTCATATTTGGACATCAAAACGTTGGTCAGCCGGCTACCAAAAGTGGCCACTGAGCTTAAAATAGTGTCTCCATGGTCTAAATCAGGGGTCACCAACCAGGTAGCCCGTAAGGACCAGATGAGTCGCCCGCTGGCCTGTTCTAAAAACAGCTGAAAAAGCAGCACTTACCAGTGAGCTGCCTCTATTTTTAAAATTGTATTTATTTACTAGCAAGCTGGTCTCGCTTTGCTCGACATTTTTGATTCTAAAAGAGACAAAACTCAAATAGAATTTGAATATCCACAAAAATATTTTCAAGACTTGGTCTTCACTTGTTTAAATAAATTCATTTATTTTTTTTACTTTGCTTCTTATAACTTTCAGAAAGACAATTTTAGAGGAAAAATACAACCTTAAAAAGGATTTTAGGATTTTTTTAAACATATACCTTTTTACCTTTTAAATTCCTTCCGTTTCTTTCCTGACAATTTATGTTTTTTGTTGTAAAGAATAATAAATACATTTTAATTTACGTCTTCATTTTAGCTTCAGTTTCTTCGACAAAGAATATTTGTGAAATCTTTCTTCAAACTTATTATGATTAAAATTCCCAAAAAATATTCTGGCAAATCTAGAAAATCCGTAGAATCAAATTTAAATCTTATTTCAAAGTCTTTAGAATTTCTTTAAAAATTTTAGTTCTAGAAAATCTAGAAGAAATAATGATTTGTCTTTGTTAGAAATATAGCATGGTCCGATTTGTTATTTAATTCTGACAAAGTGCAGATTGGATTTTAACCTAATTAAAACATGTCATCAAAATTCTAAAAATAATCTTAATCAAGGAAAATGACTAAGGATGATCCATACATTTTTTTTTTAATTTTTTCAAAAAGATTCAAATTAGCTAGTTTTCCTCTTCTTTTTTTCGGTTGAATTTTGTATTTTGAAGAGTCGAAATTGAAGTTAAACTGTTTCAAAATGTTAATTTCATTTTTTCCTGTTTTCTCTTCGTCTAAACCATTCAATTAAGTGTTTTTTTCATCATTTATTCTCTACAAAAAAACTTCCGTAAAAGGAAAAAAAATGTAGGACGGAATGACAGACAGAAATACCCATTTTTATATATATATATAGATTTATTTATTAAAGGTAAATTGAGCAAATTGGCTATTTCTGGCAATTTATTTAAGTGTGTATCAAACTGGTAGCCCTTCGCATTAATCAGTACCCAAGAAATAGCTCTTGGTTTCAAAAAGGTTGGTGACCCCTGGGGTATTGTGTGTAGAATTTTGAGGACAAAAATACATTCAATAAGGCTGGAACATAACATGTGGAACAAGTGAAGCTGTGAATACTTTCCAGATGCATTGTGTACTTTAAAACAATTATGGGATTATTTGAAAACTATATATTCATCTAATTTAAATAATTTTTATGATTTTTTTCTATTGTCCTAATGAGCGTCCTGTAATAACCGTCACTAGATTGCAATGATTTAAAAAAAAAATTAAATAAAAAAAAAAGTCAGTGCGTCACTGCCCTGCAGTCACCCTTCATCGCGTTTGCTTTTTTTTCCACAGCGAGCAAATGCCACCCTAATGCCGTCCCCATTGTGTGGAATGAAAAAACATTCCACATGCTGTAAAAGAACGATAACAAAGCGCTGCTCCCTGCCTCTGCTGCAAAGCCTTCACCGCCAGCACGAATATGCTACCAACTTTTTTTTTTTTTGGGATTATATCTGAGCAATTTATGCACAAACGACCTATAAAGTACAAACCTTGTTTCCATACGAGTTGGGAAATTGTGTTGGATGTAAATATAAACGGAATAAAATGATTTGCTAATAATTTTCAACCCATATTCAGTTGAATATGCTACAAAAACAACATATTTGATGTTCAAACTCAAACTTTTTTTTTTTTTGGCAAATAATCATTAACTTTAGAATTTGATGCCAGCAACACGTGACAAAGAAGTTGGGAAAGGTGGCAATAAATACTGATAGAGTTGAGGAATGCTCATCAAACACTTATTTGGCGCATCCCACAGGTGTGCAGGCTAATTGGGAACAGGTGGGGTATAATAACAGCTTCCCAAAAAATACTCAGTCTTTCAGGATGGAACAAAGGTACACTCCTTTGTCCACAACTGCGTGAGCAAATAGTCGAACAGTTTACGAACAACGTTTCTCAAAGTGCAATTGCAAGAAATTTAGGGATTTCAACATCTACGGTCCATAATATCATCAAAAGGTTCAAAGAATCTGGAGAAATCACTCCACGTAAGCGGCATGGCCGGAAACCAACATTGAATGACCGTGACCTTCGATCCCTCAGACGGCACTGTATCAAAAACCAACATCAACCTCTGAAGGATATCACCACATGGGCTCAGGAAGACTTTTGAAAACCACTATCACCAAATAAAGTCCGTCGCTACATCTGTAAGTGCAAGTTAAAGCTCTACTATGCAAAGCGAAAGCCATTTATCAACAACATCCAGAAACACCGCCGGCTTCTCTGGGCCCGAGATCATCTAAGATGGACTGATGCAAAGTGGAAAAGTGTTCTGTGATCTGTCGAGTCCACTTTTCAAATTTTTTGGGGATATATTCGACATCGTGTCATCCGGACCAAAGGGGAAGAGAACCATACAGACTGTTGTCGACGCAAAGTTCAAAAGCCAACATCTGTGATGGTATGGGGGTGCATTAGTGCCCAAGGCATGGGTAACTTACACATCTGTGAAGGCACCATTAATGCTGAAAGGTACTTACAGGTTTTGGAACAACAATATCTTTTTCATGGACGCCCCTGCTTATTTCAGCAAGTCAATGCCAAGCCACATTCAGCACGTGTTACAACAGCGTTGCTTCGTAAAAAAAGAGTGCGGGTACTTTCCTGGCCCGCCTGCAGTCCAGACCTGTCTCCCATCAAAAATGTGTGGCGCATTGTGAAGCGTAAAATACGACAGCGGAGACCCCGGACTGTTGAACGACTGAAGCTCGACATAAAACAAGAATGGGAAAGAATTCCAAATTCAAAGCTTCAACAATTAGTTTCCTCAGTTCCCAAACTTTTATTGAGCGTTGTTGAAAGAAAAGGTGATGTAACACAGTGGTGAACATGCCCTTTCCCAACTACTTTGGCACGTGTTGCAGCCATGAAATTCTAAGTTAATTATTATTTGCACAAAAAATAAAGTTTGAGTTTGAACATCAAATATCTTGTCTTTGTAGCATATTCAACTGAATATGGGTTGAAAAGGATTTGCAAATCTTTTTATTCTGTTTATATTTACATCTAACACAATTTCCCAACTCATATGAAAACGGGGTTTGTACAAACAAATATTAAATGTGGGCTGATACTTTACAGATAGTGTAATATGATTTTCTTGTGTTTCAGTCAGTACAAATTGGTGTTGGATCGCATTGCTGTGCGTTACAAACTCAAAAGGCGTTCCGGGTTGTTGTACAAGCTTGCTTATCTCTTGCCGTAGTTAAGGTTTACGGCCGACACCGTAGCACGTTGATGTGTTACTACGCTGACCACATCACACCAACTCTCAAATCCCTTCATTGGCTTCCTGTTCCACTCAGGATTGAATTCAAAATCTCCCTACTAACCCACCAGTGCCTTCATGGAAATGCCCCCCTCTACCTCAAAGAACTGCTCACCCCCAAATCCTCCACAGGACACCTATGCTCCAAACAGGCTAACCTCCTCCAACCTCCACGGACAAAGCTACGAACTATGGGAGACCGGGCTTTCTGCTCCCACTCTGTGGAACGCTCTCCCAGACCACCTGAGGGCACCTCAGACTGTGAATGCTTTTTAAAAAGGCTTAAAAACCCATCTTTTAAAAAAAAACCTTTTTATAAACATGCATGCTGGTTCTAGCTATTGAGCTGTTTCTAGTTATATATTTTATTTTTATTATTATTTTTACTATTTTTTACATTGTGGTACTTTGAGGTTGTTTGCTCAACATAAAGTGCTTTTTTACAAGTAAAATCTATTATAATTATTATTACGCTACAAAAATAGTTCCGCGTTCTTACAATAACGATGTCTTGACAGCTTGGTATTTGCACAAGTTACGGAACATAAATGAAGTATTGGTGACGGGTTTTTGAATGCATTTTTTTAGAGATGGAATTGATTGCTCCCGACATCGAGCCGATTTTTATATGATATAAGGCGGGGGAAAAAACATCTGTCTTCTTGTCCCTCGTAGTGATTGTGAACGATGGGCAAAATTAAATAAATAAAAAAATGTGCACTTAAATTATTTGAGCTACGTCTGTACTTGGAAGTTGACGAGTGCTTCATACCTTTTTCACGCCTGCCTTTCGTAATCCTGCAATCTGGTCCTTTTTTGGTGTGTCAGAGTTCATGTTTACAGTAGCAAGGCGTGTGAGGGAGAGGACGATAAGAAGGACTTCTGTGAGTCGAGTATCTTGATGCCGACAGGATTGAAGCAGTCCAAAACCAGTTAAGTTGGCACGTCGTGTAAATGGTAAATAAAAACAGAATACAATGATTTTCAAATCCTTTTCGACTTATATTCAATTGAATAGACTGCAAAGACAGTATAGATATTTTTTGGCAAATAATCATACACTTAGAATTTAATGGCAAACAAATTGGCACAGGTGCATTTTTACCACTGTGTTACATGGCCTTTACTTTTAACAACACTCAGTAAACATTTGGGAACTGAGGAGACCAATTTTTATAGCTTTTCAGGTGGAATTCTTTCCCATTCTTGTTTGATGTACAGCTTAAGTTGTTCAACAGTCCGGGGTCTCTGTTGTGGTATTTTAGGCTTCATAATGCGCCACACATTTTCTATCGGAGGCGGGTCTGGACTACAGGCAGGCCAGTCTAGTACCCGCACTATTTTACTACGAAGCCAAGCTGTTGTAACACGTGGCTTGGCATTGTCTTGCTGAAATAAGCAGGGCCGTCCATGATAATGTTGCATATGTTGCTCCAAAACCTGTATGGACCATTCAGCATTAATGGTGCCTCCACAGATGTGTAAGTTACCCATGCCTTGGGCACTAATACACCCCCATACCATCACATATGCTTGCTTTTCAACTTTGCGCCTATAACAATCCGGATGGTTCTTTTCCGCTTTGGTCAGGAGGACATGATGTCCTCAGTTTACAAAAATAATTTGAAATGTGGACTTGTCAGATCATGGAACACTTTTTCCACTTTGCATCAGTCCATCTTGGATGAGCTCAGGGCACAGCGAAGCCGGCGGCGTTTCTGGGTGTTGTTGACAAATGGCTTTTTAGCTTTGCATAGTAGAGTTTTAACTTACGCTTACAGATGTAGTGACCAACTATAGTTTCTGACAGTGGTTTTCTGAGGTATTCCTGAGGTGTTCCAGCACCTCTTTAAGTTCATCGAGAGAATGCCAAGTGTGCAAAGCAGTAATTCGAGCAAAGGGTGGCTATTTTTTGAAGAAACTACAATATAAAACATGGTTTCCGTTACTTCACCTAGTTTTTGTTAAGTACATACTGTAACTCCACATGTTTTCATTCATGGTTGTGATGCCTTCAGTGACAATCTACAATGTAAATAGTCATGAAAACGTATTGATAGTGTGCTCTAACTTTTGGCGTGTGTGTGTGTGTATATTTATGTGTATGTAGGTGTGTGTGTATATATATGTATGTGTGTATATATATATATATATATATATATATATATATATGTGTGTGTATGTATATATATACATGTATGTATGTGTGTATGTATGTATATATATATATATACATATATATATATGTGTATATGTATTTATGTATATATGTGTATGAATGTGTATATATGTATTTGTATATATAATTTATGTGTTTGTATGTATATATATATATATGTATAGATATATGGTATTCTGGGATGTTGAAAAGAACAACAATAACCAACAACAAGAGTTACAGACTCGAACTGTGGACTTAGTGAACCGTTCCACCCCTATTAAAATTTATATGTAGCATTTTGCGAGCCGTACTTTATAACCTGACCGTGATGATGGACGCCCTGTTTATACAACAGACCTGAACGGAGCCTTGCATGACCGAGCCTTAAATCAGGTTGCCATAAATCAGAAGCCTTTATCACGGTTGCCAAGGCGATGCAGTATATTTGCATGTCGACACGCACAGAGACACACCTTGCTCGACAAACAATGACTAGTCTTTGCAAAAGGGTTCTTTCTGCCAACTGACCTGTGTAACTCTGTATGAACTGTACATACATGTATGAACAGGATAAGCGGAACGAGTTTTGCTCATTCAGAATTATCCAATGAAGTGGCCCTTCAACTTTTTTACCACCTCAGAAAACACTTGGCTCCCCCGTGTACCAACATTAAAACCCAGTAGCACAGTAGGCCTAAGTAGTCATTAAAGACAAGGCAAATGTTGTACTTGGCAAGTCTATTGTAACATTACACACTGTTTGAACAGTAACACTGTTTAAATATAGACAAATAAAACAGTGTACACCAATATTGAATTAAATATTTAGCGTACCATGTACACGTACCACAGTTGGATTATCCAAGATCTAAGTGGATCAAGACATGAGTCAGACCATCACACTTATTGTTCAACAAACCGATGGATAAGCATAGCAGTGAGGAATAAAACTTGATTGTGTACTTTACTTAAGGCTCCTCCTGTACGTCCTTATCTCCTTTGCACCCCACCTTTGAGTCTTACTAATATACAGGTGGTCATAAAAATTCAGCTTGGTTCATTAACAGTCCCCCGTTTCTCACGGCCACTTGGTTCCAGGCAATACCAGAGCATAAAACAAATCTATTTATGACTTTCTAAATAGTTTTTGGCATTATTAGAGCCGTCTAAACATGGTATAACACTCATAAAGTCACATTATATATATATATATATTTACATATATATTTACATATATGTGTGTGTGTGTATATATATGTGTTTGTGTGTATATATATAAATGTGTGTGTGTATATATATATTTTTTTATATATATATATGTATGTGTATATATGTATGTATGTGTGTGTATATATATATGTGTGTGTGTGCGTGTGTATATAAATATATGTTTGTGTGTGTGTGTATATATATGTGTGTATGTATATATATATATATATATATATGTGTGTATGTATATATATATATATAGATTATATTGATTGATTGATATACACAGTATATTATGTATATGTATATATATACAGTATATTATATATATGTGTGTGTACATATATGTATAGATGTATGTGTGTGTGTATATATATATATATATATATATATATATATATATACAGTATATTATATATATGTGTGTGTACATATATGTATAGATGTATGTGTGTGTATATATATATATATATATATATATTTACAAACATATATTATTTTGTCCTAATTTTTATTCAAATTTTATTTAGACTTTTAAACAAATACATTTTATTCTTATTGTTGTATTTTTATCTGTATCAGCAAAATGTTTTTTTCCAGGTTGGGGACAATTCTAACCAGTCAAAGCATGTTTAAGGAATATTTAAAGTAAAAACAATATTTCAGTATAATTATTTCTAATATGATCATATTTGTGTACATTTTAATTATTCTGATCCACATCCTCTCTAAAGACGATTACTAGTGATTGTTTTGCTGCAACAACAAATAAAAGACTTAGACTATAATAACAATAACTATAAGGACAACTGATGAAAATTAGCTATTGCGCTAACTCCGGCATATTTACATTGTTGCTCTCTGTTGATGAATATGCATTGTTCCATTTCAAATAAATAAATAACAAGCCAGTTTTTTGAACGGCTCTTTTATTGTATCGGCTCCACAACACCCGGCTTCTTTTTGAAGAGCCATGAATCTCATCTCTATTGGAAATGAAAATAAACTCAGCAACTCAAATGACCTCAAATAATATTGTTGGAGTTTCTTGTATAGATGGCAGTGATTAATTTCCCCGCCGTGAGTCACACCCACGCGCGATGCGCAGCGATTGCAGAACTTAAACGAGCGCAGTGACGTCATCGTCACTCAACCTCTGGACGCTTCGGAGCCATTGAGGGTGGGGGGGACTCCAACGGAACTTGGTCGGCTTCTTATCGTGTGAACAAAGTGGCAGTAGCGGTCTACGAGGACGTCGAACAGGTAAAGTGACATTATTGACAAGTTTGGTCAAAATATCGCACGAATGAGAAGGTAAATGACAACAGCTGGTGCTTACCTTTAGAGTGAGGGGTCGTTTAAAAACGATCAGACTTTTAAAAGTCAACGATTCGGTTCTTTACTGTTTTTGTATTAAACTCGTCCGTTTTTCTGTTAAAGCCGCGCGACATTGATGAAAATGTGTAATAATTATAATTTTTATTCAAACAAATGCATTTAGTCATAAACAATTTCAAGTAAAAACAGCATCCAAAGAGCCGTATGGGATTCGAGTCGTGTTTGTGAATCGACATAGAAAAGCCCACTCCACTAAACATAGTGAACCTTATTTCCGGGTAAATTACGTTGGTAGATTGTTGGTTTAAACGGTCAACTTCCGTCAATAAATTTGATGAAGCCCACCACAACCTGCCGTTTATTATCTACTGTTACCAAAACTGTATAGTATACATTCCAACGCAGTTTTGAACTAAAAACTAGCAGCACTGTTAGAAGAAAAGTAGAACAACAGCGCCCTCGTATGGCTGAAAAAAGGCGGGCGAGACAAAGCTGAACATTAGAGGCAGTGCAGGATTTATCCCGTTTTGCAATAGTTAAGGCGGGGGTTGGCAATATAAAAAATGAGGGAAAAACATATATATTTGTTGTTTTAATATTTCTGTATGAGGGCAAACATGACACAAACTTTCCTAATTGTTAGAAATCCCACTGTTTACATTAAACATGCTTCACTGATGAGAAAATTTGGTGCGCGATTTTTTGTCCTACTCATTTCGGAAGTCCTTGAACGCACCGTAGTTTGTTTACATCAGGGGTGTCCAACTTTTTGTCACTGAGGGCCGCAGACTGAAAACTCAAAGCAAGCGGGGGCCATGTTGATATTTCTTATGTTAAAAACCGATACAATATATGTACAAAAAATATACATTTGGGCCTCCACTCAGGCTTGATTTTGGGGACCCTAAAAGGTTTTGGTCAAAAAAATATAAAAAAAATGTGTCATTATTCAGTATTATTATTTTTATTATTATTCAAGGTTTAAATTTCTAGATCAACATTAGGTATATCTTATCTTAGGTTAGGTTAGGACTAAGGTTAAAGATTTCGTTGTATATTAGTGTGACCCCACCACCCCTTTTAAGGGGACGGGCAATATGCGCATTCGAATAGTTAGGAGATGCCTCATTTAGCGCCCAAAAATTGTCTGGATTACCCCAGGTTTCACTGAGACCGATGACGTTAAGATTGTTGTCTCTAATTACTTCATTAACTAATAACGTTTTGGGTGACAATGATCTTATGTTTAAAAAGCCCATATTACAGGAGTTTTAAGGAGTAAAGATGAAAATTATCCGTAGTAGCAATATTAATAATGTTGCATTTATCATACGTAGTGCACTTAAAATATCTGTAAATATAACGTTATTAAAGATTTAAGTTGTATGCTCTTTTTGTCAAAGAAAATCCTGTTTTTTAATGAAGAAAACCCCCACAAAATATGTAATATTTTCACCCAATAAAATTTTTAAGTGGAATATTTGACATTATATAATAATTGGAGCCTTAAAAAGGTCAATAACTCATAACAACATTGATTTTAATTCCTAATTATTGTTATTTATTTAGCAACAACACTCAAAAACTAATTACACAGCAATTATTGGGGATCCAAAAGGGTCCTGCTCATTAAAGTGTTAAAAAAATAAATGTATACATTTTATTAACTGTTTACTTTTAACACAATGACCTCCAGATAAAATTCAGATAAGTTTTATTGTTTATGTTTTTTGTTTGTTTGTTTTAGGCCCTTTTTAAAGCAAATTAAAAAAAACAGCTTACTTTTTTACAGAGCAAACACAAAATATGCAACATTTTCCCCAAAGAATATCTCAAAGTGGAATTTAATGTGACGTTATTGGAGCCTTGAATAAATAATGCCATTGATTTTGATTCATTATTATTTTTTAAAGAAAGAAACAGCCTGAATGGCAGCTTTGTGTTATTAGAGTCAAAATTGCAACATTTTCTTGTTACATTTCACCTGTTGGCTCTTTTATAACACTTTTTATGTTTTTTTTTTTTTTTAAGTATTTTTACAATGTGCCTTGGGGCCGTTAAAAAATGAGCTGTGGGCCGCACTTTGGACACCCCTGGTTTACATAGACAACTTTCCTTGATCCCGCCACAGTGAGACGTGCTTTATGCCACTCCTTTGTCTCAATTTGTCCACCAAACCTTTTCATTTGTTTTTGCCACTTGGCCCTATATAGATAACTCCTACACTTTAAGGGTGTCTGACAGCCTAGATTACTTGACTTTCCAATTGTGATCTTATTAGTTAATTAAAATGTCATTTAATCGCGCTACACTGTCAACAGAAAATTCAGTTTTGGAGTTTTTGCAAAACAGCATAGAAGAATATTGTTTTAAACCCCACCTTGCTCGTTACAGGAGAATCCCTCACCATCAACAATGGCCGCCATCAGCGTCTCCAACACCACTTTTGCTCTGGAGTTGTTCCGCACTCTGAGTCAAACAAACCCCACCGGGAACGTCTTTGTCTCTCCCTTCAGCATCAGCTCAGCGCTGGCCATGGTCTACCTGGGAGCCAGGGGCGACACGGCTGCACAGATGGAACAGGTAAACTGCAACTATATCTCAAATGACTAAACACCAAATTAAAATGTACCGTATTTTTCGGACCATAGGGCGCACCGACCGATTAATGGTCTATTTTCGATTTATAAGGCGCATCGGATTAAAGAAGTCATATTGTTATTTTTTTTCTGAACGTAAAACACTTCCTTGTGGTCTACATAACATGTAATGGTGGTTCTTTGCTCAAAATGTTGCGTAGATGATGTTTTATAGATCATCTTTCAGCCACTTTCCGACAGTCGCTTCAGGATGCGCCGTTTTGTGGGCGGTCTTATTTACGTGCCTCCCCGTCATCTTCGTTGTAGCGGTGTAGCGTGCAAGGACGGGAGTGGAAGAAGTGCCAAGTTCAAGTTGTATCTGTTCTTAGTCTGTTTTGTAGTTTTAATAAATCATTATTTCTTACCTGTACGCTGTGTCTGAGCCCGATCTGCATCCAGGAAGAGCACCACTCGCATCACGATGCCTGCCAAAGGGCTCATTTTTCAGTTGCACTGTTGTTGATTCCTGCATAGTTTGAGATTTAGAGATATTATCTTTTGCATTCATGGGAAAATCCGCCATTCTGTGCTTTCAATTTGCATAATATTGTAAAGCCGTCTTGGTGCAACCTGCAAAGCATGCTGGGAATATTATAAGTTAGTATAAAATTGTGTTCTTGTGCATCTATATTGGTATGCCTAATATTTGCATGTGATCTGAGCGAATAATTGACTGTACTGCAGATCAACCAAACTTTTGCTTTTCCCTTTTCCCTGTTTGTGACACGATTTATAAAAGTCCCTCCTCTGAAATCTTCCCCTAGGCCCTGTCCTTCAGGTCCGGCGAGGGCATCCACGCGGACTTCCAGACACTCAACGAGGACATCAATTCGCCATCTGCAACGTACATCCTGAAAGTGGCCAACCGTCTTTATGGAGAAAAGACATCAAAATTCATCGCTGTGAGTTTTCAGCATAAAGTCAACGAGGAAATTCAACTCACCAGCAATTATTGGTTTCGCAGGAGTTCCTTGATGCCACACTCAAGTACTACAAGGCAGACCTGAAGCCCGTGGATTTCATCGGGGATTCGGAGGCTTGTCGAGCAGAGATTAACAGCTGGGTGGAGCAGCAGACGGAAAGTGAGTTTTGAAAAATAATCAACACTCACACTTAGGGTATTTGACTGATGGCTGAATGTACAAAACCCAAAACCAGTGAAGTTGGCACGTTGTGTAAATCCTAAATAAAATACAGAATACAATGATTCTGAAATCCTTTTCAACTTATATTCAATTGAATAGACTGCAAAGACAAGATATTTAATATTCAAACTGAGAAATATTTTTTTTTTTTGCAAATAGTCATTAACTTAGAATTTAATGGCAGCAACACATTGCAAAAAAGTTGGCACATGTGCATTTTTACCACTGTGTTACATGGCCTTTCCTTTAAAGGCCTCCTGAAATGAGATTTTCTTATTTAAACGGGGATAGCAGGTCCATTCTATGTGTCATACTTGATCATTTTGGGGTATTGCCATATTTTTGCTGAAAGGATTTAGTAGAGAACATCGACGATAAAGTTTGCAACTTTTGGTCGCTGATAAAAAAAGTCTTGCCTGTACCGGAAGTAGCAGACGATGTGCGTGTGACGTCACGGGTTGTGGGGCTCCTCACATTGTTTATAATCATAGCCAGCAGCAGCTAGAGCTATTCGGACCGAAAAAGCGACAATTTGCCCAATAATTTGAGCGAGGATGAAAGATTCGTGGATGAGGAAATTTAGAGTGAAGGACTAGAAGAAAAAAAAAGGCGATTGCAGTGAGAGCGATTCAGATGTTTTTTGACACATTTACTCGGATAATTCTGGAAAATCCCTTATCTGCTTATTGTGTTGCTAGTGTTTTAGTGAGTTAAATAGTACCTGAAAGTTGGAGGGGTGTGGCCACGGGTGTGTTGACGCCAAAGTCTTTGAGGGAAGTCACGAAGCTGCAGCCGGACAGAAGCTCTGCTGATCTCCGGTAAGAGCCGACTTATTACCACAATTTTCTCACCGAAAACTGCCAGTTGACATGTAGTCGGGATCCATGTTCGCTTGACCGCTCTGATCCATAGTAAAGCTTCACCTCCGGGAATGGAAACAAGGAAACACCGGCTGTGTTTGTGTGGCTAAAGGCTAAAAGCTTCCCACCTCCATTTTTCTACTTTGACTTCTCCATTATTAATTGAACAAATTGCGAAAGATTCAGCAACACAGATGTCCAGAATACTGTGTAATTATGGGATTAGAGCAGACTACTTATAGCTTGGATCGGGCTGGAAAATAGTGTCCGCTACAACCGGTGACATCAAAAGCACGCGTCATCATACTGCGACGTTTTCAACACGACACTTCGCGGGAAATTTAAAATTGCAATTTAGTAAACTAAAAAGGCCGTATTGGCATGTGTTGCAATGTTAATATTTCATCATTGATATATAAACTATCAGACTGCGTGGTCGGTTTCAGTAGGCCTTTAAACAACATTCAGTAAACGTTTGGGAACTGAGGAGACCAATTTTTGAAGCTTTTCAGGTGGAATTATTTCCCATTGTTGCTTGATGTATATTTTAAGTTGTTCAACAGTATCTGTTGTGGTATTTTAGGCTTCATAATGCGCCACACATTTTCTACGGGAGACAGGTCTGGACTACAGGCAGGCCAGTCTAGTACCCACACTCTTTTACTAAAAAGCCACGCTGTTGTAACATGTGGCTTGGCATTGTCTTGCTGAAATAAGCAGGGGCGTCCATGAAAAAGACGTTGCTTGGATGGCAACATATGTTGCTCCAAAACCTGTATTTAACTTTCAGCGTTAATGGTGCCTTTACAGATGTGTAAGTTACCCACTGATGTCGCTTTTTGATGCAGTACCGCCTAAGGGATCGAAGGTCTGTGATATAATCGCTTACGTGCAGTGATTTCTCCAGATTCTCTGAACATTTTGATGATATTACGGACCGTAGATTGTGAAGTCTCTAAATTCCTTGCAATAGCTCGTTGAGAAATGTTGTTATTTATTTGTTGGACAATTTGCTCACGCATTTGTTGACAAAGTGGTGACCCTCGCCTCATCCCTGTTTGTGAATGACTGAGCATTTAATGGAAGCTGCTTTTATACAAAATCATGGCACCCACCTGTTCCCAATTAGCCTGTTCCCCTGTGGGATGTTCCAAATAATTGTTTGATGAGCATTCCTTAACTTTGTCAGTCTTTTTTGCCAGTTGTGCCAGTTTTTTTTAAACATGTTGCAGGCATCAAATTCCAAATGAGCTAAAAATGCAAAAAATAACGTTGTCTAGTTCAAACATTAAATATATCGTTTTTGCAGTCCATTCAATTCAATATAGGTTGAAAAGGATTGGCAAATAATTGTTTTCTGTTTTTATTTACTATTTACACAACATGCCAACTTCACTGGTTTTGGAGTAATTTAATTAAAAGAACACCACATTTGGTCAATCGTTATTTTTTTAATGCAAAATAACAAAACTGACAGAATAAAATAAATATTTTCTGAAAATAAATCTTAATCATCCATCCATCCATTTTCTACCGCTTATTCCCTTTTGAGGTTACGGGGGGCGCTGGCGCCTATCTCAGCTACAATCGAGTTGGAAGGCACCACGGACTGGTACCGGTCCCTAGACCGGTGGTTAGGGACCACTGCAATACAACATTATAATCATCTGTTTATTTATCCTAAACCATTAACTATGAACACCTTTAGTCCAGGACAGCCCTACACTCTCTAATTTGAAATGTCTCTAATATTTGCGACATGTTTTTAATGGTCCTTAAAGGGGAATTGCAATTTTGGGGGAGTTTTGCCTATCATTCACAATACTAATGTGACACAAGCACACATGTCTTTCAGGTCTCAAATTTGAACTTTGAAAGGGCAAGGTAATAGTTGCCTTAAAGGACGGCTCAAATTTTATTTTTTTCTTTCGAGGCAGGGGCTCCAAAGCATTATTGAATGCATATATATATATATATATATATATATATATATATATATATATATATATATATATATATATATATATTGGGCTTATATATATATATATATATAAAATGGGCATAGTGTCCTCTTACGCCCAAAACGCCCATGTTTATGCCAATGACGTTAATTATGCAATGTCTTAAACAGTTGAAAATGTAAGAAAAAAAGTAATTTCGTTTTTTTTTTTATGAATTTATTCGACGAAAAAAATACCTTTACAAATGCCCATTAATAAGTAAAAAGTCAGGGGCGGTCACGGCATGCTCTTGCCGTTGATGCCTGTCAATTTTTTTTTACGGCATTACGCTGGTTGCCGTGGTTGAACTCGAACCCTGGAATTTACTTTTTTTTTATGCATTGTAAAGCGTAAATAAAAGCTAAGAAGAGGTGGCTAACAGAGGCTCTAATGGGGTCTGTACTATTTCGGCTATAAAGTGCTCTGAAAACATCCAAAAACCTCCATCAACGTTTTATATACATTTTGTGAGTATATACAGTATGTAATGTAGCAAGAGGCACATTCATAATAACTTGCATTCATTTCACAAACGCATCACAGCGTTCGCTATTTCATGCAACAACTAATACTAATCATGGGAGACTTCATAAGAGCCAGCAAAAGCAACTTTGGGACAAATGACGATCCAGAACTGTATATTTTTGAGCATCAATATATGGAGGATGAACCCGTTTTAGTGTCGCACAAAACATGTACAGCTAAGTGCTGTATAAGAACATAATGTCTATGAATGTTTCAGGGCGTTCAATCGATCACAACTGGAGTGCTCAAAGACTTAGATTGGTCCGAACTAGTCTAGCGGCCGTTGCCTAAACCCAAAATATAACATTGACCTCTTTCTTTGTTTTGTGCATTGTTGTCAGATAAGATTAAAGATCTCCTGAAGCCAGGAACTCTCAGCCCAACGACAAGATTAGCTCTTGTCAACGCCATCTACTTCAAAGGCAACTGGAAGCACATGTTCAACCCAGGCAACACCTGTGAACAGCCTTTTAAAGTCAATCAGGTGGAAAAAAAAATGATCTGCCGCAGATGGTTTGTTATGAGGCAATGACTCTTACGTCGGGGTTTTTATATTTGTCAGAACGTGACCACGAAGGTGCAAATGATGTATCTGAAGGAGAAACTTCCGTACAACTACATCCCTGAGCTGGGTCTGCAGATCCTAGAGATGCCATACAAAGGTGATGAGCTCAGCATGGTCATCCTGCTTCCGGAAGAGTCTACTGATGGTTCTGACCCGCTGCTGAAGGTACACAACACTACAACAATGACCTTCATGCTCAGATGATCTCGTTAAAACTTATTAGGTTACCGTAATTTTCGGACCATAAGGCGCACTGGATTACAAGGCGCACTGCCGATGAATAGTCTATTTTTGATCTTTTTTCATATATAAGGCGCATTAACCTCTTAAGGCCCAAGATGTTTGTTTACATGCTGTTTTTATTTCTCTTAGCTATTTTGGCTTATTGTACTCTAATTAGAATAAAAACATCTTTTGATATGATGTACTTAGTCCATAAGTACACAAACGTGTACTTCATGTTTAGTGACATGCTAATTCTTATTTTGACACTTTTGTTTTATGACCACAGTTCCGTTTGTGTTGACGTTTTTTTTGTTTGTGTCTCCGTCTCGTGCGCGCCTTTTGTTTACACTTTTCAGAGTAAGAATTAAATCATGTGTTCACCTTCATGCCAGTTCTTTTGCATCTCGGGAAAACAATCCACGCAGGAAACTGCATCATAGTCCACGCCCTGACAGGTTCACAGTGTGGCGCATATTTGTAACAGTGTTCAAGTTGTTTATACGCCCACCCTCAGTGTGACCTGTATGGCTGTTGACCAAGTATGCATTGCATTCTCTTCTGTGTGTGAAAAGCCGTAGATATTAAGTGACTGGGCCGGCACGCAAAGGTAATGCCTTTAAGGTTTATTGGCGCTCTGTGTTTCTCCCTACGTCCGTGTACCACTCCGTACGGCGGCGTTTTAAAATGTCATAAATTTTACCTTTTAAAACCGATACAGATAATTTACGATATTACATTTTAAAACATTTATCGGCCGATAACATCGGCAGCCCGATATTATCGGACATCTTTAGTTTTGATGATATTACGGACCGTCGATGGTGAAATCCCTAAATTCCTTGCAATAGCTGGTTGACAAATTTTGTTTTTAAACCGTTGGACAATTACGTCCGATATTATCGGACATCTCTACTTGTGAGTGCGGATGACACAGCTTTACAACTGTTGACATTCTAGTTTCGAGCATGTTTTACTCAATATACAAACTCAATATACCCGCACTCTTTTTTTACAAAGCCACGCTGTTGTAAAACGTGCTGAATGTGGCTTGGCATTGTCTTGCTGAAATAAGCAGGGGCGTCCATAAAAAAGACGGCGCTTGGATGGCAGCATATGTTGTTCCAAAACCTGTATGTACCTTTTCAGCATTAATGGTGCCTTCACAGATGTGTAAGTTACCCATGCCTTGGGCACTAATGCACCCCCATACCATCACAGATGCTGACTTTTGAACTTTGCGTCGATAACAGTCTGGATGGTTCGCTTCCCCTGTGGTCCGGATGACACGATGTCGAATATTTCCACAAACAATTTGAAATGTGGACTCGTCAAACCACAGAACACTTGCATCAGTCCATCTTAGATGATCTCGGGCTCAGAGAAGCCGGCGGCATTTCTGGATGTTGTTGATAAATGGCTTTGGCTTTGCATAGTAGAGCTTTAACTTGCACTTACAGATGTAGCAACAAACTGTATTTAGTGAGAGTGGTTTTCTGAAGTGTTCCTGAGCCCATGTGGTGATATCCTTCAGAGGTTGATGTTGGTTTTTGATACAGTGCCGTCTGAGGGATCGAAGGTCACGGTCATTCATTGTTGGTTTCAGGCCATGCCACTTATGTGGAGTGCTTTCTCCAGATTCTCTGAACCTTTTGATGATATTATGGACTGTAGATGTTGAAATCCCAAAATTTCTTGCAATTGCACTTTGAGAAACGTTGTTCTTAAACTGTTTGACTATTTGCTCACACTGTTCTGGACAAAGGGGTGTACCTCGCCCCATCCTTTCTTGTGAAAGACTGAGCAATTTTTGGGAAGCTGTTTTTATACCCAATCATGGCACCCACCTGTTCCCAATTAGCCTGCACACCTGTTAGATGTTCCAAATAGGTGTTTGATGAGCATTCCTCAACTTTATCAGTATTTATTGCCACCTTTCCCAACGTTTTTGTCCCGGGTTACTGGCATCAAATTATAAAGTTAATGATTATTTGCAAAAAAAAAAAAAAATGTTTATCAGTTTGAACATCAAATATGTTGTCTTTGTAGCATATTCAACTGAATATGAGTTGAAAATTATTTGCAAATCATTGTATTCTGTTTATATTTACAGTGGGGCAAAAAAGTATTTAGTCAGCCACCGATTGTGCAAGTTCTCCCACTTAAAATGATGACAGAGGTCTGTAATTTTCATCATTGGTACACTTCAACTGTGAGAGACAGAATGAGGAAAAAAAATCTATGAATTCACATTGTAGGAATTTTAAAGAATTTATTTGTAAATTATGGTGGAAATTAAGTATTTGGTCAAACATTCAAAGCTCTCACTGATGGAAGGAGGTTTTGGCTCAAAATCTCACGATACATGGCCCTGTTCATTCTTTCCTTAACACGGATCAATCGTCCTGTCCCCTTAGCAGAAAAACAGCCCCAAAGCATGATGTTTCCACCCCCATGCTTCACAGTAGATATGGTGTTCTTGGGATGCAACTCAGTATTCTTCTTCCTCCAAACACGACGAGTTGAGTTTATACCAAAAAGTTCTATTTTGGTTTCATCTGACCACATGACATCCTCCCAATCCTCTGCTGTATCATCCATGTATCCATTTTGGTGTAAACTCAACTCGTCGTGTTTGGAGGAAGAAGAATACTGAGTTGCATCTCAAGAACACCATACCTACTGTGAAGCATGGGGGTGGAAACATCATGCTTTGGGGCTGTTTTTCTGCTAAGGGGACAGAATGATTGATCTGTGTTAAGGAAAGAATGAATGGGGCCATGTATCGTGAGATTTTGAGCCAAAACCTCCTTCCCTCAGTGAGAGCTTTGAATGGTTTATTTTCCACCATAATTTACAAATAAATTCTTTAAAATTCCTACAATGGGATTTCCTGGATTTTTTTTTAAATATTCTGCCTCTCACAGTTGAAGTGTACCTATGATGAAAATTACAGACCTCTGTCATCATTTTAAGTGGGAGAACTTGCACAATAGATGGCTGACTAAATACTTTTTTGCCCCACTGTACATTTAACACAATTTCCCAACTCATATGGAAACGGGGTTTGTTGGACCAAAACTCTTGAAACAAGTAAAACACTATCATAAAATCTGCTTAGTGAGAAGAATAATCTTATCAGACAGAAAATAAGCAAACATCAGCCTTATTTCAGAGATTGAATCTTACCTTGATTTCAGTTTTTGCAGTGAAGAGTGTCTTTGCGTGGATCAATCACACCGTGCTCCTTCTTCTTTCCTCCCCGTGCAGCTAGAAAAGGAGCTTACTCCCACCAAACTGAGCCAGTGGACCAAGAGGGACAACATGGACGTCAACACCGACGTGGTCGTTCACCTGCCCAAGTTCAAACTGGAGGAGGAGTACGAGCTGAACGAACCCCTGGCCAAACTGGGCATGACAAACGTGTTTTGCACCGCCAAGGCTGACCTTTCCGGAATGAACGGCGAGGGAAGACTGTCCTTGTCCACGGTGGCCCACAAGGCCTTCGTGGAGGTAAACGAGGAGGGCAGCGAGGCCGCCGCGGCCACCGCCGGTATCGCCTCGTTCTGCATGCTGATGAGGGAGGAACACTTTAACGCGGACCACCCCTTCCTCTTCTTCATCAGGCACAATAAGTCCAAGGCTGTCCTCTTCCTCGGCAGGTTCTCCTCTCCCCAATAGAGAGAACTCAAATCCATGGAGAAAGAGTTTTTGAAAATGTCATTTTTCTCAATCCATACTAGGGTACCAAACTGTATTTCGATACATTTTCGATACTTTTCTAAATAAAGGGGACCGCAAAAAATGGCATTATTGGCTTTATTTTAACAAACAATCTTAGGGTACTGTGGAGAGGCGGAACGGAGCGGCAGGGCATGCTGGAGCCCGGCCCAAGATGGCGGGAAGGAGGCGGAGAATGCGAGCGAGCGGTGAGGCGGGGCTTGAAGGGAGCGACGCCGCAGGCGAGATCAGGTGAGTGGATCGCGCTCTTGGACACAATTAATGTTTCTCCTCTCAATATATAAGTGTGAAGTGAAGTGAATTATATTTATATAGCGCTTTTCTCTAGTGACTCAAAGCACTTTACATAGTGAAACCCAATATCTAAGTTACATTTAAACCAGTGTGGGTGGCACTGGGAGCAGGTGGGTAAAGTGTCTTGCCCAAGGACACAACGGCAGTGACTAGTATGGCGGAAGTGGGAATTGAACCTGCAACCCCCAAGTTGCTGGCACGGCCACTCTACCAACCGAGCTATACCGCCCTAAAAGGGGAGAAGGAGGAATTGGAGAGACTGAAGCAGTGGATGAGTAGCGAAAGCAACAGAGAGTAAAACGCGGACGACCGGGGCGGCTGAAAAGCGAGACGGAGGAGCGACTCCGGCGCTGCTAATAAAAAAACAGGTGATTAGATAACTCGTTCCAGCTGAGATATCCACTCACCTGTTGGCTGCTTCATGGCCGGCCCCTGCACACACCCCGCCCGCAGGGGATGCGTGGACCACGCCCCTCTCCACAGGTACATTAAACATATGTTTATTATTTTGTCCTTAAATACAATTGTGAACATACAAGACAACTTGTCTTTTATCCATCCATCCGTCCATTTTCTACCGCTTGTCCCTTTTTGGGGTCGCGGGGTGGGTACTGGAGCCTATCTCAGCTGCATTTGGACGGAAGGCGGCGTACACCCTGGACAAGTCGCCACCTCATCACAGGGCGACTTGTCTTTTAGTAGTAAGTAAACAAACAAAGGCTCCTACTTTAGTCTGCTGACATATGCAGTAACATATTGTGTCATTCATGTTATTTTGTCAAAATTATGAAGGACAAGCTGTAAAAATTGATTATTAATCCACTTGTTCATTTACTGTTAATATCTGCTTATTTTCCGTTTTAACATGTTCCATCTACACTTCTGTTAAAATGTAATAATCACTTATAAAGTTAAAGGCCTACTGAAATGAGATTTTCTTATTCAAACGGGGATAGCAGGTCCATTCTATGTGTCATACTTGATCATTTCGCAATATTGCCATATTTTTGCTGAAAGGATTTAGTAGAGAACATCGACGATAAAGTTTGCAACTTTTGGTCGCTAATAAAAAAGCCCTGCCAGTACCGGAAGTAGCAGACGATGTGGGCGTGACGTCACGGGTTGTGGAGCTCTTCACATCCTCACATTGATTACAATCATAGCCACCACCAGCTAGCGCGATTCGGATCGAGAAAGCGACAATTTCCCCATTAATTTGAGCGAGGATGACAGATTCATGGATGAGGACAGGGAGAGTGAAGGACTAGAAGAAAAAAAAGACGAGGGCAGTGGGAGCGATTCAGATATTAGACACATTTACTAGGATAATTATGGAAAATCCCTTATCTGCTTATTGTGTTACTAGTGTTTCAGTGAGATTATATAGTCATACCTGAAAGTCGGAGGGGTGTGGTGACCGCCAGTGTCTCAGAAAAAGTCGCAGCTGCCTCTTTGACAGCTGCAGGGGGGACGACACAACCTCCGCTCATGTTTACGGTAAGAGCCGACTTATTACCACAATTTTCTCACCGAAACCTGCCGGTTGACGTGGTAGAGAAACATGTTCGCTTGACCGCTCTGTTCCATATGAAATAAAATAGTGAACATACAAGACAACTTGTCTATTATGTATCCATCCATCCATTTACTACCGCTTGTCCCTTTTTGGGGTCGCGGGGGGGGGGGTGCTGGAGCCTATCTCAGCTGCATTCGGAGAGAAGGCGGTGTACACCCTGGACAAGTCTTTTAGTAGTACGTAAACAAACAAAGGCTCCTAATGCAGTAACATATTGTGTCATTTATCTACCTATTATTTTGTCCAAATTATGAAGGACAACCTGTAAAAATTGATTATTAATCCGCTTGTTCATTTACTGTTAATATCTGCTTATTTCCCGTTTTAACATGTTCTACCTACACTTCTGTTAAAATGTAATAATCACTTATAAAGTTAAAGGCCTACTGAAATGAGATTTTCTTATTCAAACGGGGATAGCAGGTCCATTCTATGTGTCATACTTGATAATATCGCGATATTGCCATATTTTTGCTGAAAGGATTTAGTAGAGAACATCGACGATAAAGTTTGCAACTTTTGGTCGCTAATAAAAAAGCCCTGCCAGTACCGGAAGTAGCAGACGATGTGGGCGTGACGTCACGGGTTGTGGAGCTCCTCACATCCTCACATTGATTACAATCATGGCCACCAGCAGCCAGAGCGATTCGGAGCGAGAAAGCGACAATTTCACCGTTAATTTGAGCGAGGATGAAAGATTCGTGGATGAGGATAGTGAGAGTGAAGGACTAGAAGAAAAAAAAAAGACAAGGGCAGTGGGAGCGATTCAGATGTTATTAGACACATTTACTAGGATAATTTTGGAAAATGACTTATCTGCTTATTGTGTTACTAGTGTTTTAGTGAGATTATATAGTCATACCTGAAAGTCGGAGGGGTGTGGTGACCGCCAGTGTCTCTGAAAAGTCGCAGCTGACTCTTTGACAGCTGCAGGGGGGACGACACAAGCTCCGCTCATGTTTACGGTAAGAGCCGACTTATTGCCACAATTTTCTCACCGAAACCTGCCGGTTGACGTGGTAGAGGAACAGAGTCGCTTGACCGCTCTGTTCCATATTAAATAAAATAGTGAACATACAAGACAACTTGTCTTTTATCCATCCATCCATCCATTTTCTACCGCTTGTCTCTTTTTGGGGTCGCGGGGGCTTATCTCAGCTGCATTCGGACGGAAGGCGGTGAACACCCTGGACAAGTCTTTCAGTAGTAAGTAAACAAACAAAGGCTCCTATTTAGTCTGCTGACATATGCAGTAACATATTGTGTCATTTATCTACCTATTATTTTGTCAAAATTATGAAGGACAAACTGTAAAAATTGATTATTAATCCACTTGTTCATTTACCGTTAATATCTGCTTATTTCCCGTTTTAACATGTTCTATCTACACTTCTGTTAAAATGTAATAATCACTTATAAAGTTAAAGTACCAATAATTGTCACACACGCACACACACACACACACACACACACACACACACTAGGTGTGGCGAAATTATTCTCTGCGAGCAGTGAGCAGCAGCGGGGGCCGCGCCCGGGATTATTTTTTGGTGATTTAACAGCCAAATCCAACCCTTGATGCTGAGTGCCAAGCAGTGAGATAATGAGTCTCATTTTTATAGTCTTTGGTATGACTCGGCCGGGGTTTGAACTCGCAACCCACCGATCTCAGGGCGGACACTCTAACGTCATTCTCCTGTTGTTTGATCCATTACACCAGTTTTGGATGATATCACACGTTTAGGTATCGATCCGATACAAAGTAGTTACAGGATCACACATTGGTCATATTCAAAGTCATCATAATGATTTTTTCTTTAAATAAAGACCAATGTGGCGATAAAAAATATTGATGTAATCATAGTAGTATCGTCTAAATACGCTCTTGTGCTTGGTATCATCACAGTGGATGTCAGGTGTGGATCCACCCATGGCATTTGTTTACATTCAGGGGTGAGCTATTGTATCCTACGGTGCTTAGCGAAGCATGTTTGGATGATATTTGTAAGAAACGTACTTTATTTGTCGCCATGGAGATGAGGATTAGTGATTTAGAAGTCGCTAAAACACTGCGGATGGACGTTAGCCGCGAGCTAACGAGCCATGTCTTAAAGCACCTCTTCTTGAGGGTGTTTCAGTGTTATAAATTCATATTTAGCTCTACTTTTTAAGCCAAAATGCGTCCGTTCTCCCTTTTCTGTCTCCACACACTGTCTGTTTACAAGTACTCAGTGATTGTGTGCTGCCGAACATGCTCCTCTGCTCGCAAAACCAGCAATGTCGTCATGCCCGTTTAAAAAAAGGTGAACCGGTACTTTTCAAACAGAGGAAAGTACCCTTTTCTATTCATTAAGACCGCGATACTATCCCAGTACAACCCTAATCCATACGCTGAATTAGATGTAATGAAGCACTCACAATGTTTTATTTCAGTTATTTAAAAAAACAACCCCAATAATAATAATAATAATAAAAAAAAGTGGAGTATATGGAAACCGAGGTACCACTGTAGCTGTATCAAAAAAAAAAAGCCCATTCATTTTCCTACCGCTTGTCCCTTTTGGGGTGGCGGGGGGTGCTGGAGCCTATCTCAGCTGCATTCGGGGGGAAGGCGGCGTACACCCTGGACAAGTTGCGTGACAAAAAAAATATTGGCTCTATTTTCCAGTGGGACGTTTTGAGGTGTGCACGGTAAAGAAACGATGATACAGATGTTTGAGCAAAAATAACAAAAGAAAAGCAAAATTGATTAATTCAAAAACCTTTCTTAGCTCTCCTGTCCTGTGTCCAAATACTTGCACGAGTTTGTCAACAATATAATAATATAGAAGTGTAATAATAACAATATGAACACGACAAAAGCACTACACATTTAAAAAAAACAAAACAACAACAACATATTATGACTTATGTTTTTAAATTGTCTCTTTAGTTCTCATAAGTCTTGTTTTTTGTAATTTTCATTCTTATATAATGTAAAATCATTGTTTTTTTCTCATTGCATTAATTGGCAAAAATACTATTTTCCCTCACAATATCACAGCTTCATTGTTGTACTGTTTAATGTAATTTATTTTACGCAATATTACAATTTCAGTCTTACGTTTTTGTTGCGGTCCCCTCCAAGGTTCCTCATTGTAGCCCATTGGGTTGAGTTTTTCCTTGCCCTGATGTGGGATCTGAGCCGAGGATGACGTTGTGGCTTGTGCAGCCCTTTGAGACACTTGTTATTTAAGCCTATATACATAAACTTTGATTGATTGGTTAACTGTTTAGTTAGGCAAATCTGACCTCCCCCCCAAAAAAAATCAAGTGTATTTCCACACGATTCGGTTTTTGTCTGGCCTTTTAGAATGCATCAGTACCATGTTTTCCCATATTCCGTTTTGTGAGCTACAAATGTTTGAGCAAAATCAAATGTGCAAAAATAACAAAAGAAAAGCCAAATTGATTCATTCAAAATCCTTTCTTAGCTCTCTGGTTCTGTCCTGTGTCCAAATACTTGCACGAGTTTGTAAACAAAACAATAATAAAGAAGTGTAATGATAACAATGTGAACAACAACATGACAAAAGCACAGGGATATTTCAAAAAAACATTATATCATGACCTAATTCTTTCACATTGTCTCTTTAGTTCTCATAATTTTATGGATTTAGTCTTGTTTTTTTTGTATTTTTCATTTTTACGTAATGTAAAATTATTGTTTTTTCTCATTGTATTTATGGCAAAAATAACATTTTTCCTCACAATATCACAGCTTCATTATTGTACTTTTTAATACAATTTATTTTACGCAATATTACAATTTCAGTCTTATGTTTTTTTGTAATCGGCTTGATCAGACTATAAATATTTGAGTAAAAAAAATGAGATTGGTAAAATTGTTTTTGCTAATAGTATATAATTTGGGAATTTATGCTTCAGTATTTCCTGTCAAATCAAAACACACAAATCTCACTGTGTAGTTTGGCAAATCCCACCAGAAAAAAAATAAATAACAAAAACACAAACAAATTTGATTCATTCAAAACCTCCTGTGTCCAAATACTTGCACGAGTTTGTAAACAATATAATGATATATAGAAGTCATGTAAACAATATAAACAAACAGTATATAAGTAATAAGTAGTATAAGAAGTAATATAGACAAGTATATACAAACCCCGTTTCCATATGAGTTGGGAAATTGTGTTAAATGTAAATATAAACAAAATACAATGATTTGCAAATCCTTCTCAACCCATATTCAGTTGAATGCACTACAAAGAGAAGATATTTGATGTTCAAACTCTTAAACTTTTTTTTTTTGCAAATAATTATGTTACAATTTCATGCCTGCAACACGTGCCCAAGAAGTTGGGAAAGGGCATGTTCACCACTGTGTTACATCACCTTTTCTTTTAACAACACTCAATAAACCTTTGGGAACTGAGGAGACACACTTTTGAAGCTTTTCAGGTGGAATTCTTTCCCATTCTTGCTTGATGTACAGCTTAAGTTGTTCAACAGTCCGGGGTCTCTGTTGTCGTATTTTACGCTTCAAAATTTTCAGTGGGAGACAGGTCTGGACTACAGGCAGCCCAGTCTAGTACCCACACTCTTTTACTATAAAGCCACGCTGTTGTCAAACGTGGCTTGGCATTGTCTTGCTGAAATAAGCAGGGGCGTCCATGATAATGTTGCTTGAATAACAATATATGTTGCTCCAAAACCTGTATGTACCTTTCAACATTAATGGTCCCTTCACAGATGTGTAAGTTACCCATGCCTTGGACACTAATACAGCACCATATCATCACAGATGCTGGCTTTTGAACTTTGCGCCTAAAACAATCCGGTTGGTTCTTTTCCTCTTTGTTCTGGAGGACACAAATGTCCATAGTTTCCAAAAGCAATTTGAAATGTCGACTCGTCAGACCACAGAACACTTTTCCACTTTGCATCAGTCCATCTTGGATGAGCTCGGGCCCAGAGAAGCCGGCGGCGTTTCTGGATGTTGTTGATAAATGGCTTTTGCTTTGCATAGTAGAGCTTTAACTTGCACTTACAGATGTAGCAACAAACCTTATTTAGTGACAGTGGTTTTCTGAAGTGTTCCTGAGCCCATGTGGTTATATCCTTTAGAGATTGATATCTGTTTTTGATACAGTGCCGTCTGAGGGATCAAAGGTCACGGTCATTCAATGTTGGTTTCCGGCCATGCCGCTTACGTGCAGTGATTTCTCCAGATTCTCTGAACCTTTTGATGATATTATGGACCGCAGATGTTGAAATCCCTAAATTTCTTGCAATTGCACTTTGAGAAACGTTGTTCTAAAACTGTTTAACTATTTGCTCACGCAGTTGTGGACAAAGGGGTGCACATTTTTCGGGAAGCTGTTTTTATACCCAATCATGGCACCCACCTGTTCCCAATTAGCCTGCACACCTGTTAGATGTTCCAAATAAGTGTTTGATGAGCATTCTTCAACTTTATCATTATTTATTGCCACCTTTCCCAACTTCTTCGTCATGTGTTGCTGGCATCAAATTTTAAAGTGATTATTTGCACACACAAAAATGTTTATCAGTTTGAACATCAAATATGTTGTCTTTGTAGCATATTCAACTGAATATGGGTTGAAAATGATTTGCAAATCATTGTATTCCGCTTATATTTACATCTAACACAATTTCCCAACTCGTATGGAAACTGGGTTTGTAATATAAAAGTAATGTAAACAATATAAACAATGTGGTAGTAAATAATATAAGAAGCAATATAAACAATATAAATAACACGACAAAAGCATCGGCAATTGTGACGTCAACTGAAAATATCGAACTCATCACGCTCGTATCGGACCACACCCAGTATCGAGATGATTGATATCGGCGTCGACCCGCCTACCGCCAGCTCTGGAGTCGTCTCTTCACCGCACACACGCAGGTACGTGAATATCAGCTGTTCTCCACCTAAAAGTATTTAAATAGTAACTCACATGATATTGTTGTAATTCGTGGCGGTATAAAAGCGGGCATGGTAACATTAATACGACCAGCTAGCGTGAGTTGTTTGTAACCTTGCCACTCTTTAGCCACACTTGTGCTAACTCGGCTAGCAACCGTGCCGCCTACAAAGTTAGAGAACCTCAAAACGTCACTTTTACCAACGTCGTGTTTCGGAAGTGTAAGTTTAAGTAATACTTTTTTGTTTTATTTTTTGTCGTTGTCTGGTTTTATTTTGCGGTTATTCTGGCTAGTTTGAGGTTAGCCTCGCGGGTCCTTTAAAGTTGGTCTCCATGACAACAACAGCCCGGAAGTGGCTCCATTTCTGTACTGGTTGCCTGTGTAAAAATAAATAAAATACTGCTTGCTGAAGGACAACCATAGAGATCTTATAAGTAGACGCAGCATTGGCCGCTGTGACGCGAGAAATTGCGCCGCCATCTTGAAGTGGTGACGAGGAGCCGGTGAGCAGCCTAAACTGACAGTTGACAGGTACAAAACAAAAATGGTGTTCGTTTTCCTGCTCAAATGAGCGTACTGTTGAAAATAGGAATCGAGGGTAAGATTTAACATTAACATTGATTGTATTTTGTGAAAATAATACAACCGCAGAGTTGAGAAGGAGCAAATATCTTCATCCATCCATCTTTTTCTGCTTATCCGAGGTCGGGTTGCGGGGGCAGCACCCTAAGCAGGGAAGCCCAGACTTCCCTCTCCCCACACACTTCGTCCAGCTCTTCCCGGGGGATCCCGAGGCGTTCCCAAGCCAGCCGGGAGACATAGTCTTCCCAACATGTCCTAAACACCTCCCTAGGGAGGCGTTCGGGTGGCATCCTGACCAGATGCCTGAACCACCTCATCTGGCTCCTCTCGATGTGGAGGAGCAGCGGATTTACTTAGAGTTCCTCCCAGATGGCAGAGCTTCTCACCCTATCTCTAAGAGAGAGCCACCACCCGACGGAGGAAAATCATTTCAGCCGCTTGTACCTGTGATCTTGTCCTTTTGGTCATGACCCAAAGCTCATGACCATAGGTGAGGATGGGAACGTAGATCGACCGGTAAATTGAGAGCTTTGCCTTCCGGCTCAGCTTCTTCTTCACATCAACGGATCGATACAGCGTCCGCATTACTGAAGACGCTGCACCAATCCGCCTGTCGATCTCGCGATCCACTCTTCCCTCACTCGTGAACAAGACTCCTAGGTACTTGAACTCCTTCACTCCACTTTGGGCAGGGTCTCCTCCCCAACCCAGAGATGACAATCCACCGTTTTCCGGGCGAGAACCATGGACTCAGACTTGGAGGTGCTGATTCTCATTCCGGTCGCTTCACACTCTGCTGCAAACCGATCCAGTTAGAGCATAAGATCCCGGCCAGATGAAGCCATCAGAACCACATCGTCTGTGAAAAGCAGAGACCTGATCCCCGGGCCACCAAACCGGAACCCCACAACGCCTTGACTGCGCCTAGAAATTCTGTCCATAAAAGTTATGAACAGAATCGGTGACAAAGGGCAGCTTTGGCGGAGTCCAACCCTCTTTGGAAATGTGTCCAACTTCCATCCATCCATCCATTTTCTACCGCTTATTCCCTTTCGGGGTTGCGGGGGGCGCTGGCGCCTATCTCAGCTACAATCGGGCGGAAGGCAGGGCACACCCTGGACAAGTCGCCACCTCATCGCAGATGTGTCCAACTTACTGCCGGCAATGCGTACCAAGCTCTGACATTGATCGTACAGGGAGCGAACCGTTCCACTCAGACAGTCCGATACCCGATACTCTCTGAGCACTCCCTACAGGACTTCCCGAGGGACACGGTCGAATGCCTTCTCCAAGTCCACAAAGCACATGTAGACTGGTTGGGCAAACTCCCATGCACCCTCAAGGACACTGCCGAGAGTAAAGAGCTGGTCCACAGTTCCACGACCACGACGAAAACCACACTGTTTCTCCGGAATCCGAGGTTCGACTATCCGGCGTTGCCTCCTCTCCAGTACACCTGAATAAACCTTACCGGGAAGGCTTCAATAGTACTGAAATCGTAGCTGCTAGCAAACAAGAGTATGACCATAATAGAATTGCTTGTCAATGAAATTAATTACATTTATAAATGTCATACTTGAATAACGTTGAAATAAATGATGAAGATAAAGATAGCTAACTAGACAATCATATGGACAGTGGCTATACAGTATTTTACAAGTCTAAATTTAGTCTAGCTTTCCAACCCTTCAGTGTAGGGCGATATGGCCTTTTTTTAATATCTCAATATTTTTTAGGCCATGCCACGATACACGATATATATCTCGATATTTTGCCGTAGCCAGTATGATGATTCTATGTGTCTTTTTACTGCATTAATATATGCTCATTTGAAACTTTCATGCAGAGAGGGAAATCACAATTAAGTCAATTTACCAGAACTGTATTTATTAAACAGTGGCACAAACATTCATGTCATTTCCAAAATAGAAAGTACAAGATTGTCAGAGACATTTTAAAACAAGCTATGAGTGCACTTTTGTGCATGATGTCCCTAAGATGACATATCAAAACAACACTAAATTAAAGTGCACTTTTTGGACAGAACACCACTACTATAGTTTAAAACAAATAATGTGCACTTTTGTGCATGATGTCACACAAGATATTGTCAAATAAAAATGAGCTGTATAATAGGAAATCAAATAGTGTATTTCCTTCGCTATGTGGTAGGTTCCTGCGGACATTATCTCTTTCTGTTGTTGACTATTTTTTTCATACGATGCAAATGGTTGCTTCGACATTTTGTTGGTGTGGCACCAAAAAGAGATATTGATATGCGGAGTGTCAAGCACTCTTCATTCTCTAGCGGGTGACTTTTCAAATGATGCTGCATATTAGCCGTAATGCTACTTTTTGTAGCAACGCTTTTGCCCCACACTTGACAAATTATGTTTGTCTGTTCGAAACATTCCCGCTTGAAGCCAAACAACCGCCAGACGATGGAGCCCCTGCTGTATTTTTTGGGAATTAACTCTTCCTTCATTTGTTACCAGATTCGCACCTTCTCTCTCTCGTATTACCCACTGGCACCGCACGGCTAGCACCACAGCTAATGTTACCCATGCCACTACCTCTCTGCTCCGCGAGGGTGCATACGTATGTGACGTATGTAAGAACGTGTGTTTGTTTTAATGTCTCTGTGAGGAGTGAAACAGAGTATAAACGCATTTAGTGTAATGCCCAAAACTAAAAGCAACTGCGTGAGAACGTATACTCAAATATCACGATATAGTCATTTTCTATATCGCACAGAGACAAACCCGCGATATATCGAGTATATTCGATATATCGCCCAGCCCTACTTCAGTGTGCATATTGTATATAGTTCTCTGCAAACCGATGAAATGTTATATTTCGTCTTCATTATTTTGTCAGAATGAACCAGAATACTTAATTTTTATGTGAAAATCAGAAAGAAATGTTTCCCGGGGGATGATGAACCCTCTACAGGGGTTTGGTTTACAAACTTTCAGTCCCACCTAAAACAAAATTCACCAGCCGCCACTGATTATGATGCATTCTCATTTTAGGCAAAGTATAAGAGAATACTTTCTTTACAGTGTAATTGTAACCAGGAATATGTCTTCAAGTGAATATTCAAATACTAACATTGTTAGGTAAGACATATTTTCGTTTTATTCTGAATCCAGTGAAACAGATTGATGGTTTTAGCTGATATAAAGACATTCAAGTGTTTATATATGTTTATGTTTTGGATTTGGCAGACGCTTTTATCCAAAGCAATCACTATAAACATTATCATTTAAGGGAAGAATGTAATACAAAATATCAATCCAAAGTGTAAAGACAGAATAAACTCTCTGCTGCAGCAGCAACAGAGATACAGTCTATAGGTCCCTAAGATATATAGATATCTAATGTATTCATACATTGTTTATGTAGGATATACGCATGTATATATAACCTAATCATATTGTTTCTTCAACTTAAAAGTAGCTGACCGTTTTTTTTCCCCCTTTCTCTGGGATTATATTCCCAGTTTTGATCTTGGATGTCTGGTCACTTATAGCAGGGTTGTATTTGACATTATTAAATGTATTTATAATATCATTTGGTGCTAACATAAAGTCTTAACAAGCTGCTACGCTTCTGCCAGTACGTCTCTACAGCACCCAGCATTGTGCCACCCACACAACCATCTGATTGGTTACACGCAGAGCGGTAACAGCCAATCAGCAGTGTGTATTCAGAGCGCACTGCTACGTACTGCATATTGCTATTGTACTATTTTTTTCAACTATAGTTACATTAATCATTAGTCCCTGCTATCACATGTTGATGAAAATATAACATTTACATAATAAAAATCAACTAGAGGCTTCCCAAAGGCTGTAATAAATTAAGCATGATGAGTTATGCATATGTCAGCATGTGGCCCCACTTTTAACATTTTTATTTTTTTATTTTTTCAAACGCTTATTGCAAACACTTACAGTAGGTCATTAATTTAACTTACCGTATTTTCTTGAATAGCCGCCGGGGCGCTAATTAATTTAAAACCTCTTCTCACTCCTGCGCTTATTCAAGGCATGCGGTAAAAGTAAGCAGGCGCTAATAATTTTAAAACCTCTTTTCACCCCTGCGCTTACCAATGGCATGCAGTAAAAAATAGTGTGATTAAAAAAATAAAAAAATTCTGCCGCTACTCTACAACATGTCATTACGCCCACCTTTACACCATGCTATCTGCGGACCGGCCGGACGCATGCATATCGCTGCTTTCATCGAGATTGCAATGCATACTTGGTCAACAGATGGTTGTGATATAAACAACTTTAACACTCTTACTAATATGCGCCACACTCTGTGAACCCACACCTAACACATTTCTGGAGAACATTGGCTCTGTAACACATTATAAACGCAACATAAGAATCACCCAGAATTCCAAGGCATCCATGACTCTTGCTGTATTATACACACGCCCCCAACCCCGCCCACCTCAACCGATGCACTCGTGACGTCATGACTTTGACCCGGCGGTAAAAGTAAGCATGCGCTAATAAATTTGGGGAGCGAGTTTGACCCGGCAGTAATTCAAGGCAGGCGCATATTACATGCCCGACGGCTATTCAAGGAAATTACTAAGACAAAATAATGACTAAGTCAAATTAATGACTTACTGTAAGTAAGTCACCACCTGTTAGTTAAGGTGGTGTCTCTCTGTAAGGGGGAAGGGGGGCGTCGCCATGGACAGGCGAACGGATGGGGGTGGTGTAAGGAACAGTGGAATGTGGCCCCATCGCGTCTCCATCTCAACGCTGCCTGGGGGGGCAATAGACTACAGGCTGTGGTGAAGTGGGCTGGCTTCGTCGCTACATATTTTGGTTGTGTTTTACGCTCCGTATGCTGAATGGCAATAATACGATATATATCTCGATATTTTTTCCGTAAAGTAAAAACAAAACACAAAACAGTCCTAGTTACCTGAGATACTAAGTATGTCATTATTTTGTCTTAGTAAGTCAATATGTACAAGTCAAATTAATGACTTAGTAAATACAACCAAAAATTGTTGGCTTATTCACGCGACGAAGCCAGCCTACTTCACCACAGTCTGTTGTCTATTGCCCCCGCAGGCAGTGTTGAGATGGAGACGCGATGGGGCCACATTCCACTGTTCCTTACACCCACCCCCGTCCTTTCGCCTGTCCCGGGCGACGCCCTCCTTCCCCCTTACAGAGAGACCCCACCTGAACGGACAAATATTCTGGGGGAAACACTAATATTCTATTACTGTTAAGCAAACAATGTATAATGAAACACGCCAAAACATGTGTCCTTTATCATAGCTACACGTATGACAAAAAAACACGTAAAAATCAGTAATATTCAGTGAGGTAGGATGAATTAAATGCACAGACAGCTCATTGCTTCTGCCAAATGAATTGCACTGAGTGGCGCGGATCACCACTCCAAGATGGCGGCCCCTCGTCTCGTCAGCGCCAGTAGGCGGTAGTGCTCGATGCTGCGTGGCTCCGTTTCCGCACTGAAAGCCTGTCAAAAATAAAAAAATACTCTATGCTGAAGGACAACTTGATAAGAACTACTACTATTATTATTCTAACCTGCTTGAGGTTAGTCTTGCCATGCTTTCAAGCGGTGGGCGCGTGGGTCCTTTTAGTCGGTCTCCATGGCAACAGCAGCCCGGAAGTGGCTCCATTTCTGCACTGATTGCCTGTATAAAAATAAAATACCGCATGCTGAAGGACAACTTGATATGAACTACTACTATTATTATTCTGGCTGACTTGAGGTTAGTCCCGCCATGCCAGCAAGCGGTGGGCGCGTGGGTCCTTTAAGTTGGTCTCCATGGCAACAACAGTGGCTCCATTTCTGCACTGATTGCCTGTATAAAAATAAAATACTGCATGCTGAAGGACAACTTGATAAGAACTACTATTATTATTATTCTGGCCGGCTTGACGTTAGTCTCTCCATGCTTTCAAGCGGTGGGCGCGCGGGTCCTTTTATTCTGTCTCCCTGGCAACAACAGCCCGGAAGTGGCTCCATTTCTGCACTTACTGCCTGTCAAAAATAAAATAAATACTGCATGCTGAAGGACAACTTGATAAGAACTACTACTACTATTATTATTCTGGCTGGCTTGAAGTTAGTCTTGCCATGCTTTCAAGCGGTGGGCGCGCGGGTCCTTTTAGTCGGTCTCCATGGCAACAACAGCCCGGAAGTGGCTTCATTTCTGCACTGATTGCCTGTATGAAAATAAAATACTGCATGCTGAAGGACAACTTGATAAGAACTACTACTATTATTATTATGGCTGGCTTGAGGTTAGTCCCGCCATGTTTTCAAGCGGTGGGCGCGTGGGTCCTTTAAGTTGGTCTCCATGGCAACAACAGTGGCTCCATTTCTTCACTGATTGCCTGTATAAAAATAAAATACTGCATGCTGAAGGACAACTTGATAAGAACTACTATTATTATTATTCTGGCTGGGTTGAAGTTAGTCCCGCCATGCTTTCAAGCGGTGGGCGCGCGGGTCCTTTTAGTCGGTCTCCATGGCAACAACAGCCCGGAAGTGGCTCCATTTCTGCACTGATTGCCTGTATAAAAATAAAATACTGCATGCTGAAAGACAACTTCTTAAGAACTACTACTCTGTTTCTTTTCAGGCGCTGCACTGTTTCTATTCATGCACTGACACCGCCTTCCGGTTCCTTGGCTTTACCGGCCTTTCCTGTAAGTTCTGTTTCGGGGAGTTGAAGCTGCAGTCGAGGGAGAGAGACCGGCAGGAACAAGCATGGCCACCGACCGGGACCCTTCTTTCACCGTCAAGCTCGCCCAGCTGCTGCTGCTGTCTACATACTGGGGCATGCAGATCTGGGTCACCTTTATTTCAAGTTGGTACCACACACACACATGCTAAAGCTTTAGTATCATGCTGCCATTTTGTTATATGCAAACCAATATAGCATATTTAGCAACAATTTTGCAGATTTATCAATTATCTCTCATCCTGAAGCTCCACCGATGTATTGCGTGCCACATATCGGCACTATCGCGCCAAGAACAGGATAAGCGGTAGGGAATGAATGAAACTATTTTAATTTGAAAATATGTGTGTGAAAGTTTGTGAGAGGCAGCAAAAAAAAAAAACGGGCGTGTTCTGGATTGTGTGTTATGATACTTATCCTGTCACTGCAAAGAGAAAGTAGGGCAAAGGTGACTTCATGATTCAATTTCACACTGTAATGTTTAAAAACAGGTCTTCAATCAAAGTTTTTGGTTTGTTGTCACAAATGATGGGTAATGTTTACATCTGAACCGATATCAGGAACTTATAAAAAGGTGCCGGTGCTTAAAAAATGACAAAACAAACTCATTTAGGTTGAAAAGCAATGTTTTTTTTTTTTTTATTCTAAAAGACTTTTGCGACATGCAAGTTGTACATTTTAGTTAGGTTATTATTATTTTATCGGTCAGTGGGCAACAAAGTAAACACAGTTTTACATTCATAAAGTGACAATTTTACTGACCGAATGGGTTTAGGCTGAAGTTAAGCACTTATTTTGCCTAACCCTATAAACCGGGGGTGTCAAACTCATTTCAGATCCAGGGCCACATGGAGAAAAATCTACTCCCAAGCGGGCCGGACTGGCAAAATCACGGCACGATAACTTATAAATAAAGACAACTTCAGATTTTTTTCTTTGTTTAAAAATAGAAAAATCACATTTTGGAAATGTGCAAAACATAATGTTGTTGCGTTTTTTTTTTTACACTTACATGTTGCGGCTACTAGTATTCTATCTTTATTTGTCGTTATTTATACTTTCTGAATAACTTATGTGATAAAAATGGATGGATGGATAATATTCATCAGTAAACTTATTGGTGTTAATGTTCAATCTATCAAGATAAAAGGATATATAAAAATCAAATTACAGGATGTTATTTATATCGTTGGCCCATTTTCCTCGACTGGTGCATTAACATCATGTGGTTTATTTTGTAGAAGAGAACATTCATGTTTTTAAAAGCAGGTTTAAGACCCACCTTTTTGACTTGGCTTTTACCTGATATTAATTGTATTGAAGTCATTTGTATTTTACTTTTCAACCTATTAGTTATGTAAAATCTTATTTATTTACTGTATACTCTATCAATTTTTTCTATCAATCATCTATGTCTTACTTGTATTTTTCATGGTTCTCACCATTTTACATGTTTTATTATATTAATTTTACAACGTTCCTCAGATAAGCCATCTGCCTCAGGGTTTATCGGCCGTGCTTGTCAGCGTCCTGGTGGCCATGGTCCGATGACCTCCTGGTGCAGATGGCTCCTGTGATAGTGTTTACTCACATGTCTCCTCTGTACTCAGCCATGTAATCATTTGTCCATATAGTTGCATATGTGTGTGTGTGTGTGTGTTTGGTACGGGTTCATCGGGGTATTGTTTTTAACTAAGTAAAGCACTTTGCGTCGCAATATTTTTATGTATGAAAAGCACTATATATAAATTAAGATTGATTGATTGATAAAGCGCCAGAAAAAAACTACGCACCTAAGTTTTTGTTTGATACCGTCATGGCTTTATTGCAAAAACTCTGAAACCGAAATAGCGCGCTATCGACAGTAGTGTTACACCCCGAGGAATTTATGTTCAGAATTTCAGGGTTTGTGAACGCACCTCGCTTACCTAAGTGTGTGATTGGTGGTTAATGAGGAAGTGACTTTCAGAATCCTATTACAGTTTAAAAAGAGCATCAGAGTGTGTGCTACTCAATTAGGCAATATCACATTAAGAACTTGTTACAGGTGGCTGAGTCTGCATTCGCTTGGCTACCTTTTTTTCCCCGGTGTGGGAAAATCCTTACTTGTCATACGACTTTTTTTTTTTTTTAAGAAGTATGAAGTGCAGTTCAGTTTCGGTTTCAGTTTTATTTCGAACATGCATACGATACAATGTAATGCATCACACATTTCCAGTTGTTTGATTACAGCACGTCCGAAAAGGAGTAGGAAGAAGCAGAGCTTATTTAAGCTCCCCTTTTCATACTATAGCAATTTTATCCCATTTCCTTGTTGTCTGTAACAGAACAGTGAACAAATGAATAAAAAATAAATAATATACTATAGTAAGCAGACACATATTAAGTACACAAATAATATTGTCTCAGTAACTAACAAACAAACAAAAAGGGTTCAAGATGTTCATCATAATTTTTGTTCTGTGTACTTTGTGCACACTTGTAGTTTGAACAGTCTCTTGAACTGAATCATATTGGTGCTTTGTTTGATTTCTCTGCTTAATCCATTCCATAATTTAATTCCATATACTGATATACTAAAGGTTTAAGTGTTGTACGTGCACACAAATGTTTTAAATTACATTTTCCTCTAAGGTTATATTTTTCCTCTTTTGTTGAGAAGAAATGTTGTATATTCTTGGGTAGCAGGTTATAGTTTGCTTTGTACATCATTTTAGCTGTTTGCAAATGCACCAAATTGTTGAATTTCAATATTTTTGACTCAATAAATGAAAGGTTTGTATGTTCTCTATATCCAACATTATGTAATATTCTAATTGATCTTTTTTGTAACACAGTTAGTGAATGAAATGCACATTAGTAGTTTCCCCATATTTCTGCACAATAACTCCAATATGTAACAGTAGCAAGCAGGAGAGTATGAAGTGATTCTTGGTCTTGAACATGTTTTGCTTTATTCATTATTGACGTGTTTCTAGCCACCTTATGTTGTATATTTTTGACATGAAATTTCCAATTCATTTTATCATATATATACACTATATTGCCAAACGTATTTGGCCACCTGTCTTGACTCACGTATGAGCTTGAAGTGCCACCCCATTCCTAATCCATAGGGTTCAATATGATGTCAGTCCACCTTTTGCAGCTATTACAGCTTCAACTCCTCTGGGAAGGCTGTCCACAAGGTTGTGGAGTGTGTTTATAGGAATTTTCCACCATTCTTCCAAAAGCGCATTGGTGAGGTCACACACTGATGTTGGTTGAGAAGGCCTGGCTCTCAGTCTCCGTTCTAATTCATCCCAAAGGTGCTCAATCGGGTTCAGGTCAGGACTCTGTGCAGGCCAGTCAAGTTCATCCACACCAGACTCTTTATGGACTTTGCTTGTTGTGAAGAGGAAGGGGCCCGCTCCAAACTCTTCCCACTAGGTTGGGAGTATGGAATTGTCCAAAATGTTTTGGTATTCTGGAGCATTCAAAGTTCCTTTCACTGGAACTAAGGGCCAAGCCTAACTCCTGAAAAACAACCCCACACCACAATTCCTCCTCCACTAAATTTTACACTTGGCACAATGCAGTCCGAAAGGTAGCGTTCTCCTGGCAACCTCCAAACCCAGAATATTTAGGAGCAAGGAAATTTCACGACTGGATTTGTTGCACCGGTGGCATCCTATGCCGCTTGAAATCACTGAGAGTGGCCCATTGTTTCACAAATGTTTGTAGAAACGGTCTCCATGCCTAAGTGCTTGGTTTAATACACCTGTGGCCGGGCCAAGTGATTGGGACACCCGATTCTCATCATTTGGTTGGTTGACCAAATCATTTTGGCAATATAGTGTATACATGTAGTCGAGGTTTCTGTGGTGTATCCGTTACACAGTGCTCAATACTGGGGTGGAGCGGAATATACGTTAGGTCAGGGAAAAAAAACACAAGAGGCTATATCATCCCTACGAGCCTGTTTTGCAGGTTTGACGAGCAAGGAAACCTGTGAAACAGGGTTATAGGGATGATATAGCCTCTTGTGTTTTTTCCTAACCTTATATATACAGTGGGGCAAAAAAGTACTTAGTCAGCCACCGATTGTGCAAGTTCTGCCACTTAAAATGATGACAAAGGTCTGTAATTTTCATCATAGGTACACTTCAACTGTGAGAGACAGAATGTGAAAAAAAAATCCCGGAATTCACATTGTAGGAATTTTAAAGATTTTATTTGTAAATTATGGTGGAAAATAAGTATTAGGTCAGCCCTTCAAAGCTCTCACTGATGGAAGGAGGTTTTGGCTAAAAATCTCACGATACATGGCCCCATTCATTCTTTCCTTGACACGGATCAATCGTCCTGTCCCCTTAGCAGAAAAACAGCCCCAAAGCATGATGTTTCCACCCTCCATGCTTCACAGTAGGTATGGTGTTCTTGGGATGCAACTCAGTATTCTTCTTCCTCCAAACATGACGAGTTGAGTTTATACCAAAAAGTTCTATTTTGGTTTCATCTGACCACATGACATTCTCCCAATCCTCTTCTGTATCCATTTTGGTATAAACTCAACTCGCCGTGTTTGGAGGAAGAAGAATACTGAGTTGTATCCCAAGAACACCACACCTACTGTGAAGCATGGGGGTGGAAACATCATGCTTTGGGGCTGTTTTTCTGTTAAGGCAGTGGTAGGGAACCTATGGCTCTCGAGCCAAATGTGGCTCTTTTGATGACTGCATCTGGCTCTCCGATAAATCTTAGCTGACGTTGCTTAATACAATCAGTAATGAATAATACGGCGTGGCGCAGTGGGATAGTGCCCGTGCGCAACCCGAGGGTCACTGGTTCAAATCCCACCTAGAACCAACCTCGTCACGTCCGTTGTGTCCTGAGCAAGACACTTCACCCTTGCTCCTGATGGGTGCTGGTTGGCGCCTTGCATGGCAGCTCCCTCCATCAGTGTGTGAATGGGTAAATGTGGAAGTAGTGTCAAAGTGCTTTGAGTACCTTGAAGGTAGAAAAGCGCTATACAAGTACAACCCATTTATCATTTATTTATTTATAATCACAGTGTTAAACATAACGTTCAAAATATAAAACATTCTCATGCATTTTAATCCATCCATCCGTTTTCTACCGCACCTGTTCAAGAAGTTGTAATAATGGTAAGAAGTACTTTATTTATTATTGGTTAGTTTCAGAATAACAATGTTCAGTGTTCTAATATATTATATGGCTCTCACGAAAATAAATGTTAAAATATTTGGCTTTCATGGCTCTCTCAGCCAAAAAAGTTCCCGACCCCTGTGCTAAGGGGACAGGACGATTGATCCGTGTTAAGGAAAGAATGAATGGGGCCACGTATCGTGAGATTTTGAATGGTTGACCAAATACTTATTTTCCACCATAATTTACAAATAAATTATTTAAAATTCCTACAATGTGAATTCCTGGATTTTTTTTTACATTCTGTGTCTCACAGTTGAAGTGTACCTATGATGAAAATTACAGACCTCTGTCATTTTAAGTGGGAGAACTTGCACAATTGGTGGCTGACTAAATACATTTTTGCCCCACTGGATATATATATATATATATATATATATATATATATATATATATTGTTTGCACGCAGGCTTCGTGATGGACAACCACCTGAACAGGCACACTTACGGCTTCATCCAGAGCCGCCTGGTTCCTTTCTACCTGCACTTGGGCTCTGCCTGCGCCTTCTTCAACCTCGCCATCTACGCCATCTACCATCCCAGCGACATGCTGGACGAAAGGGAGGCCTTCCAGGTGCGACAGGGAGTCCCTTCTTCGCACCTGTGGGAACTGTTGTCTTTAATGCCTATTCCTCCCCCTCCCCCGCCGGCAGATCTTCATCTTCTTCCTGTCGGTCACCATCGCGGCGGTCAACGCCCAGTGGTTCGGCCAGATGACGTCGGAGATCATGGCCGACATGCACCTGGTGGAGCAGGCGTGCGGCCTGGGCCAGGACATCGGCCTGTCGTCCAACCGCGAGGCGTACGCCAAGCTGAGCGAGACGGACGCCAAGTACCGCCACCTGAGCGGGCGCCTGCGGCTCTACCGGCTGCTGTCGTCGCTCTGCAATGTGTGCTGCATCGCCTGCAACTTCTACAGCCTCAGCTACATGGCCGAGAACCTCAGGGCGCTGTGACGCGGACTTTTTTATCAGGAGTAAGTTATCTATTTAATACGTCTTTCTTCCTCTGTGCCTTAGAATCCATGAGCTGGATTTTGCCAAAATCAACTCGACAGACTCGCTCAGGCCTGTTGCTCCTGTTTGTGTACAAGCCCCGCCCACACAGCAGGTTGCTTATTCTCCTCGGGCTAACTCGCTGCACCTGTCACTTGGTTTTCCTCAGTAATCCGGTCCAAAAACTCAGATGAGCTATTTTTCCCTTAGGACAGGGGTTGGCAACCCGCGGCTCTTTAGCACCGCCTTAGTGGCTCTCTTGAGCTTTTTCAAAAATATATGAAAAATGGAAAAATATGAGGGGAAATAAAATACATTTTTTGTTTTATTACGGTTTCTGTAGGAGGACAAACGTGACACAAACCTCCCTAATTGCTATAAAGCAGACTGTTTATATCATACTTGCCAACCTTGAGACCTCCGATTTCAGGGGGGAGGGGGTGTGGTCAGGGGTGGGGAGGGGGCGTGGTTTGGGTGGGGGCGTGGTTAAGAGGGGACGAGTATAATTCACCAGCTCGAGTACTTCATATATATTTCATATATATATATCATCATTGTCACCGACGTCCCACTGGGTGTGAGTTTTCCTTGCCCTTATGTGGGCCTACCGAGGATGTCGTAGTGGTTTGTGTTGTGGTTTGTGCAGCCCTTTGAGACACTAGTGATTTAGGGCTATATAAGTAAACATTGATTGATTGATTGATATATATATATATGTATCTATGTATGTAAGTCTTGATTGGATTATCCAGAGAATAGTGCTCGATACCGTGGTAGAGCGCAATATGTAGGTGTGGGAAAAATCACATGACTACTTCATCTCTACAGAACGTCATCAGGAGATCTCCTGATGATTGAGGGATCCCCTCATGAAACCGTTCTGTAGAGATGAAGTAGTCTTGTGATTTTTCCCACACCTACATATATATATATATATATATATTTATATATATATATATATATATGTGTGTGTATGAAATACTTGACTTTCAATTAATTCTAGCTATATATATATATATATATATATATAAATAAAATAAATAGTTGAATTTCAGACGGCACCTATCAAATACACAGTAATAAAAACACAGTTCTACTAACTGCTAGCTGGTTACTAAAAAAAAAAAAAACCTTTTAATTTTTCCATTTTCTACAGCTTATTCCCTTTGGGGTCGCGGGGGGCGCTGGTGCCTATCTCAGCTACATTCGGGCGCAAGTCGGGGTACACCCTGGACGAGTCGCCACCTCATCAACACAGATGGACAGACAACATTCACACTCACATTCACACACTAGGGCCAATTCAGTGTTGCCAATCAACCTATCCCCAGGTGCATGTCTTTGGAAGTGGGAGGAAGCCGGACTACCCGGAGGGAACCCACACATTCACGGGGAGAACATGCAAACTCCACACAGAAAGATCCACTTACCTTTCACTATTTGAGTAACTTTTGTTCTGCCATTTGCGTACTGGCGAGAGTCACTTGCCGTCAGGTGCCCAACACCACGTAAATCGTTGGCCAATCAAAAAGCAACCCCATAACGCTATAGCCAACATTCACCAGGAGATGGCGACAGACAACATAGAATCACTTTGCTAAGGCTGTAACTTCCTCGTTCTTCTCCTTCGTCCTTGTGTGTGCACTTTTTTATTAAAATCCCTAGATGTTGTAACGTGATTGGGCAGGCAAGCTGTTTATATAACAGGAAAGCGGACGTAAAAACAGGCAGTCCCCACTCATGTCCGCATGGAGCTGGAGGGGGTGTGAATTTCGGGAGAAAATTTCTTCCGGGAGGTTTTCGGGAGAGGCGCTGAATTTCGGGAGTCTTCTGGAAAATCCGGGAGGGTTGGCAAGTATGGTTTGTATTAAACATGCTTCACTGATTCGAGTATTTGGCGAGTGCCGTTTTGTCCTACTAATTTTGGCGGTCCTTGAACTCACCGTAGTTTGTTTACATGTACAACTTTCTCCGAGTTTCTTAGACGTGATTTATGCCGCTTCTTTTTCTGTCTCATTTTGTCCACGTTGTGCATGAATGCACAGAGTTGAGTTTTGTTGATGTTATTGACTCATGTGGAGTGCTAATCAGACATATTTGGTCACTGCATGACCGCAAGCTAATCGATGCTAACATGCTAATTAGGCTAGCTGTATGTACATATTGCATCATTATGCCTCATTTGTAGCTATATTTGAGCTCATTTAGTTTCCTTTAAGTCCTCATAATTCAATTTACAGCTCATGACACACTATCTGTATGTAATATGGCTTTTATTTTTTTGCGGCTCCAGGTGGATTTGTTTTTCTATTTTTGGTCCAATATGGCTCTTTCAACATTTTGGGTTGCCGACCCTTGCCTTAGGAAAAAAAAAAGGGGTGCAATAAATATTACGACAGAACGTCCTGCTGATAACATTAAAAATAAATAGCTCTGATTATAGATTTTTGTCAAAAATAGGTTATAGTACCCGCACTGTGCTGTCGGTGGGTCAGGGCGAACAAATCAAGCGCTCCTTTTCACCTGTAAACAAAAACTGGGATTTCAAATGGTCTGTAAATGTTAAAGTACCAATGATTTGTCCAACACACACTCGTGGCGAAATTATCCTCTGCATTTGACCCATCACCCTTGTTCACCCCCTGGGAGGTGAGGGGAGCAGTGGGCAGCAGCGGTGGCTGCGCCCGGGAATAATTTTTCGTGATTTAACCCCCAATTCCATCCCTTTGATGCTGAGTGCCAAGCAGGGAGGTAATGGCTCCCATTTTTATAGTCTTTATGTCCCGCGGAGAGGGAAAAAAAATAATCATGCATCAACACATCGAACCTTATCATCCACCTGGAATGCCGGCATCGCTACCACAGTGTTGTGAAAGCCTAAGAAGACGCCAAGCAGAAGCCAACTACAGTCAAAGCGCCATTAAAAACATAAATACAATTAAGTTATCGGTCTGAGAAGTTATCTGTAATTGTGTCGGCCCGTCCTAAAAAATATATATTAGCTCATAGGGTAGGAGCCAAAGTAGCCTGTTTTTAAAATGGTTGTATTATTGCTTGAATGCCAAAGAATATATTGCGATACAGAGATGATCACAAAAGGCGGTGTCGCATATCGCAATGTGGATTTTATCCCATGTTGCATATGTCCAAGTGCACCTTTTTTTTAATGAAAGCGCTAACACTCGCAACTTTTTTTGGCCCCATTAGTGAGGTGAGTCACCGGGTGCCTTGTAAAAAAAAAATGTTTAACCAAGACGACATATGAAAACCAAAGGGGAAAAGTTGCTGTAAAAACACGAATCATACAAAAATATGATAGTTTAATCTGTGAATAACTTTTTGCAATTGTGGCATTACTACTCTGCAACCAGCAGGGGCGCTGCAATAAGTTACAGGAAGGCGAGCTCCGGTCTATGCACGCCTCACCCAGGTAACTTTGTTTTCATTTGAAGGGTTTTCAAACACGTTTTCTCCAACGGCGTACGACCGCGACATGTCTGATGGTACGCAGCTGCCATGTTTTGGTGCTAACTTGGTGGGCGGGTGAGGTTGCACATGAAGCACGGCGAGGACTCAAGGTTTTTTTTTTCTTGAGGTCATGTGCACCACTCTCCATGACACTTTGTAAGTGGAGTCCCTTTTATGGAAGTATTATTGTCGCTAGATTATTTGCAAATGTGTATCTCAACTGGAGTGTGTGTAATCAAATTCACACGTGTGTGTGTTCTTGTGTTTCTACCCTTCTTGAGACATCAACAAGGAAAAGTAGCTTCCATATGAGGAGGTGTGAACAAGTTTGGACATAAATCATGCTACCAATACGGAAAAACATTGCATCTAATAGAGAATGTCTCATTTGCACCCCTGCTGGTGAAATGTATCAAAATGAGGGTGGTCCCAAAAAGAAGGGATTTTTCAAATTGACTGTGTGTCGGTTTTAAAGGTGCTCCCTCTCTGGTCAACATATGAAATAACAAGTGTGTGTAAAAATTTGAAATGCTCCCCCTGTGGCCAACATATGAAATAAGTGTGTGGAAGGAATTGAAATGCGCCCCCTCTGGCCAACATAAAATAACAAGTGTGAGTGTGTAAAAATCTGAAGTGCTCCCCCTCTGGCCGACATCAGAAACAAGTGTGTGGAAGGAATTGAAATGCACCCCCTTTGGCCAACATATGAAATAACAAGTGTGTGTGTGTGTAAAAATCTGAAGTGCTCCCCCTCTGGCCGACATCAGAAACAACAAGTGTGTGGAAGGAATTGAAATGCGCCCCCCTTTGGCCAACATATGAAATAACAAGTGTGTGGAAGGATGTGAAATGCTCCCCCTCTGGCCAACATATGAAATAACAAGGGTGTGTAAAAATTTGAAATGCTCCCCCTGTGGCCAACATATGAAATAAGTGTGTGGAAGGAATTGAAATGCGCCCCCTCTGGCCAACATACGAAATAACAAGTTTGTAAAAAATTTGAAATGCTCCCCCTCTGGCCGACATAAAATAACAAGTGTGAGTGTGTAAAAATCTGAAGTGCTCCCCCTCTGGCCGACATCAGAAACAAGTGTGTGGAAGGAATTGAAATGCACCCCCTTTGGCCAACATATGAAATAACAAGTGTGTGTGTGTAAAAATCTGAAGTGCTCCCCCTCTGGCCGACATCAGAAACAACAAGTGTGTGGAAGGAATTGAAATGCGCCCCCCTTTGGCCAACATATGAAATAACAAGTGTGTGGAAGGATGTGAAATGCTCCCCCTCTGGCCAACATATGAAATAACAAGGGTGTGGAAGAAATTGAAATGCTCCCCCTTTGGCCTACATATGAAATAACAAGTGTGTAACAATTTGAAATGCTCCCCCTCCGGCCAACATATGAAATAACAAATGTGTGGAAGGAAGTGAAATGTTCCCCTCTGACCAACATATGAAATAAGTGTGTGGAAGAAATTGAAATGCTCCCCCTCTGGCCAACATATGAAATAATAAGTGTGTGGAAGAAATTTAAAAATGCTTCCCCTCTGGCCAACATATGAAATAATAAGAGTGTGGAAGAAATTGAAATGTTCCCCCTCTGGCCAACATATGAAATAATAAGAGTGTGGAAGAAATTGAAATGTTCCCCCTCTGGCCAACATATGAAATAAGTGTGTGGAAGGAAATGAAATGCTCCCCTTCTGGCCAACATATGAAAGAACAAGTGTGTGGAAGGAAGTGAAATGCGCCCCCCTTTGGCCAACATATGAAATAACAAGTGTGTGGAAGGAAGTGAAATGCTCCTCCTCTGGCCAACATATGAAATAACAAGTGTGTGGAAGAAATTGAAATGCTCCCCCTTTGGCCTATGTATGAAATAACAAGTGTGTAAAAATTTGAAAAGCTCCCCCTCTGGCCAACATATGAAATAACAAGTGTGTGGAAGGAAGTGAAATGCGCCCCCTTTGGCCAAAATTAATTAATTTATTTTTATTTTTATATAGAGACATAAGGTAATAACGAAGTAAATAAACACCAGTTACAAAGAAAACATTCGGAAACAATTTATTAAATGGTTTAATTGTTTTGTATTTGCATTGTATGTATATATTAATGTTGTAAATACAAATATTTTTATATCTAGAAAGGCTGGTCCTAAAGAGGTAGGCATTTTTCAGAGGTCTCAAGAAGGTAAGTAATACAAGAATGTGTGTTTTTGGCCCGTATCATGATGTGTCTGTGTAAAACATATCTGTCCGTATTTCGATTGGGATGTGTTAAATTTAAAAAAATATATGTTTGCGTATTTAGATGTGTGTGTTTGTGTGTGAAGCAGGAACTCTGTCGGCTGTCTTTTTACACACAACTCTTCTGCAGTTTAAGGATGTTCTTGTCTGCAGCGACTTGAGCGTGTAAAGTGATTTGTCTGCTCCTCCCCTTGCCTTTCCTTATACTCACCACTAGTTGGCGCCTTGCAGTCTTTCTCACTCGCGTTGCCATTCAAACTTGAAGCCAAGAAAAATGGACGTTTCATCACTTGCTGTACATAAAAAGTTCATGTTTTAGCAGTAACTCTTTAATCAGAAGTATTTTTGTTGTGGTGATGTAGTGACATGAAGGCGGAAATAATCACGTTTAAGAAGACAGCCGAGGGTTCCTGCTACACACACACATCTAAGTACACACACACACCATTTGTTTTCTACACACAAACTCATATATGAACAACTTAACACACACACACAGATTGCTATACAGACACTCATTAGTACACACGTTAATACACACATACTTTGCTATACAGATACACATTAGTACACACATATTGCTATACTGACAGTGTACACGCATTGATACACAAACACACATTACTACACACAGATAGCTATACAGATACACATTAATACACACACACACAGATTGCTATAAAGATACACATTAGTACACACACAAAGATTGATACACAGACACAAATTAGTACACACACAGATTGCTATACAGATACATATTTGTATACACAGATTGATATACAGATACACATTTGTACACACACAGAGATTGCTATACATGCACACACACACAGATTGATAGACACAAATTAGTACACACACAGATTGCTATACAGATGCACATTAGTACACAGATTGCTATACAGATACACATTTGTACACACACAGAGATTGCTATACATGCCCACACACACACACATACAGATTGATACAGACACAAATTAGTAGACCGATTGATACATAGATATAATAGTACACACACAAATTGATTCACAGACACACATTAGTACACACACAGATTGATATACATACACACAGATTGCTAAACAGACACACATTAGTACACACACACAGATCGCTATACAGACACACATTAGTACACACACACAGATCGCTATACAGACACACAGTACACACACACAGATTGTTATACAGATACACATTAGTACACACACACAGATTGTTATACAGACACACATTAGTACACACACACAGATTGCTATACAGACACACATTAGTACACACACACAGATCGCTATACAGACACATTAGTACACGCACACAGATTGCTATACAGACACACATTAGTAGTACACACACACAGATTGCTATACAGACACACATTAGTACACACACACAGATCGCTATACAGACACACATTAGTAGTACGTACACACACAGATTGCTATACAGACACACATTAGTAGTACACACACACAGATCGCTATACAGACACACAGATTGCTATAAAGATACACATTAGTACACATAAGATTGCTATACACACACACTCACAGAGATTGATACAGAGACACCAATTAGTACACACAGATTGCTATACAGATACACATTAGTACACACACACACAGATTGCTATAGATACACATTGGTACACACATAGATTGCTATAAAGAAACACATTAGTACACACACAAAGATTGCTATACACACAGATTGATACACAAACACGAATTAGTACACACACAGATTGCTATACAGATACACATTAGTACACACACAGATTGGTAGACACACATTAGTACACACAGATTGCTATACAGATACACATTAGTACACACAGATTGATACAGACACACATTACACACACACATGTTGCTATACAGATACACATTAGTACAAACACAGATTGATAGACACACATTAGTACACACACACAGATTGATATACAGATACACATTTCTACTCACACAGATTGATACAGACACACATTAGTATACACACACAGAGAGATTGATACACAGTACACACAGATTACTGTAGAAACACAGATTGCGACCCAGACACACATTAGTATACACACACACACACACACACAGATTGCGATACAGACACACGTTAGGACGCACACACAGATTGTGATACAGACACACATTAGTACACACACACAGATTGTGATACAGACACACATTAGTACACACACACGCAGATTGCGATACAGACACATTAGTACACACACACGCACAGATTGCGATACAGACACATTAGTACACACACACACACACACACATTGCGATGCAGACATACGTTAGTACACACACACACAGAGATTGCGATCGACACACGTTGGTACACACACACAGAGATTGCAATACAGACACAGGTTAGCACACACACACACACACAGAGATTGCGATACAGACACACGTTAGTACACACACACACACAAATTGAGATACACTTTTGCAAGTAATTTTGTTCCAATAACACTTCCATACTTAATGCTGACTCCTCAAGGTGTGTCTGGGACTATGCTGATCAACCAAACAATGCAATATTAATTAGACTTATGTTTGTATGTACTTTATTTATGAATGGAAATGTTTGTGGTTTTTAACTTTTCTTTGGGTGTGGAAAATAAGATGATTGCCTAAAAGTGCAGCTCTTTCAATGATCAGTAACAACTCAGGAAATGAAGAAATAAGCTTGAACTACAACTTGACATTAAGCCAGTTCTTTGTCGGCGTGTAAAGAATAATTTGATTTGATTTTCAAAAGCAATTCTTTATTTGGTCTCACTTGTATTTGTGTTGCTTGTCTATTTAAAACACGCACAATATTGTCATCATTGTAAACATGCTGGAAACATTAAAAGAAAAAGAAGTACAACCTGATCTTTTAATCTTTTTTTTTTTTATTATTAGAAACATGTGCTCATCACATTTCTAATCCTTCACTGGCGTGTCACACGTTTACACGGAACTCCAATCAACTTGGACAAAAAGTTGTAGAACTTGTACCAGAATATTATGAACGTGAAAAAAATAAAATAAATTAAAGGTGAGTGAGGCAGGCTGCTCTGAAAAAAGTGCTGTGTAGCACAAAGTACCAGAACTGCATCGAGGGCACACACACACACACACACACAAACTAATTGTACCGTTTCCCCAAGATAAAGCCATGTTTGACAGTGCAAACACAAAGTAACCGACTATTAAAGGTGACATTGAAGGCATCACATGTTAAGGCTGGAAAACACTCTCATGCCGTCTTGCTTGCAGTTCACTTCTAGAACACTGAGGGGCAGCAGAGGACGGAGGGAACTTGCAATGCTATTTATTTGGCGATGTGACTGAAAACAGTGTTGATGAGTAACTGATGTCCAGACTTGGGAACATAAAGTGTGTTGGAATTCAACCTGAAGCAATAAAGGTTAAAAAGAGAGTAGTGCGATTTAGGCCAAAATAATGACGATTATGTTTTCATTATTCAAGTTGGGTGGCTTGAAGGTGACGTCATCAAGTCATTTGTAATTAAACAGTCTAATAGGAGGCTTGATCAGGGCTATGAAACTCAGTTTATTTTATCATGGCTGCTTTCAGAGGGCCACTTTAAATATTTACACATGTAGAATAGCTTTGTTACATAACTTGCAAAGGCAACTGTTTTTATTGTTTACGACGAGCCGAAATAAAAATATATAGCGGCCTACATAAATGTATGTGTCGGCCTCTATTAAAAAGAAGTGACTGGTCACTAAATGCGTAGCAGACATAAAATGACTTGGCGAGCCACGTTAGATTTTTGTAGTGTGCAACAAAAAAGTTAAGGGAAAGGCTACAATAAATTATGTACAATCAAATGGTGTGCCTGGCCAAGATAAAATTATTTGGCTGGTCGTACTAAAAATATGTGGCTGGTGACATACTTATGTAGCATGCCATGATTAAATGAAGGAACGGGCCACTATAAAATGATATTGTGGCCTACATAAATTAGGTACGGGCCACGATAAAAGATGTAGCGGGGCACAATCAAATGGTGTGCCTTGCCACAGTAAAATTATTTGGCTGGTAACATTAAAAATACGTGGCTGGCCACATAAATGACTTAGCATGCCACGATTAAATTAATGGACGGGCCACTATAAAAGTATATTGTGGTCTACATAAAAATATGTGTCGGGCCACATTAGAATGATGTAGCGGGTCACGTTTAAATGCTGTGACTGGCCACATAAATGATGTGGCAGGCCAAATTAGAATTATGTACCATGCCAAATTAAATGAAGGGACGGGCCACTATAAAATGATATCACGGCCGACATAAAATTATGTTTCGGGCCACACTAGAATGATTTAGCGGGCCACATTACAAATATTTTGCAGGTCACATAAATGACGGACCACAGTAAAATTATGTGGCAGGCGATATTATAATTATGTAGCATGCCACGATAAAATTAAGGGATGGGCTAACATAAAATGATATCACGGCCTACATAAAATTATGTGTCAGGCCACATTAGAATGATGTAGTTGGGCACATTAAAATGGTGTGGCTGGCCATTACAAAATTATTGGGCTGGTCACATTAAACATATGTGGCTGGTCACATAAATGACTTAGCATGCCACGATAAAATTATATCGTGGTCTACATAAAAAAATGTCAGGCCTCATTAAAATTATTTAGCGCGTCACGTTTAAACGGTGTGGCGGGCCACTTAAAATGAAGTAGAGGCCAGGTTAGAATTATGTAACATGCCACGATAAAATTAAGGGACGGTCCATAGTAAAATGATATCGCAGTCTGCATTAAAATGTCGGGCCACGTTGGAATCATTTAGTGGGGCACATTTAAATGGTGTGGAGGGCCACTTAAAAAAAATTGTGGCTGGTCACATACATGACTTAGCGGGCTACATTTGAATTATGTGACGGGCCACAATAAAATTATATCGCGGTCTACATAAAAATATGTGTCGGGCCACGTTAGCGGGGCACATTTAAATGGTGTGGAGGGTCATATTAAAAAAGAAGTGGCTGGTCACATACAGTAAGTGACTTAGCGGACCACATAAAATGACGTGGGCGGGTCACATTAGAATGATGTAGCATGCCACTATAAAATGAAGGGACGGTCCACTATAAAATTATATCGTGGCCTACATAAAACTGTGTCGGACAACATTAGAATTATGTAGTGGGGCATAATCAAGTGGTGTGGCTGGCCACGATTAAAATTATTTGGCTGGTCACGTTAAAATATGTGGCTGGTAAATGACTTAACAGACCACAAAAAATGACGCGAATTGGAATTATGTTGCATGCCATTATAAAATTAAGAGACGGGCCACTATTAAATGATATCGAGGCATGCATAAAATTATTTGTCAGGGCACATTTAAATGGTGTGGAGGGCCACCTTAAAAATACATGGCTGGTCACATAAATGACTTAGCGGGTCAAATTAGAATTGTGTAGCATGCCAAAAAAAAGTTAGGAGAAGGGCCAATATAAAATGATATCGCGGTCTATATAAAAAATATTTGTCGGGCCACTTTAGAATGATGTAGTGGGGCACACATTTAAATGGTGTGGCTGTCCACGTTAAAATATGTGGCTGGTAAATGACTTAACAGACCACATAAAATTACGCAAAAAGACCACATTGGAATTATATAGCATGCCATTATAAAATGAAGGGACGGGCCACTATTAAATGACATCGAGAGCTGCATAAAATAATGTGTTTAGGATAATGTAGCGGGGCACATTAAAATGGAGTGGCTGGCCACATAAATGACTTAGTAAAACGATGTGGCAGGCTACATATTTCTAATGTAGCAACAACAGTCACTCTACAATTAAGGGGCGGGCCCTCATTAAGAGGATATGGCGGCCTACATACAATGACGCGGCGGGCCACTTTAATCTAAAGGCCTTAGTGGCCACATGCGTGAACAGCACCTTTTTTAGCTCATATTTCCAAAATTGTGTACACTACTGAATTGGGGTCTTATGGCCACATATGTGGACACTTATACTGCCATCTGGTGGTGTAATTTTTTTTTTTGTAAATATTAGAATTAGCATGAAGTACACATTTGTGTACTTATGGACTAAGTACATCATATCAAAATATGATTCTTAGTTTTTATTCTAATAAGGGTCCAATAAGTCCAAATAAAGAGAAATAAAAAAAGCATGTAAACAAACAGTGTGTGCCATAAGAGGTTAAATGACGCCGTGGGCAAGATTTGGCCCCTGTTCCTTGAGTGGGTTGGATACGTAACTGTTATCCATTTAGTGTAGACAAATATTGAGTTCATTATTAGTGTCAAGGCTTTCTGACGCTGCCTTAATAACAGCCAAAGTTCCTACAAACAAAAAATACACTAATATCGGCATGAAGTGTAAGGACCTAACCTGGCCTGGATTCATACGCAGGTGCGTGAGTTCTTGCGGGGAGCAGGTTTTTCCAGAACCCGATGAAAAGGGTAGTTACGAATTCTTTTGGCGCCGTGATTGGCAGTTAGTCCTGTCGGTGCGGGGGCGAGAAGACGAGCGAGAGAGTATATTTCAGCCCTCACATTCATGTAAACAGCTAGGAAGATCATCCACATTCCGCACAAACCTCATAAATATTCATCCCTTTTTCAACACTGGCCGTATTAAAAAAATACAGACGTCAAGAAAATAGCATCTCTTTAAAAGGAAAAAAAAACAACAATCTGGTAACCATGGCAGCCACACGACAACTATCAGTCACCTTGCTTGGAGTCATAAATACAAAATAAAAAGACTTTAGCTGTACATTGTCATACAAAAGCAAAAGAGGAACCAGTGTCATACGACCATCTTGCCCTTGATTTCCATTTTGGGGCTTTCGCTGGCCTTGTTGGGCTGCTCCTCTCGCAGACTGATGTAGGAGTACACCAAGCTGGCCACGATGCTGCACACACACACACACACACACACACACACACAGAGTTGTCCCACACCAGTGATCAGGTAACAAATGTGTGAGGAGGATCATTACCTGATGTTCACACCTATGAAGTTAGTCCAGGAGAAGACGTAGTCCCCGATTAACACCATGCCGATATACGTCACCAGCACATTCTGCAAGACAAGTTGTTTCACAACGTTGGAAACACAACCGGCTTGTGTCCGGATGACGCCGTCATATCATTTCCATAATTGGCCGTTACGCATGTGCATGTCATTTAGTTAAAAAGGGGTCATATTTGATTTTGGATTTCCACATATAAAACACTTCCTTGTGGTCTGCATCGGTGTTTCTTCCCCACTAGAGCAGTGGTTCTCAAATGGTGGTAGCTCAGTTGGTAGGGCCGTGCCAGCAACTTGAGAGTTCCAGGTTCGATCCCCGCTTCCGCCATCCTAGTCTCTGCCGTTGTGTCCTTGGGCAAGACACTTTACCCACCTGCTCCCAGTGCCACCCACACTGGTTTAAATGTACTGTATTTTCCGCACTATAAGGCGCACCTAAAAACCTAAAATTTTCTCAAAAGCTGACAGTGCGCCTTATAATCCGGTGCACCTTACATATGGACCAATATTGAGCCACAACAGGTCTCACAACTACGGTATGTAGTTGAATGAATGGTTTATTTTGAGCCATGCAAACAAAACAAGAGAATGACATAAAATACAAAAGAAATATATAGATACATTATTTTTACAGCTACATTGAAAACATTACATGTGACTATAATCTTTTGTAGATGTCAAGATTGGCTCAAAAGGGAGTGGGAAGAAGTAAACTTATTAGGTCCCACCCCTATACATATACAATATATATATACAATATATAATACAATAATATATATAATATAATTCAATTTGGTGGTTGCTGCTATATATTGTCTATATAAAATACATTTAAATTCACACACACTTACATATATACATATGTACACAACACACACATATATACACACACACACACATATATATATATATATATATATACATATATATATATGTATATATATACACACATACATACATATACACACATAATCACATAGATACACAAATGCATATACCCAAAATACACACACACACACACACACCTATATAAATACTATAAATATAATAGTATATATAATATACACTTTTGTCTAAACATTATTAACAGTTTATGTTGCCGATTTCATTTTCCCCCGTAGAAGAAGAAGCACGCGGTGCATGCTGGGATGTCTGACTGCACCAGGCGTGCCGTTTCATTTCCATTTATGTGTTTATGTAAAGACCCCAAAAAGGCTCCTATTGAGAGAAATTATTTCAGGAAAGCGGGAACAGCAGCGACACTAAATCCATTAACAACGTCTCAAAATAGTGCAAAGCAATAACAATATATCAATAACTCAATGTTGCTTAAACGATAATGTCACACAACAAAACACACAGAATAAACATGTAAAGCTCACTTTATTAAGTTATTCCTCATCCACGAATCCCTCGAAATCTTTAGTGTCCGAATTAAACATGCCACAAGAGGTCTCGCAACTATGGTGAGCAGCCGCCTAGCTTATTTTCCCCCGTAGAAGAAGAAGCGCGTGGTGCATGCTGGGATATATGACTGCGGGAGGAGTGCAGTTTCTGTGCAAAGTTTAAACTCAAGGCGATCAGTCACACAGTAGATCAGTGGTTCTCAACCTTTTTTCAGCGATGTACCCCCTGTGAAAATGTTTTTCATTCAAGTACCCCCTAATCACAGCAAAGCATTTTTGGTTGAAAAAAAGAGATAAAGAAGTAAAATACAGCACTATGTCATCAGTTTCTGATTTATTAAATTTGTATAACAGTGCAAAATATTGCTTATTTGTAGTGCTCTTTCTTGAAATATTTGAAAAGAAAAGATATAAAAATAACTAAAAACTTGTTGAAAAATAAACAAGTGATTCACTTATAAATAAAGATTTCTACATATAGAAGTAATCATCAACTTAAAGTTGCCCTCTTTGGGGATTGTAATAGAGATCTATCTGGATTCATGAACTTAATTCCAAACATCCATCCATTTTCTACCGCTTATTCCCTTTCGGGGGCGCGGGGGGCGCTGGCGCCTATCTCAGCTACAATCGGGCGGAAGGCGGGGTACACCCTGGACAAGTCGCCACCTCATCGCAGGGCCAACACAGATAGACAGACAACATTCACACTCACATTCACACACTAGGGCCAATTTAGTGTTGACAATCAACCTATCCCCAGGTGCATGTCTTTGGAAGTGGGAGGAAGCCGGAGTACCCGGAGGGAACCCACGCATTCACGGGGAGAACATGCAAACTCCACACAGAAAGATCCCGAGCCTGGATTTGAACCCAGGACTGCAGGACCTTCGTATTGTGAGGCAGACGCACTAACCCCTCTGCCACCGTGAAGCCCAATTCCAAACATTTCTTCACAAAAAACAATTTTTTAACATCAATATTTATGGAACATGTCCACAAAAATCTAGCTGTCAACACTGAATATTGCATTGTTGCATTTCTTTTCACGGTTTAAGAACTTACATTCATAATTTAAGTAGTATTCAATAAATATATTCATAAAGGATTTTTGAATTGTTGCTATTTTTAGAATGTTTTTCTAAAATCTCACGTACTCCTTGGCATACCTTCAAGTACCCCCATTTGAGAACCACTGCAGTAGAAGACGGGAATAGAGCAGCAGCAAGAGGATTTAACATTAACAACAGCGACATTGACTCGTTTAATGACGACTTTGACGAGACGGAGTCGGGCTAGTTGGATGCTGTATTCGCCCAACTGTTGAATTCGAACACTGAAGAAGAAGAATTTGAGGGATTCGTTGATGAGGAATAATTTTACATGTTTATTTTGTGTGTTGTGTTTTGTGACATTATCATTTGAGCAAGGTTGAGTTATTGATATAGTATTGCTTTGCACTATTTCGAGAGTTACTATATTATGATTGCAGTAACCTTTGATTTACCGTAACAGTATCAGACTGTTTTTTACGTGTTTATTGAATCGGGGAAAAAAATAAAACAGCTGTTAATTCATTTTGGGAGTGAACGGAGTTGTCAGAACGCTGGTTTGTAATCTATTAATAAAGCTTGACTGACCTATTTGACTGTTTTGTTGACATTCCCTATGGCGCAGCTCCATCTAAAGGATGCATAACGTAACCCCAGTCTCTACTGTAGCATCTATTCTACGCGCCTTATAATGTGGTGCGCCTTATATATGAACAAAATATTAAAATAGGCCATTCATTGAAGGTGCGCCTTATAGTGCGGAAAATACGGTAACTTAGATATTGGGTTTCACAATGTAAAGCGCTTTGAGTCACTAGAGAAAAGCGCTATATAAATATAATTAACTTCACTTCACTTGAAGGTATGCCAAGGAGATTTTTTTAAAAATAGCAACAATTCAAAAATCCTTTATAAATATATTCATTGAATAATACGTCAACAAAATATGAATGTAAGTTCATAAACTGTGAAAAGAAATACAAAAATGCAATATTCAGTGTTGACAGCTAGATTTTTTGTGGACATGTTCCATAAATATTGAGGTTAAAGATTTCTTTTTTTGTGAAGAAGTGTTTAGAATTAAGTTCATGAATCCAGATGGATCTCTATTACAATCCCCAAAGAGGGCACTTTAAGTTGATGATTACTTCTACCGTATTTCCTTGAATTGCCGCCAGGTGTATGCGCCTGCCTAGAATTACTGCCGGGTCAAACTCGTTTCGCAAAATAATTAGCGCATGCTTAGCCTTACCGCCGGCTCAGGATTAACGCCAGGTCAAACTCGTTTCGAAAAATATTATTTTTATTAGCGCATGTCTAGAATTTCCGCCGGGTCAAACTCGTCACGAGTGACACTTCACCTGTCGTCATTTTCAAAATGGAGGAGGCTGATTTCAATAATTTGAAATCGCATAAAGGGAAGAAGATTAAGAGCTATTTAGTAGGATTTCTAGGCGCAGTCAAGGCGTTGAGGGGTTCCGGTTTGGTGGCCACGGGATTAGGTCTCTGCTTTTTGCAGATGATGTAGTCCTGATGGCTTCATCTGGCCGGGATCTTCAGCTCTCACTGGATCGGTTCGCAGCCGAGTGTGAAGCGACCGGAATGAGAATCAGCACCTCCAAGTCCGAGTCCATGGTTCTCGCCCGGAAAAGGGTGGAGTGCCATCTCCGGGTTGGGGAGGAGACCCTGCCCCAAGTGGAGGAGTTCAAGTACCTAGGAGTCTTGTTCACGAGTGGGGGAAGAGTGGATCGTGAGATCGACAGGCGGATCGGTGCGGCGTCTTCAGTAATGCGGACGTTGTATCGATCCGTTGTGGTGAAGAAGGAGCTGAGCCGGAAGGCAAAGCTCTCAATTTACCGGTCGATCTACGTTCCCATCCTCACCTATGGTCATGAGCTTTGGGTCATGACCGAAAGGATAAGATCACGGGTACAAGCGGCCGAAATGAGTTTCCTCCGCCGGGTGGCGGGGCTCTCCCTTAGAGATAGGGTGAGAAGCTCTGCCATCCGGGGGGAGCTCAACGTAAAGCCGCTGCTCCTCCACATCGAGAGGAGCCAGATGAGGTGGTTCGGGCATCTGGTCAGGATGCCACCCGAACGCCTCCCTAGGGAGGTGTTTAGGGCACGTCCAACCGGTAGGAGGCCACGGGGAAGACCCAGGACACATTGGAAAGACTATGTCTCCCGGCTGGCCTGGGAACGCCTCGGGATCCCCCGGGAAGAGCTAGACGAAGTGGCTGGGGATAGGGAAGTCTGGGCTTCCCTGCTTAGGCTGCTGCCCCCGCGACCCGACCTCGGATAAGCGGAAGATGATGGATGGATGGATGGATAGTAGGATTTAATGTCCAAGCTATTGAATATGCTAAAAAGAACAGTAAGCAGCTATGTTTTATTAATATACTGTAGCTGCGTGTGTCAAATATGAGTCATTAAATGACTCCCGCCTCCTGGTGGTAGAGGGAGCTAGTGATCCTTCTTGCGATTACTTGGCTGCAAAAGAAGTGACAACAAGCAGCAAGAGTGAGCAGCGATCGTTTATTTTTTCCTCTCGCTTGCACTTTTAACATGGAGGATTACATATCTAAAATAAAACAGCTTTCTAAACTGGACTTTCAATCGAAGCAGGAGGTAATAAAGGTAGATCTCCATCGAGACAGAGAGACTTTTAAAACTGAAGAAAGATAAGGAAAACTTCTATAAACAAGTTATCGATGCTTTTGATCAGAAGGAGCTGCGCATGGACTTCATTTATAAGTAAAGATAAGGCCATAATAACGTTTTTTTAAATTAAATGTGCTTTTCATGATGGTATCCTTACATCACACTCAAATTTATAAGCACAGGCCTAAATTTACCGCATGCCTTTGGTAAACGCCGGAGTGAGAAGAGGTTTTAAATTAATTAGCGCCCCGGCGGCAATTCAAGGAAATGCGGTATGTGTAGAAATCTTTATTTATAATTGAATCACTTGTTTATTTTTCAACAAGTTTTTGGTTATTTTTATATATTTTTTTCCGAATAGTTCAAGAAAGACCACTAAAAATGAGCAATATTTTGCACTATTATACAATTTAATAAACCAGAAACTGATGACATAGTGCTGTATTTTAATTCTTTATCTCTTTTTTTCAACCCAAATTGCTATTGCTCGGATTAGGGGGTACTTGAATTAAAAAAATGTTCACAGGGGGTACATCACTGAAAAAAGGTTGAGAACCACTGAACTAGAGGGCTGCCCAAAAATATGTTTGTCAGCTGTGGTTGTCGCTACACCAGGCCTGGGCAATTATTTTGACCCAACGGCCAAATTTAGAGAAAAACATGTGTCTGGGGACCGGTGTATCTGATTTTCAGGAAATCCGATTTTTACTAATTTCTTTTTAATACGTACAATATTTTGAGCAAAATAACAAAACATAAGCTAAAGCCACGTTTGGCTTTGATTGAAATTCTTTGTTGTTGCCCCTTAAAGCTCTCCTGTGAGCGGGGACTTATTTCCTGAGTTTGTAAATAATAACAAAAGCAACAAAAAAAGATTGAGTGATAAAAACTAAAATCGATCCACCCGCTGTAGTATTGATTATGTACTGATACTAGACTTAATATTGTTACTTTCAATATTTGTATCCCTCTGCCCACCTTTGTTTACATTCAAGAACTCTTGCTTAGCGGTTAGCATATCCTCTTAAGGTGGATTAATTAGTAAACATCAATCTATTTATTTATTGTAAATAAAGTAAAGCAGACAGTTCTAAAATTTGGCTGACTGCAACGAGTCACTTCAAATATACGACCGGCTCCTAAATTATAGGGCACTTATTGTCATGATCCACTACTTGGATCATGTCATATTCTGTTTTGGTACCGTCTTGGTATCGATTCTGTTCTGTTGTCTTCCTGGTGGCACTTTCTGTTTTGTTCGGTTGTCATGACTACACATTTGTGTCACCTGCCTTGTGTTTTGACGCACGCACCTGCCTCCCAATTTCTGTCCCTATTTAAGCCTGCCCTTTTTGTTCCTTCGGTCTCGCAGTGTAAATTTACTTTTCATGCAACAGGTGACGTCGCTATTCCCGCTTGTGGTAAAGTACCTTTTGAACTCGTTAGCGTCCACGCTATTCTTCTGTATGTTTCCCTAGCTCACATGCAAGCGCCTTTTGTTCTTTTTATCTCTCACGCTAGTTCCGTTGGTTTTGTTGTTAGTGCCTTTGTGCAAGTGTTTTTTGTTCTTAGTCTGTTTTTGTAGTTATTAATAAATCATCATTCTTACCTTCACGCTGTGTCTTATCAGACTGCACATTTGAGAGAACGCATCCGCATCACCACAATGCCAGCAAAACGTCACACTTATGTCCGAGTTTTGCACATATTTGCAAGTATTTAATACATTTCATGGGAATTTCTTATTACTTATCCTTGTTTTTAAAAGTTGCAAGTGATTAAGACTTATTTAGTGAAACTGCATCAATATACATAAATTAAAGATGCATCAATAATTGATTTTTAATAGGAATCGAAGCTCCTGAATGGTAATCGAATCCTGAGGTGGCCAAAAAATCCCACCTCAAGTGTGTAATGTTTGCATGTTTGCCTATTCTTCATCCTCCAGTGATAATGCTACGTGTAAGAAATGTAATTTATGTGCTGCCAAGGAGGATTACTGACTTAGAAGCACGTCGTACACATACTTGCCAACCCTCCCGATTTTTCTGGGAGACTCCAGAATTTCAGTGCCCCTCCCGAAAATCTCCCGGGGCAACCCTTCTCCCGATTTCCACCCGGACAACAATATTGGGGGCATGCCTAAAAGGCACTGCCTTCAGCATCCTCAAAAACCTGTCGTCACGTCCGTTTTATCGGCGTACATACTCCCACATAATATATGCGGCTTTTACAGACACACATAAAACAATGCATGCACACTTGGTCAACAGCCATACAGGTCACACTGAGGGTGGCCGTATTAACAACTTTAACACACTTACAAAAATGCGACACACTGTGAACCCATACCAAACAAGAATGACAAACACATTTCGGGAGAACATCCGCACCGTAACAAAACACAAACACAACAGAACAAATACCCAGAACCCCTCACAGCACTAACTCTTCCGGGACACTACAATATACACCCTAGCTACCACCAAACCCCGCCCCACCCCACATCTCCCAAATTCAGAGGTGTCAATGTTGGCAAGTATGGTCGTACAGCAGGGGTCTCAGACACGCAAAATTGGCCCGCGAGACGTTATTTTGCGGTCCGCACCTTGATATGTAAATGTAGTGTTAGTGTTTTATATGAATGGCGCTTGATACCGTCATATTTGCTCTAATTACCAACCCTCCCGAATTTTCCGGGAGACTCCGAAATTTCAAGGCAATCATTCAAGGGTAATCATTCCCGCGACCATCCGTCAGTTTTCACCCAAACAACAATGTTCAATGGGTGCCGTGTTGACACTGCCTTTGACGCCCTCTACATCTTGTACTAACAGCGTATCATTCCAGACCAGTGGTTCTTAACCTTGTTGGAGGTACCGAACCCCACCAGTTTCATATGTGCATTCACCGAACCCTTCTTTAGTGAAAAAAAATAATAATTTTTTTTTCAAATTCAAGACAAAGTTCTATGTTTTTGGTAACACTTTAGTATGGGGAACATACTCTAAGTCAGTGGTTCTCAACCTTTTTTCAGTGATGTACCCCCCGTGAACATTTTTTTAATTCGAGTACCCCCTAATATGAGCAAAGCATTTTTGGTTGAACAAAACAGTTGAAGTAAAATACAGCACTAGTCATCAGTTTCTGATTTATTAAATTGTATAACAGTGCAAAGTATTGCTCATTTTTAGTGGTCTTTCTTGAACTATTTTGAAAAAAAGATAAAAATAGCTAAAAACTTGTTGAAAAATAAACAAGTGCTTCAATTATAAATACACATAGAAGTAATCATCAACCCAAAGTGCCCTCTTTGGGGATTGTAATAGAGATCCATCTGGATTCATCAACTTAATTCTAAACATTTCTTCACAAAAAAAAAATCTTTAACATCAATATTTATGAAACATGTCTAAAAAAAACCTGGCTGTCAACACTGAATATTGCATTGTTGTATTTTTTTTCCACAGTTTAACCTACATTCATATTTTGTCCATCCATCCATTTTCTACCGCTTATTCCCTATTCAATAAATATATTTATAAAGGATTTTTGAATTGTTTCTATTTTTTCAATATTAAAAAAAAAAAATCTCACGTACCCCTTGGCCTACCTTCAAGTACCCCTATTTGAGAACCACTGTTCTAATTAACAAATACTTAATTTAGAGTTATTTGGACACTAGGGGGAACATATTCTAAGTCAGGGATAGAGAACCTATGGCTCTAGAGCCAGATGTGGCTCTTTTGATGACGGCATCTGGCTTCCAGATAAATCTTAGCTGACATTGCTTAACACGATAAGTAATGAATAATTCTGCTGGTAATCACAGTGTTAAAAATGACGTTCAAATTATATAACATTCTCATTCATTTTAATCCAACCATCCATTTTCTATCCCACCTGTTTAAGAATTTGCATTATGGGAAGAAGTATTATATTTATTATTGGTTAGCTTCAGAATAACAATGTTATTAAAAAGAATAAGAGACTTATTATACTCTAAAAATGTTGTTCTTACTTAAAAATGCACGCATTTAGCTGTATTCAGTGTTAAAAAATATTATATGGCTCTCACGGAAATACATTTTGAAATATTCGGCTTTCATGGCTCTCTCAGCCAAAAAGGTTCCCGACGCCTGGTCTACGTGATAAAGACTTAAATTAGAGTTATTTGGTTAGGGTTAGGGACTGGGTTAGGGTTATAATAAAGCCATGCCGAATAAGGCATTAATAAGAAATGACTAGTTAAGAGCCAAAATGTTACTAATTTGCATGTTAATAAGCACCTATATTAATGGTGAATATGTTCCCCATACTAAAGTGTTACCATGTTTTTTTTACTGGTGCACAAAATGAACCGTGCATGAACATCACCTTGTTCAAACAACAAAACCAACACAGTGCATAAACTCACAACAAATTATACACCTGCAAATCAGTCAGCTGTTGCTGTATCCGTAATACGCCGATAGGGAGAAGTTTGTATTTACACGAAGAGTTGGGTCTGTTTTGACCTCCGCCGAACCCCTGGGGCCGACTCACCGAGCCCCTAGGGTTCGATCGAACCCTGGTTAAGAACCACTGTTCCAGACATTTCTGCCAACGCATCCACCTTTTCATCAAACATACAGCATACAGTCTCAGCCACATGTTCTGTAAGGTTCCTGCAAACACGTGTCAGTGACTGCAAGGCATACTTAAAGGTCACACTGACGGTGGCTGTTTAAAAAGCTTTAACACTGTTACAAATATGTAACACTGTGAACACACACCAAACAAGAATGACAAACACATTTCGGGAAAACATCCGCACTGCAACACAACGTAAACACAACAGAACAAATACCCAGAATCCCATGCAGCCCTGACTCTTCCGGGCTACTAACAAACCCCGCCTCCCAACTCAATTGTCAGTCAAATGTCTATATTCCGCTACTCTGATTACATTAGGATCAGATATGTTTAATTTAGAGACGCCTGGTCACAGTCTGACTCTGTATTTTGTGTTTTTCAGTCATCAAGTTTCCATGTCATTGCCACGACGTTAGAAGAATGGCTGTTACTTTCTTTTTTAATGTTACAGTTGTCTATTTGGTGGAGTCGAGGGAGGTGTTTAAAGCTTTGTCGGTAGCACGGCGTGGCTAATGTGTCCAGGCTAACTGAAGCAAAGCACACACGGTGTATGCACACTGACATAGGGCTGGGCGATATGGCCTTTTTTTAATATCTCGATATTTTTAGGCCATGTCACAATACACGATATATATCTCGATATTTTGCCTTAGCCTTGAATGAACATTTGATACATATAATCACAGCAGTATGATGATTCTATGTGTCTACATTAAAACATTGTTGTTCAGACTGCATTAATATATGCTCATTTTAGACTTTCATGCAGAGAGGGAAAACACAACTAAGTCAATTGACCAAAAGTGTATTCATTAAACAGTTATGAAGTAGTGGGACAAACGTTCATGTCATTTCAAAACAGAAAGTGCAAGATTGTCAGAGAAGTTTTAAGTGTCAAATAAAAATGAGCTGCATGATAGGAAATCAAATAGTGTTCGTCCTTTGCTATGTGGTAGGTTACTACGGACGTTATTAAATTCTGTTGCTGACTATTTTTTTTCATACGGCGTTGATCTGGAAATGTTTGCCTCAGCATTTTGATGGTATGGCGTGTGGCACCGAATGGAGATGTTGACATGCGGAGTAAGCACTCTTCATTCTCTAGCAGGTGACTTTTCAAATGATGCTACATATTAGCAGCAATGCTACTTTTGGTAGCAACGCTTCTGCCCCACACTTGAAAAACTACGGTTGTCTGTTCGACATATTCCCACTTGAAGCCAAACCACCGCCAGACAATGGACGCCCTGCTGTTAAACCAGTAATTCTTTCTTCATTTGATACCAGATTCGCACCTTCTTTCTCTCGTATTACCACTCGCACGGCTCTGCTAGCACCACAGCTAACGTTACCCATGCTGCTACGTCTCTGCTCCGCGAGGGCGTGTATGTATGTGACGTATGTAAGAAAGTGCGCTTGCTTGACTGTGAGAAGGAGAGACAAGAAAGAGCGAGAAGAGCCTGTAGTGTAATGCCCGCAGCTAAAAGCAACTGCGTGAGAACGTATACTCAAATATCACGATATAGTCATTTTCTTTATCGCACAGACAAACCCGCGATATATCGCCCAGCCCCACACTGACATTATTGTGTGCATTTTTTTTTGACATTCTGATTTCACTGTTACAAGCTTGCATGTGTCTGTCATTGTGCGGCTAACCTTGATGCATCCAACGATGGCGGTGGTCAACGCAGAGTTATACTGTGTACACAACACTGTGGAGTACATGAGAACAAACCTGCAAAAGTAAAGACATGCTCAGTCATTAGTTGTCCCGATACCAATAATTTGGTACCGGTACCAAAATGTATATCAATACTTAAAAAATGTCAATATTGGCTTTATTTTAACAGAAAATCTTACAATGCATCAAACATATGTTTCCTATTTTAAAGTTTTACTGACATTATATTAAATGTTTCATGATTTATGGTTGCCACTCCTGGCATATGCTTAAAGAAAAAATAAATTATTAGTAAGTACTTCAAACAAAACGATGGATAAATGTACACGGATAAGCCATGTAGCGGGTAAAACACACATTTGTTAAAGATAAAACACAAATCGTAGCAATATGTTAGAAAAAATTCAGTCATTTCACTTGCATTAGTTGACGCTAAAAGGGCGGTCTTAGCTCTGCTAATATTTGACATCACACTGCAAAAAGTCGGTGTTCAAAAACAAGAAAAAAAAAATACAGAAATGAGGGGTATTTTATTTGAACTAAGCAAAATGATCTGCCAATAGAACAAGAACATTTGGCTTGTCAAGACCAAAACAAGTAAAATTAGCTAACCTCAGTGAACCCGAAAAATACCTTAAAATAAGTATATTCTCACTAATAACAAGTGCATTTTTCTTGGTAGAAAAAAAAGAGATCGTTTTGCTCAATATGTTGAAAAATATTCTTAAATTAAGTAAATGCTAGTGTCATTATCTTGACATAATGATATGCGCTCGGCATCATAGTTTTTTCATGCTTGAAAGTAAGAAATTATTACTTTAAAAAAGTAATTTTATACTTGTGAGTGTTGATGACACACCTTTGCATCAGTTGATATTCTACTTTCAAGCATGTTTCACTCAATATGTGGGGGAGTAAAGAGAGAGGTAGCGCGTGCACTGCGCAGTAGAAGAATGAACGGCTCCCGTTGTGTCCTGCAAAACTAATAATAAAGCCACTAGATTATCACGGATTGGTGGCCTCGAATTCTGACCGGAAAGCAGAGTTTAGCAGATCCATTTCCGGGTGACGTATAGGGTGTTACCCCCGATGAAAACATCCACCCTGGAAGGAATGTATGTCCTGTACTCTTCGACTACGGTCTGTACCGGAGCCAAACCGGTGTAACAACTACATTATTACCTGTCACTCTTCATAACTCCTTATGCAGAGCTGAATGAGTATAATTTACATGTTAACCTAAGTTTGAAGCAACGGTGGTAATATTTATCGCCACGTTGTAGGTTGGTAGAAGGTGGGGATCGAACCTGGAACCCTCAAGTTGCTGGCACGGCCACCCTACCAACCGAGCTAAACCGCCTAGTAGAGATATGATAATAAGATTTCATATCACAGTTATCGTTCATGGTTATCATGAATTGTCAGTTGTGGTATTGTTGGGTGTGCTCAAAATGTACACACTGAAATCCTTTAACCAAGTTTCGTTATTTTTCTGAACTAAAATTAATACCGTGTTAGAAAACCAACTGTTTTGCTTCTTAATGCTTAACTGATAGTTTTTTAGTCTTAGTATTTTACCTGTATTAATGGCTTTTGTTGTATAAAATATCACTTTATACTGTAACACTTTAAGATTTATTCAAATGAAAATTGCTCAAAATGTTCTTACCGGTATACACACTGAAATCTTTTAACCAAGTTTCGTTATTTTTCTGAACTAAAATTAATACCATGTTAGAAAACCAACTGTTTTGCTTCTTAATGCTTAACTGATAGTTTTTTAGTCTTAGTATTTTACCTGTACTAATGGCTTTTGTTGTATAAAATATCGCTTTGTACTGTAGCACTTTAACATTTATTCAAATGAAAATTGCTCAAAATGTACTTACCGGTATACACACTGAAATCTTTAACCAAGTTTCGTTATTTTTCTGATCTAAAATAAATACCGTGTTAGAAAACCAACTGTTTTGCTTCTTAATGCTTAACTGATAATTTTTTTGTCTTAGTATTTTACCTGTATTAATGGCTTTTATTGTACAAAATATCGCTTTGTACTGTAGCACTTTAAGATTTATTCAAATGAAAATTGCTCAAAATGTACTTACCGGTATACACACTGAAATCCTTTAACCAAGTTTCGTTATTTTTCTGATGTAAAATAAATACCGTGTTAGAAAACCAACTGTTTTGCTTCTTAATGCTTAACTGATAATTTTTTTGTCTTAGTATTTTACCTGTATTAATGGCTTTTATTGTACAAAATATCGCTTTGTACTGTAGCACTTTAAGATTTATTCAAATGAAAATTGCTCAAAATTTACTTACCGGTATACACACTGAAATCCTTTAACCAAGTTTCGTTATTTTTCTGATGTAAAATAAATACCGTGTTAGAAAACCAACTGTTTTGCTTCTTAATGCTTAACTGATAGTTTTTTAGTCTTAATATTTTACCTGTATTAATGGCTTTTGTTGTACAAAATAACCCTTTTTTTACTGCAGCACTTTAAGATGTATTCAAATGAAAATTGCTCAAAATGTACTTACCGGTATGGTATACACACTGAAATCTTTTAACCAAGTTTCGTTATTTTTCTGATGTAAAATAAATACCGTGTTAGAAAACCAACTGTTTTGCTTCTTAATGCTTAACTGATAGTTTTTTAGTCTTAATATTTTACCTGTATTAATGGCTTTTGTTGTACAAAATAACCATTTTTTTACTGCAGCACTTTAAGATGTATTCAAATGAAAATTGCTCAAAATGTACTTACCGGTATGGTATACACACTGAAATCTTTTAACCAAGTTTCGTTATTTTTCTGATGTAAAATAAATACCGTGTTAGAAAACCAACTGTTTTGCTTCTTAATGCTTAACTGATAGTTTTTTAGTCTTAATATTTTACCTGTATTAATGGCTTTTGTTGTACAAAATAACCCTTTTTTTACTGCAGCACTTTAAGATGTATTCAAATGAAAATTGCTCAAAATGTACTTACCGGTATGGTATACACACTGAAATCTTTTAACCAAGTTTCGTTATTTTTCTGATGTAAAATAAATACCGTGTTAGAAAACCAACTGTTTTGCTTCTTAATGCTTAACTGATAGTTTTTTAGTCTTAATATTTTACCTGTATTAATGGCTTTTGTTGTACAAAATAACCATTTTTTTACTGCAGCACTTTAAGATGTATTCAAATGAAAATTGCTCAAAATGTACTTACCGGTATGGTATACACACTGAAATCTTTTAACCAAGTTTCGTTATTTTTCTGATGTAAAATAAATACCGTGTTAGAAAACCAACTGTTGTGCTTCTTAATGCTTAACTGATAGTTTTTTAGTCTTAGTATTTTACCTGTATTAATGGCTTTTGTTGTACAAAATATCGCTTTGTACTGCAGCACTTTAAGATTTATTCAAATGAAAATAGCATTAAACAGGCACTGAGTGAGCACAATATGTCCATCATGTCCTCATGTGTAATGTTTACATTTTTTTTCTCTATTTTTTCGGACTACAATGTGCAATAATGTTATATGTATGTGTGTATATATATTCATATGCATGCATATATGCATCTGTGTGGATATATATACATATACATAGATACATCTCTCATCTCTATATTTTTTTTTTTACTATTTATATTACCATATTGTATATGCACCTTAGGAGGATCTGCTCCAATTTTGTTGTTCTTTGAACCTGTTCATTGCAATAATGACAATAAAACTCTATTCTATTCTAAAATGTACTTACCGGTATACACACTGAAATCTTTTAACCAAGTTTTGTTATTTTTCTGGTCTAAAATAAATACCGTGTCAGAAAACCAACTGTTTTGCTTCTTAATGCTTAACTGATAGTTTTTTTAGTCTTAGTATTTTACCTGTATTAATGGCTTTTGTTGTATAAAATATCGCTTTGTACTGTAGCACTTTAAGATTTATTCAAATGAAAATTGCATAACACATAAAAACTATTATTATTCCTGGCGGGTGCTGTGGCGTTGCACTCAGCGGTCTTTGACCGCGACATAAAACACCTTTGTCTCGCAATCCTCCGAGTATAGAACGATCACTCTGTTCTGAGAGGGCACAGCTCGTAGGTTCAATGTGCATAATTGAGTATTTTAATTACTCAGAGGGACTTGCGTTTATAAGTTTAGATTGGGGTGAGTCATTTTTTTTTATGAGGAAAGCTGTTAATGTTTCTTGTATTCATGTTAGCGAGCTAGCGCCAGTCAGTCTGTGAGTTTATTAAAGTGGAGTTATCAATTAGACTTTTTTGATCATTTCAATTTAAAACAGCAACACTAACCGTTGGGGTTTTTACCGCTTTATCATTAATACTGTTTATCGTTACACCCTCAGTCATTACATACAAACGCACACAGCTAAAAATAAGTAGCACACTAACAACAACAGTCATGATCATCTTACCCCATGATGCAAGAGAGGAGGAACAGTGTGAGGAACAAAGCATCTGACCAGCCATTGAAAGCCATAGCCTTGCAAGGAGAAAGAAACACATTTTTAAACTCTTTACTTCGGACAAAAAGATCAAAAGCAAAATGTGGTTTAGAGACGGGCCAAAAACCCCCCAAAAAACTGAGGTTAAAAGTTTGGATCAAACCAGCAAGTCTTTCAGGCTTGACTAGTTACCTCCCTAAAACAGGCTGGGCTGCTGGAGTACCGAACGGCAACAAAGATGAGTTTGGGAGCGTTATACAGTAACACTAATTATATATGTTACAAATGTGTATGCAGTGTATGTGTGACATTCACATCACTCTTCACACAAAACTGGTCCAACAGAGCACACATGAGAGCGGGCCACCTATAGAAAGGCATTCTTGTGAAATGTCTGCACTGTCAAATGGAGATGACATTTCAAAATAGCACTAGATCTATGGTGCAGCATGTTACTTGAAGCCCCCAGCATATTTACAGAGCAAACAAGCAGAAACATGTTAAAGTCTATATAAACTACATAGTATATGTTTGAACAAATGTTTAAAGGGGAACATTATCACCAGACCTATGTAAGCATCAATATATACCTTGATGGTGCAGAAAAAAGACCATATATTTTTTTAACCGATTTCCGAACTCTAAATGGGTGAATTTTGGCGAATTAAACGCCTTTCTGTTTATCGCTCTGGAGGGGATGACGTCAGAATGTGACGTCGCCGAGGTAATACAGCCGCCATTTTCATTTTCAACCCATTGTAAACATTGGGTCTCAGCTCTGTTATTTTCCGTTTTTTCGACTATTTTTTGGAACCTTGGAGACATCATGCCTCGTCGGTGTGTTGTCGAGGGTGTACCAACACTAACAGGGAGGGATTCAAGTTGCACCACTGGCCCCAAGATGCGAAAGTGTCTGCCGCCAGACCCCCGTTGAATGTACCTAAGTGGCTCCACATTTTACCGGCGATGACAGACATGGCACAGAGATGTATGGATAACCTGCAGATGCATTTGCAATGATAAATTCAACGAAATCACAAAGGTGAGTTTTGTTGATGTTGACTTATTTGCTAATCAGACATATTTGGTCGCGGCGTGACTGCCAGTTAATCGATGCTAACATGCTACGCTAATCGACGCTAACATGCTATTTACCGGCGGTGCTAAAGCAGACATGGCACAGAGATGTATGGATAACCTGCAGATGCATTTGCAACTATATAACGTTTCCTTCTACCCACATTTAATGCGAAAAAAACACTTACCAATCGACGGATTTAAATTGCTCCAGTGTCACAAGATGCGAAAGTCCTGATCGTTCGGTCCGCACATTTTACCGGCGATGCTAACGCAGCTATTCGGCCATGCTATGGCTATGAATAGCGTCAATAGCTATTTGCTCAATAGCTTCAGTTTCTTCTTCAATACTTTCATACTCCAACCATCTGTTTCAATACATGCGTAATCTGTTGAATCACTTAAGCCGCTGAAATCCGAGTCTGAATCCGAGCTAATGTCGCTATATCTTGCTGTGCTATTCGCCATTGTTTGTTTACATTGGCAGCACTGTATGTCGTCACAGGGAAATGGATAGTGGCATCGTGAATAGCGAAGATCAAGCACTTTAAAGCTTTTTTTAGGGATATTCGGAGACCGGTGAAATTTTGAAAAAAAACTTCAAAAAAATACAACATGCCACTGGGAACTGATTTTTATTGTTTTTAACCCTTTTGAAATTGTGATAATGTTCCCCTTTAAAGGCCTACTGAAACTCACTGCTACTGACCATGCAGTCTGATAGTTTATATATCAATGATGAAATATTAACATTGTGACACATGCCAACACGGCCGGGGTTAGTTTACTAAATTGCAATTTTAAATTTCGCGCAGAAATATCCGGGTGAAACGTCTCGGTATGATGACGCGTGCACGTAACGTCACGGATTGTTGAGGACATTTTGTTCCAGCATTGTTCCCAGCTCGTCTGCTTTCATCGCGAAATTCCACAGTATTCCGAACATCTGTGTGGCTGAATCTTTAGCAATTTGTTCACTGAATAATGGAGACGTCAAAGAAGAAAGCTGTAGGTGGGAAGCGTTGTATTGCGGCCGGCTCTAGCAACACAAACACAGCCGGTGTTTCATTGTTTACATTCCCGAAAGATGCCAGTCAAGCTCTAATATGGAACAGAGCGGTCAAGCGAACACGGTTGGATTGGACCACACACACAAAGTACAGTGTATTATGCAGCGATTATTCAAAAGATCATGTTTCGAAGAGAGTCCCTTGCGAAGGGCAGAGATGGGCATCGCCACCACCCGTCGACTGGTGCTGAAGAAAGGTGCGGGGCCGACCTTCAGGTTGTACGGGTACGATCATATAATCTCACTAAAACACTAGTAACACAATAAGCAGATAAGGGATTTACCAAATTTATCCTAGTAGTACTCCTAGTAGTACTCCTCTCTGAGCTGCAACCTTATCGTGGTAGAGGAGTTTGCGTGTCCCAATGATCCTAGGAGCTATGTTGTCCGGGGGCATAAAGCCCCCTGGTAGGGTCTCCCAAGGCAAACAGGTTCTAGGTGAGGGATCAGACAAAGAGCAGCTCGAAGACCTTTATGAAGATGAAAAACCATGGAACCAGATTTCCCTCGCCCGGACGCGGGTCACCGGGGCCCCCCTCTGGAGCCAGACCCGAAGGTGGGGCACGATGGCGAGCGCCTGGTGGCCGGGCCTGTTCCCATGGGGCCCGGCCGGGCACAGCCCGAAGAGGCAACGTGGGTCACCCTTCCAATGGGCTCACCACCCATAGCAGGGGCCATAGAGGTCGGGTGCATTGTGAGCTGGGCGACAGCCGAAGGCAGGGCACTTGGCGGTCCGATCCTCGGCTACAGAAGCTAGCTCTTGGGACGTGGAACGTCACGTAACTGGGGGGGAAAGAGCCTGAGCTAGTGCGCGAAGTCGAGAAATTCCGGCTGGATATAGTCGGACTCACTTCGACGCACAGCAAGGGCTCTGGAACCACTTCTCTCGAGAGGGATTGGACTCTCTTCCACTCTGGCGTTGCCGGCAGTGAGAGGCGACGGGCTGGGGTGGCAATTCTTGTTTCCCCCTGGCTCAAAGCCTGTACGTTGGAGTTCAACCCGGTGGACGAAAGGGTAGCCTCCCTCCGCCTTCGGGTGGGGGGACGGGTCCTGACTGTTGTTTGTGCTTATGCACCAAACAGCAGTTCAGAGTACCCACCCTTTTTGGGAACACTCGAGGGAGTACTGGAAAGTGCTCCCCCGGGTGATTCCCTTGTCCTACTGGGAGACTTCAACGCTCACGTTGGCAACGACAGTGAAACCTGGAGAGGCGTGATTGGGAAGAATGGCCGCCCGGATCTGAACCCGAGTGGTGTTTTGTTATTGGACTTTTGTGCTCGTCACAGTTTGTCCATAACAAACACCATGTTCAAACATAAGGGTGTCCATATGTGCACTTGGCACCAGGACACCCTAGGCCGCAGTTCCATGATCGACTTTGTAGTTGTGTCATCGGATTTGCGGCCTCATGTTTTGGACACTCGGGTGAAGAGATGGGCGGAGCTTTCTACCGATCACCACCTGGTGGTGAGTTGGCTGCGATGGTGGGGGAGGATGCCGGACAGACCTGGGAGGCCCAAACGCATTGTGAGGGTCTGCTGGGAACGTCTGGCAGAGTCTCCTGTCAGACAAAGTTTCAATTCCCACCTCCGGAAGAACTTTGAACATGTCACGAGGGAGGTGCTGGACATTGAGTCCGAGTGGACCATGTTCCGCACCTCTATTGTCGAGGCGGCAGATCGGAGCTGTGGCCGCAAGGTAGTTGGTGCCTGTCGGGGCGGCAATCCTAAAACCCCTTGGTGGAGACCAGCGGTGAGGGATGCCGTCAAGCTGAAGAAGGAGTCCTATCGGGTCCTTTTGGCTCATAGGACTCCGGAGGCAGTGGACAGGTACCAACAGGCCAAGCGGTGTGCAGCTTCAGCGGTCGCGGAGGCAAAAACTCGGACATGGGAAGAGTTCGGGGAAGCCATGGAAAACGACTTCCGGACGGCTTCGAAGCGATTCTGGACCACCGTCCGCCGCCTCAGGAAGGGGAAGCAGTGCACTATCAACACCGTGTATGGTGCGGATGGTGTTCTGCTGACCTCGACTGCGGATGTTGTGGATAGGTGGAAGGAATACTTCGAAGACCTCCTCAATCCCACCAACACGTCTTCCTATGAGGAAGCAGTGCCTGGGGAATCTGTGGTGGACTCTCCTATTTCTGGGGCTGAGGTCGCTGAGGTAGTTAAAAAGCTCCTCGGTGGAAAGGCCCCAGGGGTGGACGAGATCCGCCCGGAGTTCCTTAAGGCTCTGGATGCTGTGGGGCTGTCTTGGTTGACAAGACTTTGCAGCATCGCGTGGACATCGGGGGGCGGTACCTCTGGATTGGCAGACCGGGGTGGTGGTTCCTCTCTTTAAGAAGGGGGACCGGAGGGTGTGTTCCAACTATCGTGGGATCACACTCCTCAGCCTTCCCGGTAAGGTTTATTCAGGTGTACTGGAGAGGAGGCTACGTCGGATAGTCGAACCTCGGATTCAGGAGGAACAGTGTGGTTTTCGTCCTGGTCGTGGAACTGTGGACCAGCTCTATACTCTCTGCAGGGTTCTTGAGGGTGCATGGGAGTTTGCCCAACCAGTCTACATGTGCTTTGTGGACTTGGAGAAGGCATTCGACCGTGTCCCTCGGGAAGTCCTGTGGGGAGTGCTCAGAGAGTATGGGGTATCGGACTGTCTTATTGTGGCGGTCCGTTCCCTGTACGATCAGTGCCAGAGCTTGGTTCGCATTGCCGGCAGTAAGTCGAACACATTTCCAGTGAGGGTTGGACTCCGCCAAGGCTGTCCTTTGTCACCGATTCTGTTCATAACTTTTATGGACAGAATTTCTAGGCGCAGTCAAGGCGTTGAGGGGTTCGGGTTTGGTAACCGCAGGATTAGGTCTCTGCTTTTTGCAGATGATGTGGTCCTGATGGCTTCATCTGACCGGGATCTTCAGCTCTCGCTGGATCGGTTCGCAGCCGAGTGTGAAGCGACCGGAATGAGAATCAGCACCTCCAAGTCCGAGTCCATGGTTCTCGCCCGGAAAAGGGTGGAGTGCCATCTCCGGGTTGGGGAGGAGACCCTGCCCCAAGTGGAGGAGTTCAAGTACCTAGGAGTCTTGTTCACGAGTGAGGGAAGAGTGGATCGTGAGATCGACAGGCGGATCGGTGCGGTGTCTTCAGTAATGCGGACGTTGTACCGATCCGTTGTGGTGAAGAAGGAGCTGAGCCGGAAGGCAAAGCTCTCAATTTACCGGTCGATCTACGTTCCCATCCTCACCTATGGTCATGAGCTTTGGGTCATGACCGAAAGGATAAGATGACGGGTACAAGCGGCCGAAATGAGTTTCCTCCGCCGTGTGGCGGGGCTCTCCCTTAGAGATAGGGTGAGAAGCTCTGCCATCCGGGAGGGACTCAAAGTAAAGCCGCTGCTCCTCCACATCGAGAGGAGCCAGATGAGGTGGTTCGGGCATCTGGTCAGGATGCCACCCGAACGCCTCCCTAGGGAGGTGTTTAGGGCACGTCCAACCGGTAGGAGGCCACGGGGAAGACCCAGGACACTTTGGGAAGACTATGTCTCCCGGCTGGCCTGGGAACGCCTCGGCATCCCCCAGGAAGAGCTAGACGAAGTGGCTGGGGAGAGGGAAGTCTGGGTTTCCCTGCTTAGGCTGTTGCCCCCGCGACCCGACCCGGATAAGCGGAAGATGATGGATGGATGGATCCTAGTAGTAGTAGTAGTAAACTATATTTATATAGCGCTTTTCTCTAGTGACTCAAAGCGCTTCACATAGTGAAACCCAATATATAAGCTACATTTTTTAAACCAGTGTGGGTAGCACTGGGAGCAGGTGGGTAAAGTGTCTTGCCCAAGGACACAACGGCAGTGACTAGGATGGCAGAAGCGGGAATCGAACCTGCAACCCCCAATTTCTGGCAGGGCCACTTTACCAACCGATCTATGCCGCCCCAAATAGTAAATGTGTCTAATAACATCTGAATCGCTCCCACTGCCCTCGTCTTTTTTTAATTTATTTTCTAGTCCTTCACTCTCACTTTCCTCATCCACAAATCTTTCATCCTCGCTTAAATTAATGGGGAAATCGTCGCTTTCTCGGTCCCAATCGCTCTCGCCGCTGGTGGCCAAGATTGTAAACAATGTTCAGATGTGAGGAGCTCCACAACCCGTGACGTCACACGCACATCGTCTGCTACTTCCCGTACAGGCAAGGCTTTTTTATTAGCGACCAAAAGTTGCGAACTTTATCGTCGATGTTCTCTACTAAATCCTTTCAGCAAAAATATGGCAATATCGTGAAATGATCAAGTATGACACATAAAATGGACCTGCTATCTCCGTTTAAATGACAAAATCTCATTTCAGTAGGCCTTTAAGTCACACTTGTGAGGACATGTTAGCATCTAGTTTGTATATCATTGCCAATTTTTTTGTTGTCAAAAATCAAACCCAACTCCTCCAATTAGTACCTTTTTAAATGTGCACGTTGTCACTCAATTTATTACATTTTATCAGAGAGGCTTTTTGTTTAAACCAGTGGTTCTCAACCATTTTTCAGTGATGTACTCCCTGTGAATATTTTTTTAATTCAAGTACCCCCTAATCAGAGCAAAGCATTTTTAGTTGAAAAAAAGAGATGAAAAAAGTAAAATACAGCACTATGTCATCAGTTTCTGATTTATCAAATTGTATAACAATGCAAAATATTGCTCATTTGTAGTGGTGTTTTTTGAACTATTTGGAAAGAAAGATATAAAAATAACTAAAAACTTGTTGAAAAATAAACAAGTGATTCAATTATAAATAAAGATTTCTACACATAGAAGTAATCATCAACTTAAATAGAGATCCATCTCGATTCATGAACTTAATTCTAAACATTTCTTCACAAAAAAATAAATCTTTAACATCAATATTTATGGAACATGTCCACAAAACAATCTAGCTTTCAACACTGGATATTGCATTTTTGTATTTTTTTTTTCCACAGTTTATAAACTTACATTCATATTTTCTTGAAGTATTATTCAATAAATATATTTATAAAGGATTTTTGACTTGTTGCTATTTTTAGAATATTTAAAAAAAAATCTCATGTACCCCTTGGCATACCTTAAAGTACCCCCAGGGGTACATCTACCCCCATTTGAGAACCACTGGCCTAAACTAAAGTCTTAAGAAAAAAAAAAAAGCTTCTTAGGTGTCAGGTTTGTACCTGACAGTTTGGTCATGTTTTAGTTTTTCCTCTGTGTTTGTCTTTATTTCCTGCTGTTATCCCTTTAGTGTTTTTTCCCCTCAGCTGTGGCTGATTGGCACCGGGCCACACCTGGCGTCAATCAGCCAGATGCTATTTATACCTGCTTGTTCCTCCACTCTGGGCTGGATTATTGTCATTAATGCTTTTCGTAGAACCTGTAGCTGTTTGCAGCGTGCTGTCTTTTTGTTGCTAGTTCCTGTTTGCTGGATCCTGTTTATCGTTTTCCAGTTTGGCTGTTCCTAGTTCCTGGTTTGTGTTTTTTCATTTCTAAAGATTAAATCATGTGTTCCTGCACAATACTCTGCATCTGAGGGTTCGTCACAAACTCTATGTGATATTGGGCAAATCATATAAATCTCTTTACAAATCTGAAGTGTAGGATACTTCTCTTGTTGCCTTATTTGTATTTGACTTTATTAAATATATTTATAATTTCATTTGGGGCTAATCTAAAGTCTTAACAAGCTGCAACGCTTTGTTCTACCTCTGTCAGTACGTCTCTGCAGCACCCACCATTGTCCCACCCACACAACCATCTGATTGGTTACACACAGACCGGTAACAGCCAATCAGTAGAGCGTATTCAGAGCGCATGGACGGTGCGGGTTAGTAGAAAGGTGTTTAGCAGGTGAGCATTATGCAGCGGACGCTCGCTCGCAGTACACAGTCTGTAGTCTATTGCCCCACCCAGGCAGCGATGAGATGAAGATATCTAAACACCCAGCCACCCCCTTGTTGCACGTCTGTCCGCCTGTCTCGGGCGACGCCTCCTTCCTCCTGGAGAGACACCACCTTAACTAACAAATATTCTGGGGGAAACACTGATATATATGTATGTATGTACAGTATATGTATATGTATGTACAGTATATGTGTATGTATGTGTATGTATGTATATAGATGTATGTATGTATATATATATATATGTATGTGTATATATATGTATGTATATGTGTGTATGTATATATATATATGTATGTGTATATATATGTATGTATATGTGTGTATGTATATATATATGTATGTGTATATATATATGTATGTATATGTATATATATATATATATATGTGTATGTATATGTATATATATATATATGTGTATGTATATGTATATATATATATGTGTATGTATATGTATATATATATATGTGTATGTATATGTATATATATATACGTGTATGTATATGTATATATATATATGTATATGTATATATATATATGTGTATGTATATGTGTATATATGTATGTGTATATATATGTGTATATATATATATATATATATATATATATATATATATATATATATATATATATATATATATATATATATATATATATATGTATGTATATCCATTATTTCAGTAATCGAGAATTCCTTCAATCAATCGAGTAATTTAATAAAATACGTTCTTGCCTTAATGTGTCTCTTTCGGCAAAATAGATGAATTAAACAAGTATTTTTCTAATGACCTTTTAGTCTTATATATGAACATCACATTGAAATTTGCAGGTTTACAATGGGAAAATCACTATATATGACTTATACAGTAGCATCTCAACATATAAGTAATTTGAGATACGAGCTGTTGTTTGCTTTTATACTACGCTTTAAATTGCGAGCATATCTTAAGTTATCAGTACCGAATTTTTGTAGTATGTCGCACCTGCCGAAAATGCATAAAAAACAAGGAAAAAAACACATAAGTCGCACTGGAGTATAAGTCGTATTTATGTGATAAAACCCAACACCAAAAATAGACATTTGAAAGGCAATTTAAAATAAATAAAGAATAGTGAACAACAGGCTGAATAAGTGTACGTTATATGAGGCATAAATAACCAACTGAGAAGGTACCTGGTATGTTAACGTAACATTATGGTAAGAGTCATTCAAATAACTATAACATATAGAACATGCTATACGTTTACCAAACAATCTGTCACTCCTAATCGCTAAATCCCATGAAATCTTATACGTCTAGTCTCTTACGTGAATGAGATAAATAACATTATTTGATATTTTACGGTATTGTGTTAGAAATTTCACACATAAGTCGCTCCTGAGTATAAGTCGCACCCCCGGCCAAACTATGAAAAAAAATGCGACTTGTAGTCCGAAAAATACGGTATTTTTGTTCTCTGTAAATTAATATTTTGTGACAGGTTTGTGCATTGGAGGAATAAAAAGTTATATGTATTGTTACTAGCATTGTCCCAATACCAATAATTTGGTACCGGTACCAAAATTATTTTGATACTTTTCTAAATAAAGGGGACCACAAAAAAATTACATTGTTGGCTTTATTTTAACAACAAAAAAACTTACGTTACATTAAACATATGATTCTTATTGCAAGTTTGTCTTTAAATAACAAAGTGAACATAAAAGACAACTTGTCTTTTATTAGTAAGTAAAAAAACCAAGGCTCCTAATTTAGTCTGCTGACGTATGCAGGAACATATTGTGTCATCTATCATTCTATTATTTTGTCAAAATTATTAAAAACGAATGATTAATTTACCTTTCATTTACTTTCTCTTTATCTTACACTCATAAAGCGGACGTTTCTCTTCGCACAGCAGTCTGAACTTAGCCGGTTTAAATAGATAAATGGATAGATAGATAGATAGATAGATTGATAGATAGATGGATAGATAGTACTTTATTGATTCCTTCAGGAGAGTTCCCTCGGGAAAATAAAAATTCCAGCAGCAGTGTACCGGATTGAGATCGAATTTAAAAAGTAAATAATGTGAGTATAAATGGAAACAAAATAGAAAAATATTACAATAACAATACAAATAAAAAGCAACAATGAGAATAAAAATATAACAGTAAAATAAGAATATAACAAGAGAAACAAGGCAGTAGTGACCATGTTATGAAAGAGTATTGCTGTATACGAGCACGGCCTGTCCGCCTCTCACTGCAAGTATACATTCAAGTGCTTTAGTGCTAAAGTGTCCCACTTTTCTCTTCTCTTGTCCGTTAAGTAGCAAGCTGTGTCTTGTCACCGTCAAATTAGAAAAAACTTGTTTTTCCACTGAACTGGTACTTTAAAGAGAACATCTAATGATACATCAATCATATGTTCCTTGCTGCAATCAAATAACAATTATACTAGAGAACTTGTCTTTTAGAAGTAAGCGAGCAAACGGGTTACACATGCTCCTAATTTGGCCTCTGACGTATGCAGTAACATTCATAATTGTGTTATTTTGTCAAAATTATGGGAAAATGGTATATTATTCTACTAGTTCATTTCTCTTTTTAACAAGTTCTATCTACGCTTCTGTTAAAATGTATTCAGCACTTATTGTTTGGTTGTTCTGGGTGATTCTACAAATGTGGGTATCGATCCAATACCAAGTAATTACAGGGTCATACATTGGTCCTAATTAAAGTCCTCCTGTGTCCAGGGGCGTATTTCCTTAGTTTATAAACAATATAGAAGCCAAACGATATTGAAAGATTATATACTATTATTACATAAAAAGATGACAATCAGTATAGACCAGTGGTTCTTAACCTGGGTTTGATCGAACCATTGGGGTTCGGTGAATCGGCCTTTAGGGGTTCGGTCAAAACACCCGACTCATCGTGTAAATATTATGGATACAGCAACAGCAGAAGTCAGACTGATTTGCAGGTGTGTAATTTGTTGTGAGTTTATGCACTGTGTTGGTTTTGTCGTTTGAACAAGATGATGGTCATGTACAGTTCATTTTGTGCACCAGTAAAAAAAAAAACATGGTAACACTTTAGTATGGGGAACATATTAACCATCAATTAGTTGCTCATTAACATGCTAATTAGTAACATATTGGCTCTTAACTAGTCATTAAGTTCTTATTAATGCCTTATTCTCGGCATTGGCCTTATTATAACCCTAACCCTCTAACCCTGACCCTAACCCTAACCAAATAACTTTAAATTAAGTCTTTGTTGCTTAGAATATGTTCCTCTAGTGTCCAAATAACTCTTAAATTAAGTCTGTTACTTAGAATATGTTCTCCATACTAAAGTGTTACCGAAAACATATAAGTTGTGTATATATATATATACACACTGTATTTTTCGGATTATAAATCGCAGTTTTTTTCATAGTTTGGCCGGGGGTGCGACTTATACTCAGGAGCGACTTATGTGTGAAATTATTAACACATTACCGTAAAATATCAAATAATATTATTTATCTCATTCATGTAAGAGACTAGATATATAAGATTTCATGGGATTTCGCAATTAGGAGTGACAGATTGTTTGGTAAAGGTATAGCATGTTCTATATGTTATAGTTATTTGAATGACTCTTAAATTAATATGTTCCGTTAACATAGCAGGCACCTTCTCAGTTGGTTATTTATGCCTCATATAACGTACACTTATTCAGTCTGTTGTTCACTATTCTTTATTTTAAATTGCCTTTCAAATGTCTATTCTTGGTGTTGGGTTTTATCAAATAAATGTGTACAAAAAATGCAACGTATACTCCAGTGTGACATATATATGTTTTTTTCCTTCTTTATTATGCATTTTCGGCAGGTGCGACTTATACTCTGGAGCGACTTATACTCTGAAAAATACGGTAACTGTCATGAATTTGGGGCTTCACGGTGGAAGAGGGGTTAGTGCGTATGCCTCACAATACGAAGGTCTTGAGTAGTCCTGGGTTCAATCCCGGGCTCGGGAACTTTCTGTGTGGAGTTTGCATGCTCTCCCCGTGAATGCGTGGGTTCCCTCCGGGTACTCCGGCTTCCTCCCACTTCCAAAGACATGCACCTGGGGATAGGTTGATTGGCAACACTAAATTGGCCCTAGTGTGTGAATTGTGAGTGTGAATGTTGTCTGTCTATCTGTGTTGGCCCTGCGATGAGTTGGCGACTTGTCCAGGGTGTACCCTGCCTTCCGCCCGATTGTAGCTGAGATAGGCACTAGCGCCCCCCGCAACCTCAAAGGGAATAAGCGGTAGAAAATGGATGGAAAATAAAATAATTTTTCATTAAAGAAGGGTTCGGTACCTCCAACAAAGTTAAGAACCACTGGTATAGATGTTATCATTGTAGTATCGACCAGATAAGTCAATATTTGTATGGATGCACTTGTTTACATACAAGGGGGCTGGCAGTTGTATCCTCCTACGGTGTATAGTCAAGCATCTTTAGATATTCCTCGTCCAGCAGGGATGATCATACTTGCCAACCTTACCGATTTTCCCGGGACATTCCTGAATTTCAGTGCCGGGGCAACCATCCTCTCAAATTTCTCTCGATTTCCACCAGGCCAATAATATTGGGGGCGTGCCTTAAAGGCACTGCCTTTAGCTTCCTCTCTCACCTGAAAAGGAGACTATTATATATGTCTCTGTTATCCATAGGTGTATCTATAACCCATAAAGTAGGCAGGGACGGAGCTATTTCTCAGCGTGTGTTTATTCCAGCCGGCACGTTAATAAACTGACACACAACATCCGGATTCTTATCATGCATTGCTTCAAAACTACGGCAAGTAGTAATGTCCAAAAACGTAACAGAGACGAAGCAGAAGAACGAAGAAGAGACATGGCGACGACGAGTAAGAAGAAGTACGCTAGCATGTTCCAAAATGATTGGAAAAAAATGATTTCGGTTCAAAAAGGATAGATCGAAGGGGAAGGGGTATGTTGCCTGCAAATTAACCCCCCGCCCCATCTCCCGAATTCGGAGGTCTCAAGGTGGGCAAGTATAGGGATGATACTTTTAAAAAACAAAGTTTATTTGTCACCATGGAGGCGAGAATTAGTCATTTTGAAGTAGCTAAAACACTGTCAAGGGACGTTAGCGACGAGCTGGCTATTTTTTTAAAGGCTTACTGAAACCCACTACTACCGACCACAAAGTCTGATAGTTTATATATCAATGATGAAATATTAACATTGCAACACATGCCAATAGGGCCTTTTTAGTTGACTAAATTGCCATTTAAAATTTCCCGCGAAGTGTCCTGTTGAAAACGTAGCGGAATGATGACGCTTATGACGTTATTGGTTGTAGCGGACATTTTATCCCAGCACCACTCACGGCTAAAAGTTGTCCGATTTAATCACATAATTACACAGTATTCTGGACATCTGTGTTGCTGAATCTTTTGCATTTTGTTCAACTAATAATGGAGACTACAAAGAAGAATGCATTTGGTGGAAAGCGGTGTATTTCGGCCGGATTTAGCAACACAAACACAGCCAGTGTTTCTTTGTTTGTTGTGAAGCTTTAATATGGAACAGAGCGGTCAAGCGAACATGTTTCTTTACCACATGTCGACCGGCAGGTTTCGGTGAGAAAATTGTGGTAATAAGTTGGCTCTTACCGTAAACATGAGCTGAGCTTGTGTAGTTCTTCCTGCAGCAGCTGCCAAAGAGGCACCTGCGACTGACTTTCTTGGCTCCTCCATGGCTTCACTCAGAGACACTGGCGGTCACCACACCTCTCCGACTTTCAGTTATGACTTTATAATCTCACTAAAACACTAGTAACACAATATTCAGATAAGGGATTTTCCAGAATTATCCTAGTAAATGTGTCTAATAACATCTGAATCGCTCCCACTGCCCTCGTCTTTTTTTTTCCTTCTTCTTCTTCTAGTCCTTCACTCTCACTATCCTCATCCATGAATCTTTCATCCTCGCTCCAATTAATGAGGAGATTGTTGCTTTTTTGGTCAGAATCGCTCTCGCTGCTAGTGGCCATGATTGTAGTCAATGTGCGGATGTGAGGAGCTCTCACACCGGTGACGTCACGCGCACATCGTCTGCTACTTCCGGTACAGGCAAGGCTTTTTTATTAGCGACCAAAAGTTGCAAACTTTATCGTCGATATTCTCTACTAAATCCTATATGGCAATAAATAGGGCAATATCGCGAAATGATCAAGTATGACACAGAGAATGGACCTGCTATCCCCGTTTAAATAAGAAAATCTAATTTCAGTAGGCCTTTAAAAGCACGATAAATGCGAACAGCGAACAAGCGGACCACGTCACATTCATCGCTGATTTTTAAACCCAAATTTGTCAAATCTCCCTCTGCTGTCGCCATTCTGTTTGTGCTTGTAGGTGCTCTGTGTGTGTTGACTAACGTGCGCCTCGGTTGATATTACCAGCAATGCCACCACGGTGCGCCATCATGTCCATGAAAAAAAGTACCTGTATTGTTTTCAAAGGCTGTATAGTACCTTTTTTTTAATTCATTAGTACCACAGGACTTTATCAGTACCGTATATAGTAAAACCCTATTTTAATATAAAGTTCATGTACTTTTTGTACATTATACAAATACACTGATTTCAGTTGTTTGCTTTCCAGATAACCCTTAAGGGGAATTCTTTTTGAATGCACCTTTAATGATGAGGTTAGTACCACGCACGTGTTGTCAATAGCAGTAGTATGTGCTGTTGCAATGAGTCTATGAGGTGCATAATAGCAGCTTTGTGTCTTTCTGGCTCCTGCTGGGCCTTACACCGAAAAAGCCAGTTTCCAGCAGTTTTTAACCATTCAAGTACCAGTAGACAGAGGTGGGTAGAGTAGCCAGAAATTGTACTCAAGTAAGAGTACTGTTACTTTACAGATGTATTACTCAAGTAAAAGTAAGGAGTAGTCACCCAAATATTTACTTGGGTAAAAGTAAAAAGTATGTTGTGAAAAAACTACTCAAGTACTGAGTAACTGATGAGTAACCTGTTCGTTTAATGACGACGGCAACAAGTAATGCACAAAAACATAAAAAATTGCAATGAACAAATTCAGAGCCAGGAACATCTCTTAAACAACTGAAACAATAATATATATTAAGTAATATATATTTGGTTTTACAAAGCATTGAAAAAAAATTAGAAAATGAATTTTACCTTTGCAACCTCATTATACTATTGGCTAAGTTTTATATTCATAAATGTAAGTTTCTCAATACCCGACCTGTTTTTTGTGCCTTTAAAAAAGATTTAGAACTCTACATTAAAACACTCTACCTCTAACAACCAAAAAGCTGTGAAAACGATGATGCTGTGTTCCAAATTTAAGTTATTTACTGAAATTGAGTGAGCCTATAGCTTTGCACTTTGTTTACTTTATATACATATATATTTTTTGCATTCTATTTTAGTTACTTTGGATTTACAACACCCTGGCGCTGTTTTGTACGGTTTTTATACTGTTTTGTATTGTTTTTGTACATACTTTGATTATTATTTTCAACTGTTTGTAAAAGTTGAAATTTATAAATAAAGGTTTCTTAAAAAGTATATATATATATATATATATATATATATATATATATATATATATATATAATATATATATATATATATATATATACATATACGTGTGCAGTTAATCATGTGACCGCCTGGCTCTGTTTGATTGGTGAAACGGAGTCAAACGTCACCAGTGACTGCATTTGAATGGTGAAACACAGTCATGTAATAGATCCGACTTTGAAAGTCTGTCTGACAAAACAACAAAGCGTGCACTAACAGATCGATAAAAATCAGTAGCGAGTAGAATGGTGATAAATGGAGCGGACTAAAAGTAGCGTTTCTTCTCTATAAATATACTCAAGTAAAAAAAAAAGTATGTTGCATTAAAACTACTCTTAGAAGTACAATTTATCCCAAAAGTTACTCAAGTAGATGTAACGGAGCAAATGTAGCGCGTTACTACCCACCTCTGCCAGTAGAGTGGAAAAACAAGTTGACTCTGTATTGAAGCTATTATGATATACATCTGATTTATGACACCGAAATATTTCCAAAGTTCGCTGATAAATAAATATGCTCAAAAAAGTATCAATCTCACGGAAATTCCCGAGCCCTTTTGAGAGTTAATGAGTAAACCAGTCACATGATCCGTGACAGAGCGTTAGGAGCCGCAGATCCCTTCCCCATCAACAAAAATGCTAATCAAGCAGACATTGTGACAGCCAACAACGATTACTTTGTGAAAAAATATGACCAGTCTCCGCTTAAGATGGTCTCCTGCTGTTCTCACTATGGACTGTACTCTCACACTATTATGTTAGATCCACTATGCACTGGACTCTCACACTATTATGTTAGACCCACTATGGACTGGACTCTCACAATATTATGCTAGATCCACTATGGACTGGACTCTCACACTATGATGTTAGATCCACTATGCACTGGACTCTCACACTATTATGTTAGATCCACTATGGACTGGACTCTCACAATATTATGTTAGATCCACTATGGACTGGACTCTCACACTATTATGTTAGATCCACTATGGACTGGACTCTCACACTATTATGTTAGATCCACTATGGACTGGACTCTCACAATATTATGCTAGATCCACTCGACGTCCATTGCACCGGTTGCCCCGGGTCCCCACATCTGCGGTCCTCTCCAAGGTTTCTTATTGTCCCATTGGGTTGAGTTTTTCCTTGCCCTTATGTGGGATCTGAGCGGAGGATGTCGTTGTGACTTGTGCAGCCCTTTGAGACACTCGTGATTTAGGGCTATATAAGTAAACATTGATTGATTGATTGATTACAGAACCTTATATATTTGAGCCCCAACACAAAGAGGATGAGCAATAGGTTTTAGAAGCCGAGTGCTAAGCGGATGTAGTTTTATCGAAACACTATAGCATCAGTGGCAATGCCAGGTAGTAACATACTAACTAGAGATGCGCGGATAGGCAATTATATCATCCGCAACCGCATCGCCAAAGTCGTCATCCACCCGCAGTCCACCCGAACCAACATATTATCAGAACCGTAACCGCCCGCCACCTGCCCGCTGAAATACATCAGAAGTCGGCCACCTTTGTCACTCACAGAGCTATTTTAACCCGTTTCACAGAGTAATGAAGACAATTGGAGCCGCAAACGTTCTGGCGAATATCCAATTGGCGTTCATCCTGATGACAAGAACATGGGCGTGCTGTGAAGCCATTGCCTTTGACACCTTCAACAACATGTACAAACCGATTGTTAGTCCGGCAACATGTTGTGTGCAGCTTCCGCAATCACACGTACAAGATTGAAAGGCATACTGGGTGACGCCGAGTACACTGATGGTTGTGATATAAACAACTTTAACACTTACTAATATGCGCCACGCTGTGAAGCCACACCAAACAAGATTGACAAACACATTTCGGGAGAACATCCTCACAGTAACACAAAATAAACGCAACACTACAAATACCCAGAATCCTTTGTATCCGTGCTATTTCCTGAATATATTTTACACATCCGCGCCCCCAACCCTGTCCACCTTACCGACGCACGGGGGGGGGGGGTGTTGCTGCTAGCGGTGTGTATAAAATAGTCAGGAAGTCTCATGGATACAAAGGATTCTGGGTATTTGTTGTGTTGCGTTTATGTTGTGTTATTGTGAGGATGTTCTCCCGAAATGTGTTTGTCAATCTTGTTTGGTGTGGTTTCACAGCGTGGCGCATATTACTAAGAGTGTTAAAATTGTTTATATCACAACCATTACTGTACTCTGCGTCACCCAGTATGCCTTGCAGTCATGTGCGTGTTGCTGCGGAAGCCACACACAACATGTTGCTGGACTGACAAGCAGATCGTACATGCTGTAGTAGGCGACAAAGCCAATGGTTTCATCGCACGCCCTAATACTTATTATCCGGGTGACTGCCGGCAGTCATTCTAGAGAATATTAGCATCTCCTATTGTCTTCTTCGATTTGTGACACGGGTCCTAAATGGCTCTTTGAATGGCAAAGGATACCGATCCCAGAACCATGTATATCAAATATTTCCGGATGGTTCAACCGCCACCCGCCCGAATCTAATTAAAATAAATTTTTTCGTCATGTCACCCGCCCGACCCGCGGTTTATCCGCGGACTCCGGATGAGACCGCAAACCGCGCATCTCTAATACAAACTAACCATAATAAAACAAACACTTACTGTACACTTTCCACTCTCGCCGAGATGCCGACCGACAGGTCACTTAAATTATCTCGTTTAGAAGAATCAATCCTCAAGAAAGGTTAAAAAAAAAAGTAGCAGCAACTGACGTTTTTTTCACCATTTTGGGGGATGTGAAAGTCGACCAGCTTCTCGGCCCATGGCCACAAATGTCTACTGCTAGGTGAGAGATGCATCAATTATAATGTAGAATGTACTTTCCAGAAGCAACTTAGTGTGTCAACAATAGCAGGGTAAGTTTGCAAAATTGGCCGTCTGCGTTAGCACTTCTAATGACAAATATCACTCATATTTGGCAAATTTGTAAATAAAGTATTGTTGGCAGTTTTCTGTACGTAGAATGGGTGCAATAGAGCAGTGGTTCTCAAATGGGGGTACGCGTACCCCCGGGGGTACTTGAAGGTATGCCAAGGGGTACGTGAGATTTTTGAAAAATATTCTAAAAACAGCAACAATTCAAAAATCCTTTATAAATATATTTATTGAATAATACTTCAACAAAATATGAATGTAAGTTCATAAACTGTGAAAAGAAATGCAACAATGCAATATTCAGTGTTGACCGCTAGATTTTTTTTGTGGACATGTTCCATAAATATTGATGTTAGATTTTTTTTTTTGTAAAAAAAAGGCTTAAATATTAAGTTCATGAATCCAGGTGGATCTCTATTACAATCCCGAAAGAAAGCACTTTAAGTTGATGACTAATTCTATGTGTAGAAATCTTTATTTATATTTGAATCCCTTGTTTATTTTTCAACAAGTTTTTGGTTATTTGTTACCTTTTTTCCCCAAATAGTTCAAGAAAGACCACTACAAATGAGCAATATTTTGCACAATTTAATAAATCAGAAACTGATGACTTAGTGCTGTATTTTACTTCATCTCTGTCATGCTGTGTGAACATGTTTTGTTTTAGTCCTGTTTGGTTTTGTTTTTGGACTCTTTGTGCACTTTTATTTGTTTTGTCACCATCGCAACCCATTAGTTTTCACCTGTCGAGTCACGCACCTGTTTTCACTGATCATATCATTGCTATTTAAACCGGTCTGTTTCTGTTTTTCGATCTATCTATCTATCTATCTATCTATCTATCTATCTATCCATCCATCCATACTACCTCTGCTACCCATGACATTCCTATTTATTATAGTTGATTCTTCATGCCATGCCACAGTAAGTGTTTTTGTTTCGTGTTCATAGTTAATTGCCTTTGTGCAAATCTTTTGTTTTCATTAGTCAAATTTGTTCTCCGCCATTGTGCGCGCCTTTTGTTTGCTTCCTTTTTTGTAGTTTGTTAGTGTTCAAATAAATGATGTCCTTACCTTCACGCCTTGCCCGCGCCAACTTTCCTTTGCCTTCCAGGAAAACAAACCTCACAGTCCACGCATTGACAATCTCTTTTTTTCAACCAGAAATGCTTTGCTCTGATTAGGGAGTACTTGTATTAAAAACAATTTCACATGGGGCACATCACTGAAAAAAGGTTGAGAACCACTGAAATAGAGGACCCTCGATCTTTTAACTCAATTGTTAGCTATTTATTAACGATTTTGAATGCATAAAATATTATTAATAGTATTTCCAATATGACTGATCTGATTATATAGTCAGAGTGCAGAAGCATTACTCTAGCGACGTAGAATCTATGGAAATTGCCGAAGATATTTGGAGCGGAATATCTTTAAAAATGGCTGTCTGAATGTGTAGAATTTTGTGATGTTTGGACGGTATTTTCACCATATTTTTCAGCTTGTACATACAGTTAGATATGACTTAATGGGTACAGTGAAACAGAATAAAGCAAATTAAGTCAACTTGTGTTTCCACTCTACTGGTACTTTAAGGAGTTAGCTCACTTTTAACACACTCAGAAGGCGCACAAGTGCGTGTACACAACTCTATTTCAGGTTCAAGTCTGAAGACCATGTAACTTACCTTCTGTATGTCGCCGGTCATGTGAGCCAACATCACAGTGGGCAGGATCATAAATAGTGCGTTATAATACAGCAAACCGTATTTGCCCAGCTCCTGTGAAACATATGGGACGCACAAAATCAACATTAAAATGAGCTCATGTCTCTTTTGTTAAAGTTGCCCAATTTTTTATCCCACATGGTTTTATCACACAAATGTCTTTTGTTTGAACGTCTGATGTAAAATTATCATTAGAGACCTGAAGTAGCAAAATTAACATTTGTAATAAATACACTTGTGTTTTATCTATAAAGATTCATTCTTTATTTATGAAAATATCAAAGAAAATGTGTCTCTCTTGCAACGCTCATACTGTAGGAATCCAAATTTGTGAAAGGTTTTCCCGTTAGCCCTATGCCTCACTCCTATGAATGGTGATTGAATTTGGAACTTTTAAAGGTACCAACCAAATTGCGTTTGTACTACCTTAAAGTTAAAGTACCAATGATTGTCACACACACACAAGGTGTGGTGAAATTTGTCCCCTGCATTTGACCCATACCCTTGATCACCTCCTGGGAAGTGAGGGGAGCAGTGGGCAGCAGCGGGGCCGCGCCCGGGAATCATTTATGGTGATTTAACCCTTGATGCTGAGTGCCAAGCAGGGAGGTAATGGGTCCCGTTTTTTTTATTGTCTTTGGTATGACTCGGCCGGGGTTTGAACTCCCAAACTACCGATCTCAGGGCGGACACTCTAACCACTAGGCCACCGAGTAGGTCGTGTACAAAGTCATGTAAAATCAAACAGTGCTATAAGTTAAAAAACGTTGTCACACTGGACAGCCCTTCTGGTTGTAGTCTTGGCGGCAGCTCATGCCTTTAGGTAATAATTTGTTGATGTTATTATACTAGAATTACAGCTGTGTTTTGTAAATAGCATTTGACTGTAATGAGCTCGGGCTTCACGGTGGCAGAGGGGTTAGTGCGTCTGCCTCACAATACGAAGTTCCTGCAGTCCTGGGTTCAAATCCACGCTCGGGAACTTTCTGTGTGGAGTTTGCATGTTCTCCCCGTGAATGCGTGGGTTCCCTCCGGGTACTCCGGCTTCCTCCCACTTCCAAATACATGCACCTGGGGATAGGTTGATTGGCAACACTAAATTGGCCCTAGAGTTTGAATGTGAGTGTGAATGTTGTCTGTCTATCTGTGTTGGCCCTGTGATGAGATGGCGACTTGTCCAGGGTGTACCCTGCCTTCCGCCCGATTGTAGCTGAGACAGGCGCCAGCACCCCCCGCGACCCCAAAAGGGAATAAGTGGTAGAAAATGGATGGATGGATGTAATGAGCTCCTATGGCTAACTTGCACATGCTGATTTAAGACTATAATTGAAACTTACATGCAAGTATATATGCTGCCATTGGTCGCATCAACATTTTTGTATTACATCAATATTCAGTTTATAAGCATACAAGATACAGGCATTGAGTTTTAAATGACAGAATAATAAAATGATCTTGTGTATTTCAGATACTAAACCAATGCCCTGTGTATTAACTTTAAAGTCCACTTGATAACTTTGTGTTTAAATGAAAGTCATCTCGGGAATAAAGGACATTTACATTAATTTGTGCCTGTAATTATGCGATCATTCCTAATTATGCAAATGAGACACTGATGTAATTTCCTGATGCCATCTTTTTGACAAATATTTAATCGTACAAAAAGTAGGGTGTACGAAAACCAAAGTACTTGTGGAGTTAAAAAACTCAGAAGTGTCAGTAATCCATGCCCTACATCAGGGGTCGGGAACCTTTTTGTCTGAGAGAGCCAAGAAGCCGAATATTTTGAAATGTATTTACGTATGAGCCATATAATATTTTTTCAACACTGAACACAACTAAACGTGTGCAGTTTTAAGTAAGACCAACATTTCTAGAGTATAATAAGTCTCTTATTCTTTGTAATAAGATTGTTCTTCTGAAGCTAACTGTGGAGGAGGCGTGGCCCGCGGGCGTGCAGCGAAGCAGGGTGTTGCCATGATCGGCCTCAAAATCAGTGACAGGTGCGTAGATGGCCCACCTGGGCCTTGTTATCTAGTCACCTGTCGCTCTGTTATAAACAGCAGCCAGGAGGATAGACGGGGTTGGGGCTGGAGCCAGAGCGCGAGCGAGAACGAAAGAGAAAAAGACTGTTGCTGGAAAGCAACTGAGAGACTTATTGAAAAATAAAACAATAGTGTAACCCTGAAACAGGCTCTCATGTCGGTGCTTGGTGGTCTGAAGAACCCCCAGGAGGGCAAGTCCCACGCTAACCAAAAATAAATAAATAACTTCTTACCATTAACGTAACTTCATGAACAGGTGTGGTAGAAAACCGATGGATGGATAAAAAATGCATGAGAATTTTTTACAGAAGTTATTTTTAACACTGTGATTAAAGGTGGAATTATTCATTACTTATCGTGTCAAGCAATGTCAGCTCAGATTTATCCGAGAGCCAGGTGCTGTCATCAAAAGAGCCACATCTGGCTCGCGAGCCATAGGTTCCCTACCCCTGCCCTACATGGTTAAAAAAATCATTGAAAACTACAACTCCCAGAATGCCAAGGTAAAATGGCCGCCAAAATTACTGATTGAAGGCACCTGAAAAGGAAGGACTCATTCACCAAACAAGCTACATGCAAGGAAGAACAGCCAGCAGCCACAACCGCAAGATCCACTCTCCAGGTTTCTCAAAACACACCAAGGGTCAGTGAATATGCTTCATTTAATGACGATCGAAATGCTTTGTTTGATATGCTTAACTTGTAGCTGCAAGCTGGTTAAATTTGTTTACTGAACTATCTTAAAGTGTTTGTTTCAACTGCTGGGTTCAAGTTGAAATACCGCATTACACTTTGAGCATTGATTGCATACAATGTTAGACCAGTTTAAAGCACACGTAAAAGTTTAAATCTGAAGTTAAAATGTTAAATGGTTTAATTTAATAGATTTAAAGTCAAAGCTAATGGTTTAAAGCTAAAACAATATGTAGAAACATTAAAACATTATTCAGTGATTTAAAAGCTTTTGCAAAACATTGTGTAATTAGATTAACATCCATGTTTCTGTGGTTTAAAGGTTTACAACCTGCTGATGATTATTTGGAAATCAACTGAAATTAAACCACGTTTCAAGTTGGAAAATAAAAAGTTGATCAATTGTGTGGAGTTTAAAACTCATAAGTGTCAGTAATTTTGGCGGCCATTTTACCTTGGCATTCTGGGAGTTGTAGTTTTCAACGATTTTGACCATGTAGGGCAGGGGTCGGCAACGCGAAATGTTAAAAGAGCCATATTGGACCAAAAATACAAGTAATCTGTCTGGAGCCGCAAAACATTAAAAGACTTGGATAAACTCACCTCTGTTCATTCACGCACAGTATAAAATGTTTGGTGGACAAAATGAAACAAAGGAGTAGCATAAAACATGTCTTTCTGTAGCAAAGTCGGAAAAAGTTGTATATGTAAAACAAACTGTTGAGTCACGGTCCACACAACGGTGAGTTCGAGGGCCGCTGAAATGAGGACAAAACGGCGTTCGCCAAACACTCATCAGTGAAGCATCAACATAAAACAGTGGGCTTTCTAATAATTAAGAAGTTTTTTTGTCGTGTTTATCCTCCTACAGAAACCGTATTACAACACAAAATATATTTTTCATTAAATTTTTTTTCCATTTCCATACATTTTTGAAAAAGCTCCATGGAGCCACCAGGGCACTGCTCAAGAGCCACACGTGGCTCTAGAGCCGCGCGTTGCTGATCCCCGATGTAGGGCATGGATTACTGACACTTCTGAGTATTTAACTCCACAGTACTTCTGTAATTAGAAACATGTTTTTTTGGGTGAAAATAAATAAAAGTAATTCAATGAAAGCCGCAAATAGCCACACATTTGTCAGCAGCACCTTTTCTTTGGTTTTTCCTCTATAAAAAACATTAGATCAAAGTATGCAGAGTGTTCCTTGAGAGCAGATATTCAGGGACAAGTTTACTTCGCCACATTCACATACGCTCCAGCCCAATTCTGAAAACAGCTCCTGACAAGCCAACAATGACTGCTATTCATGCGCAGGTCACAACCGCCACATACCTTTGCATCCAATTTCTGCTTCACATAAGCACCGTTGGCGGCGGTGAGCACGTTGTTGAGGAAGATGAAGACGTAGCCTTGCATGTCAAAGGACATGTCAGCGCTGCGAGACAAGAGGACAGACAGGCTTTGTCAGGTTTTGTACATAATGTGTACAGTGTTTCCCACAGGTCAGGCATCTATTTGTGGTGGTGTGGGTGGGTGGGGTAGGGGGGCGATGACCAAGAAGAACGCAGAGTTGGAATATAATTACAACACTTTATGTACATATTTATATAATATTTACATATTTATATAATATGTAACTACAAGATCCATTCACAGACAGTCCCATTGCTTTTATGAGCGGTCGAGCGAGTCAAAAGCCGGAAAAAATATTTTAAAAAATGTCATTTTTTAAAAAAAAATCTTTTTTTTTTTTTGTCGCGGCCGTAACTCTTTCGTGAAGGACCGCCACAAATAAATGAATGTGTGGGAAACCCTGGTGTATACCCCCCCCCACCCCCCCATTTTTTTGTACAGTATATATTGCTTTTCAAATCACCTGACATGTATACTGTGTATATGTACATAATTTATCCATTTTTTACGTGTTTTTTTTATATACATATTACAAGTTATAAATCTTTTGTTATTGAATGTATCCAATGTGATGAATATTTAATGGACCACAATGGAAACAAGCCTTTTGGCTTTTTGTGCCATCCATTTACCTTTATTAAAGCATTACATGGATTCAATTCTTTAAGATGTCAAACTTCTCAATCAATCAATGTCTTTGGTGCAATGATTGATGTACCACATTGTAAGTGTATGCATGTTGGAAATAAATACTATAACCATAACCATTATTTACTCTGCAGAGAGTACCAGGTAGCGATTGGAGGGAAGGCATTTACAAATACAATAAAAATAACAATACATTAAATTACAAAAAATTATTCTTTATTTGCAATATGGAAATTGCTCTTTTTCCCCTTTTTCCTGTGCCCCTTGTTTTTCTAGTGATTCTCCTTTCTCGGAAACTAAGGTTCTGATAGCAAGACCACTACAGCCCAAAGTTATTCACTAACTCAAGGGGCCTCATTTCAAGAAAGCTAAGGACCAAGGGCCAGACTTCTCCCTTCACTATTATTCTTATTTTATATATTCCGGAGAACCAGGGTGTGAACTCGAGTATTCATTTCATTTCTGTCTATTTGTTAGTACAGCACTAGTGTTTAAAAATCTAATTTAACTGAACTCGCAGGCCACCAGTTGAATCTTCGAAATGATGAAAAAGAAAAGATCTAACGGCCGAAAATGCATAATAAAGAATGAAAAAAACATATATACGTCGCACTGGAGTTTGAATTGCATTTTTGGGGGAAATTTATTTGATAAAATCCAACACCAAGAATTGATCATTTGAAAGGCAATTTAAAATAAATAAAGAATAGTGAACAACAGGCTGAATTAGTGTATGTTATATGATGCATAAATAACCAACTGAGAAGGTGCCTGCTATGTAAACGGAACATATTATGGTAAGAGTCATTCAAATAACTATGACATATAGAACATGCTATACGTTTACCAAACAATCTGTCACTCCTAATCGATAAATCCGGTGAAATCTTTTTCCTCGATGTCTCTTCTAAACAACTCTGCCAACTCCAAAGGTATGCGCCGCTTCCTCTTGTCGTTTTCTGCTGCATATTTCACTACGTCCAGCTCGTAATCTGCAGTACATGATTTTCTTTTTGGTTCCATTTTTGTTCAGCCCTTCTCAGTTTTTATAAGTTACCTCCGTTGAAATGATCCTTTTTAATAGCTATAGCAGTTAGCATTCCATGACCCACAATGCACTTCTGCCATGACCCCCCCCTCCGAATTCCTATTGGTTGACGTGTGTGTGACGATTGCTGACATTTTCTCCGTCTCTTCCCCGAATGAGCTAAATAATTTTGATGTTTTACGGTAATGTGTTAATAATTTCACACATAAGTCGCTCCGGAGTATATGTCGCACCCCTGGCCAAACTATGAAAAAAACTGCGACTTATAGTCCGAAAAATACGGTACACATTCTGTACATATGCATACATACATACACTCATGCACATAATCGCGTTTCATCAAACATATATTAACGTTGTTGCCCTTGGGGACACCGGGTAACACCTGGCACACTGACAAAGCTGAACCTATTGTTACTATAACAATCTACAAGGTTAACATAGGTTGCCTTTCTTTCTTCCCCTGCATTTTTCAGTAGTCCTTTTATATCTGTAGTTATCATTTCTTATATGTATTGTTGCATTTGAACAACTGTATTGTTAACAGAGAAAAATTACTGTTATTGTTATCAATAGCGCTATTTCTATTGATATTTGTAATGCTCCATTTGTAGTGTAATAATGCTCATTGTCATTTCTTTATTACTTCGCTAACTGCTTCTTTGCTATCACTTTTACCATCATATTTGTACATATCGTATGTGCTGGTGGTGTTCTATTGTTATTGTTGTTTGCTGTTGTTTTTTTGTCTCTGTCTAATTGCCCTTTTGTCTCCACAATTTGTCTCCCTTTTTTTTCTCTCCTTCTATCCCTTACTGTTCCGGCCTGGCTGCACCAAAGGATAATATAAATACATTTAATAAAGTCTCATACAAATAACGCAACAAGAGAAGTATCCAACACTAAAGTAAATCTGAACAGCCGATATGGGCATCTACATCAACCATATGATTCACCTGAGAAGCTGGACAGGAAAAAAAAAAAGAAGTTAACACTTGAGTTACATGAGTCAAACTACAAATAAAAACTAACATTTTAATTGCCAAAAAAGAGAGGACCTATAGAGGTGCCTTGAAGAATGCCTGTTGTCAGGGCACACCCCACAGTAACTATTTCGTTATGCTGCTGGGTTGTAAAAAAAGAATGCGTCCGCACGATGTCATCTAAAGTATGAGTCACATCAGTGCGGAAACAATCACTGGGTGAAAATGATGTTAAAGAATGCCTTCTCGCAAGAGGCGCTGTAAGCGGACAGACAATGCAATGAACTTCCTCCAGGAGTCAATAGTGACATCAGGAAAGTCAAACCAGTTGAAGAAGCTCTGGAACAAGTACAAACATTCTGTGTATTCTGGGGGTCGAAAGGGCCACAGGCGTTTGGATCTGATGTTTCCAACTTTGTGAAGAAGTTTGGGATGGATCAACAGTTGGCAACCACCACCACCGGCTAGATATACTGTAGCAGACAGATGAAGAGTCTTCATTCTACAACTTGCCTCGAATGTGCTCACACCAGCGATAGTTTGTTTCGTGGAGTGGGCAACTACCGCCTCTGGTAGCTTTAATCATACTTTAATCTTGACGAGCTACTTGTTATGCGACAACAGAGAAAGCTGACATGACGTAACTTTAAATGTGTTAATGGGGAACTGCACTTTTTTTGGGAAAATTGCCTATTATTCACAATCATTATGAGAAACAAGAACATGTCTATTTTCTAAACGATTCTAAAGATAAAAAAACGCTTGCAAGATGCGGCTAATGGGAGTCCTCTATGTTGCATTCAGACCCATCTAAAACAACTTCAAAACCCATCAACATTTTTTATACAAGCAGCATGTCTATATATATATGTATGTATGTATGTATGTGTGGGAAAAATCCTCAATCATCAGGAGATGATTGAGGGAACCCCTCATGAAACAGTTCTGTAGAGATGTAGTCTTGTGATTTTTCCAAAACATACATATTGCGCTCTACCACAGTATTGAGCACTATTCTCTGGATAATCCAATCAAGATATATTTATATATGACCCAATGACAGTCACGTTCGTGTCAATGTTAACCGTATTTTGGTCATTTGAAGCATTATCGGAACATAATTCCTGGGAGCATTTATTTCAGCGCCCATAGCAACGCACTTAAGACTTCCAAGAACAAACACTGGTGTTTTATAATCACGGCAGACATCTTAATAGACAACTAAGATGATTATTCTTGTACAAATAAGGATTCACAACCTTATCTTTTTGAACCGGAATATACGCAGGATGAACTGCTGCTTATAGAATCCAAGCGAGCACAAAGACAAGATGAAACGGAGCAGACAGAAGCCGAGAGAGAGCACTCGGAAAGACCAACTGTTTGCGCTAACAAACCCTGCAGGGGTAGAAACTTTTTTCCACTTACCCCAAACCAGGGGCGTCGCCAGACATATTTCACTGGGGCACGTGCCCCACTGTTGATCTGCAGTGCCCCAGTAAAAATTTCACCAATAAAAAAAAACAAAAAAAAAACGCTTCAGAGTTTTAAGTCTACATAACATAGACAACAGCGCACATACTACTTAGTATGGTAATTAATTGCTACTGTATTCACTCCACTAACAATGAACACATGGCTAATTAATATGGTAATTTATTCACGTGTGGATCGAGACTTCGGTTGAGAGAGAGAGGGGGGAGATGCGAATCACTGCGTGAGGTAGGTAACGTTAGCCAACAACAATTTGTTAATTATATTATTTTGATTTTGATTTGACTCTAACTGTAACTCCTAGATGGATTTCAGAAAGTTATTCGCCCGCAGCAGAGAAGAAGCAGCGAGAAATGAGAGATGTAAGTGAAGTCCTAGCTAGCTAGGCAACATCATTGTCTTAAGTTGATGCTAAGTTAGCTAACGTTAGTCCTTGTATCAAGACAAACATATTCATTTGCTGTACGAGCTGTCGGGGGAATTTCCAATGAACATGAAACATAATGTTGGTTATTGTCTGCTGGTTCTGCATCAATGATGATTTGGAGTAAACGTGTGAGTTGAGTGCTTCTCAAATGGTTTATCTTCAGGAAGAAAAACATTTTTTCATATCAAGTCGTCAGCCAAGTTTTAAATCAGTCAAGTTTATTTCACAGAAAAATAGCACAGTAGACTTGTCTTGTTAATCGGTGTGACTTTGACTAAAATAATCTTGTTTTGTCACCAGAAAAATGGCTACAGCTAAAGCATCTGGTTTTGTTTCCAGAAAAAATAGTAACATTTATGTATTTGTTTTCAGAAAGATGGCTGAAAATATCGGGTTTTGTTGCCCCATTTAGATTTTTTAAAAATATATTTCCATGTCTGTCCTGAGTCCTCCTCCAACTTGTTAGTGGGTTTGCCTTTTGCTAAAATACTCACTAATAGTCACTAGAATAAAGGCTAAAATAACCTGGTTTTGTTGCCACAATTTGATTTTTTTCCTCCCTAAACTTTTTTTTTTTCATGCACACATCTGACTGTGACTCACTGAAAATGACACACAATCCACTTTTATGTCACGACCCAGCAGTTGGGAACCACTGGTCAACTGTATAACAGTTACTGTAATATTTCCATGTCTGTCCAGAGTGATTGACCACTTTGCAAAAATGAAAACGAGACGTTATAGTTTACTTCTCAGAAAATGATTCCCTGAACAGTCACACAACAGTTTTTTTTTCTACTACTGTGGCTTTATTGTTTTGTGTATATTATATAGTTTTGTGTATCTGAAATAGGATTAGCCACATTGCCATAAATGGAAATTAAATAATATAAAAGATCCCCGGGGATGTAGGGGTGCTTTATTTTGTGTTTTAATTTTGTAGATGTTAAATTTGCTGATGATTACTGCAATATATATATTTTAAAAAGATTAATTGCTCTTCCTTTTTGCTTTTACCATTAGCAGTTTAGAAGTCTGGAGTAAAAAAGTGCACAAGTAGGTCAAATGCATTAGTTAATTCCAGGTGGTTAATCAAAGATGCATACAACATAATCTGATATGATTTCATAGTTTAAAGCACTATTTATGTATTTTTTTATGATAAATAAGTGCTAAAAATGTTTTGCTTGCACGCTTTGCACGTTCAAATGAATTATTTGTGCCCCATGTGTGCCCCAGTACAGTATTAGGTCTAGTGACGCCCCTGCCCCAAACCAACTGAAAACATCTCCAGCCAGCTGGACCAAATACACAAGTGTCCGAGTAAGTCATGATAATATTCAATTATGATTCACGCAGGTACATCATGCTTGTTATTTCAACTACAGTCCATAGAGTTGCAAGAAAAAGTATGTGAACCCGTTGGGGTTACTTGGATTTCTGCTTAAAATTAGTGATAACATGTCTTCTTCTCTTCATCAGAGTTACAACATTAGACAAACACAGTCTGCTTAAACTAATACCGCACAAAAAAATATAGGTTTTCATCTTTTTATTGAACACATGTAAACATTCACGTCTGGAAAAAGTATCCGAAACTTTGGATTTAATAACTGGTATGACCTTCCCACCTGCTCAGTGGCCTAGTAGTTAGAGTCTCCGCCCTGAGATCGGTAGGTCATACTAAAGACTATAAAAATGCCCTCCTTGGCACTCAGCATCAAGGGTTGGAATTGGGGGTTAAATGACCAAAAATGATTCCCGTGCGTGGCCACCGCTGCTGACCACTGCTCCCCTCACCTCCCAGGGGGTGATCAAGAGTGTTGGGTCAAATGCAGAGAATCATTTCCCCACACAGTGTGTTAGTGACAATCATTGGTACTTTAACTTAACTCTGGCAGCAACAACCTCAACCAAACCAAACGTTTCCTGGCCATGAGGAATTTTGGACCATTCCTCTTTACAAAACTGTTTCAGTGCAGGAATATTCTTGGGATGTGTGGTGTGAATCTCTGTCTTGAGGTCATGCCAAAGCATCTCAATTGGGTTGAGGTCAGGACTCTGACTGGGTCACTCCAGAAGGCGTATTTTCTTCAGTTGTTGATTTACGTCTATGCTTGGGGTTGTTGTTCTGTTGCATTACCCATCCTCTGTTTAGCGTCAGTTGGTGGACAAATGGTCTTAAAGGCCTACTGAAACCTACTATTACCGACCACGCAGTCTGATAGTTTATATATCAATGATGAAATATTAACATTGCAACACATGCCAATAGGGCCGGTTTAGTTGACTAAATTACAGTTTTAAGTTTCCCGCTGAGTTTCCTGTTGAAAACGTCGCGTAATGATGACTCTTATGATGACGCGTGTTTGTGACGTTATTGGTTGGAGGGGACATATTAGCCCAGCACCACTTACGGCTAAAAGTCGTCTCTTTTCATCGCGCAATTACACAGTATTTTGGACATCTGTGTTGCTGAATCTTTTGCAATTTGTTCAATTAATAATGGAGAAGTCAAAGTACAAAGATGGAGGTTGGAAGCTTTTAGCCACACAAACACACAGTGTTTCCTTGTTTGAAATTCCCAGAAGTGAAGCTTTACTATGGATCAGAGCGGTCAAGCGAACATGGATCCTGACTACATGTCGACCGGCAGTTTTCGGAGAGAAAATTGAGGAAATAAGTCGCCTCTTACCGGAGATCAGCGGAGCTTCTGTCCTGCTGCAGCTTCATGACTTCCCTCAGACTGGCGTCAACACACCCATGGACACACCCCTCCGACTATCAGGTACTATTTAAACTAAAACACTAGCGACACAATAGAAAGATAAGGGTATTTTCCAGAATTATCCTAGTAAATGTGTCTGAAAACATCCGAGTTGCTCCCAATGCAATCGCCTTTTTTTTTCTTTTTCTAATCCTTCACTCTAAATGTCCTCATCCACGAATCTTTCATCCTCGCTCAAATTAATGGGGAAATTGTCGCTTTCTCGGTCCGAATAGCTCTTGCTGCTGGAGGCTCACATTTATAAACTATGTGAGGAGCCCTACAACCCGTGACGTCATACGCACATCGTCTGCTACTTCCGGTACAGGCAAGGCTTTTTTATTAGCGACCAAAAGTTGCAAACTTTATCGTGGATGTTCTCTACTAAATCCTTTCAGCAAAAATATGGCAATATCGCAAAATGATCAAGTATGACACATAGAATGGACCTGGTGTCCCCGTTTAAATAAGAAAATCTCATTTCAGTAGGCCTTTAAGTGTTCCTGCAAAATATTTTGATAAACTTGGGAATTGATTTTTCCATCGATGAAAGCTATCTGTCCAGGCCCTGAGGCAGCAAAGCAACCCCAAACCATGATGCCACCGCCCCCATATTTAAGTTTGTATGAGTTTTTGATGTTGGTGGGCTGTGCCTATCATTGTGTATACCTTCCAAACAACTAGATTTTGGTTTCATCTGTCCACAGAATATCTTGCCAGTAGTGCTCTGGAACAGCCAGGTGCTCTTTTGCAAACTTCAAATGTGCAGCAAGGTTTTTTTTTGAACAGCAGTGGCTTCCTCCGTGGTGTCCTCCTATGATCTCCATTCTTGTTCAATGTTTTACGTATTGTAGATTCATTAACAATAATGTCTAACCTGACTCTCGCCAGATTCCTGTAGTTCGCTGAGCTCCACACAAGAATCTGGGAGTTTAAATAGGAGATGTATTTCAGAAGGCATACAAAAATCATTGTATGTGATTGGATAAACCACTTGTCCATTATCTTGAATGACGTGCTACTTCAACCACTCACATCGAAATCAACCAATGACGCTGATGCGAGCGACACTGTGTATGTTTCGCCTTTGTTGTTGGAACCAAACTGTCGCTTTTCACATCTATGAAATCCCGCCCGGCGATCCTGATTGGTTCATTATTTTTTTGCTATCAGGAAGGTGTGGAGCTCCCTTTTGTGGAGCTCAGCGAATTACAAGGGTCTGGCGAGAGTCAGGTTAAATGTCAGCATGTGCCAGAGATTTCTGTAAGTCCTTAGCTGACGCTCTAGGATTCTTCTTCACCCCAACTGAGCATTCTGCGCTGTGCTCTCAGTCATCTTTCCAGGTCGACCACGCCGAGGAAGAGTAGCAGCAGTGCTCAACTTTCTACATTTGTAGACCGTCTGTCTTACCGTGGACACATGAATATCAAGGCTTTTAGAGGTACTTTTGTAACCCTTTCTAGCTTTATGAAAGTTAACAATCATAGATCTTCTGTGCGAGGCATGGTTCTCATCAGGTAATGCTTCTTGAGAACAGCACACTTATCACAGGTGTGTTTTTTTTTTTTTTTTATAGTGCAAGGAAACTTAAGTCCTGGCTCCAATCAGCTCTTGGAGAAGTCATTAGCCTAGGAGTTCACATACTTTTTTTCACCCTGCACTGTGAATGTTCACATGCTGTGATCAATAAAAAGATGAAACCTGTATTTTTTGTGCGGTATTACTGTAAGCCTCCAAAAACATGCACCTGGGGATAGGTTGATTGGTAACACTAAATTGGCCCTCGTGTGTGAAAGTGAGTCTGAATGTTGTCTGTCTATCTATGTTGGCCCTGCGATGACGTGGAGACTTGTCCAGGGTGTACCTCGCCCTCTGCCCCGAAGGGGATAAGCGGTAGAAAATGGATGGATGGAAGTCCTTTGTGGTCTTTGACGTTTCCCTCTTACACACATGGTTATGTGTGCTATGACTGAGTTTTTTTCCCCTTGGCCTCAGTCTGATCCCCCTTTCCAGGGACCCAGGCTTGGACTGAATATTGTTTTTTGTCAATTTGAACTGAACTCTGGGGCCGGTATGGCCTGGGTTCTACAGTTGAATCGCCCTGAAATACAGAATTTCCATGTGATGAGGTGGTGACTTGTCCAGAATGTACCGCACCTTCCGTTCAAATGCACCTGAGATAGGCTCAAGCGATAGAAACTGGATGGATAGTTTAAGCAGACTGTTTGTCTATTGTTGTGGTTTTGATGGAGATCAAAACACATTTTATGATTAAATTATGCAGAAATCCAAGTAATTCCAAATGGTTGACATACTTTTTCTATCAACTGTAAGCTGTTGAGGTAGCGGTGTACAAACAAAACAAGAAATGTGGTCTAAAACTTACACTGTAACATGATTGTCTATGTTCTTCAGTCAGTACAGATTGGAGTAATTTCGCCTTACAAACTTAAAGGCCTACTGAAATGAGACTTTCTTATTTAAACGGGGATAGCAGGTCCATTCTATGTCATACTTGATCATTTTGCGATATTGCCATATTTTTGCTGAAAGGATTTAGTAGAGAACATCCACGATAAAGTTCGCAACTTTCGGTCTTAAGAGAAATACCCTCCCTCTACCGGAAGTCGCAGACGATGACGTCACACGTGTGGGGGCACCTCACATATTCACATTATTTTTAATGGGAGCCTCCAACAAAAAGTGCTATTCGGACTGAGAAAAAACGACAATTTCCCCATTAATTTGAGCGACGATGAAAGATTCGTGGATGAGGATATTGATAGCAAAGGACTACGAAAAAAAATGCCATTGGGACGGATTCCGATGTTTTTAGACACATTCAAAAGGATAATTGTGGGAAATCCCTTATCTTTCTATTGTGTTGCTAGTGTTTTAGTGAGTTTAATAGTACCTGATAGTCGGAAGGGTGTCTCCACGGGTGTGTTGATGCCAATGTCTCAGGGGAGTCGACGGCAGCTAAGGACGACACAAGCTAGGCTTTTCTCCGGTAAGAAGCGACTTTTTACCCACAATTTTCTCGCCGAAACGAGCTGGTTGACATTCCGTCTTGATTCATGTTCTCTTGAACGCGCTCTGATCCATAGTAACGTTTCACCTCCAGGAATTTTAAACAAGGAATCACCGTGTGTTTGTGTGGCTAAAGGCTAAAGCTTCCCAACTCCATCTTTCTGTGACTCCTCCAATATTAATTGAACAAATTGCAAAAGATTCAGCAACACAGATCTCCAAAATACTGTCTAAATATGCCGTTAAAGCAGACGACATTTAGCTGTGTGTGTGCGTAGCCCTCATACTTCCTAAAAACCTGTGACGTCTTGCGTACACGACATTTCCAGGACGAAACTCCTGGGAAATTTAAAATTGCAATTTAGTAAACTAAACTGGCCGTATTGGCATGTGTTGCAATGTTAATATTTCATCATTGATATATAAACTATCAGACTGCGTGGTCGGTAGTAGTGGGTTTCAGTAGGCCTTTAAAAGCCATTCAGTTGCTGACGCAGAAGCTCGCTTACGGTTAATGCCGTAGCATGCCGTCGCAAGGCGATTTGTAACTACGCTAAAAACCTGTTCCTCAGTGTTCACGCTTAACAATAACTGTCGCTACAGCTTGTTTTTTATACAGGTTACGGAATGTAAATGAAGTACTGTTGGCGTTTTTTGGATGCATTTTTAAAGTGATTTAGAGGCAAAATGATTTGCTCCCATTAGCGGCATTGCAACCCACCTAAAACGAGCCGTTTTACTACAAATTAAAATTCAAAACATGTCTTCTTGTCTTTCATAAGGATTGTGAACGATAGTCTAAATTCCCCCCCAAAAATACAGTTATTCTTTAAGTTATGATGCGTAATCTTTGTGTTGTTCATATTTCATTTTTGTATTTATCTCCTTCATTGATGTGCATCTTTGATCGATAGACAATTATACCTCAATTATACAATTTTAAATTCACAAAACAATGTCTGAAAAGGATCAGGATGAAGAAAAATCTTATAGTTTCCTACCCCCTTTGACATAATACATAGTTTTACTTCATGGATATCATTTAAACCAAAAAATACATCCAAATGTAATGAAACAATCGAAAAACACAAGTGCAAAACTTCATAAAGTATAAACCAAACAGACGAAATAATAATATATACCTCACACAATGATACAAAGAAAATACAAAACCTGACAAAATAAGTAAAAAAGCAAAATGTAAACTTTCCTAACATAGTGTTTACATTGAGGTGATGACACATTCTAAATTGCTTACTTTGTTTACATAGACACACAACAGCCGCAGGAGAGACAGAATGAAGCGAAAGTGTCCACAGCAGATGCAGGCAAATGGAAAAATAAAAGAGGATGTTGAATATATTTTTGTGTGCATATGTAGATGAATCTTTGTAGTCTTATATTGTTTGATACTGTATGTTCACTGTTTTAAAAAGTGAATCTTGTCCACTAAAATAAATTAAGGTAAAGGCTGTCATTAATTACATCACAAACACGCAGTTCACCAACATTTCCTTGTTTTAATTCCACATTTTTAACCAAATATTTATACGAAGGTTACAATTAAACGACAATTGTACGTAATAAAACACTATCGCAGTACAACGCTGATTTTCGCAGTAGTATTCAATAATAAAAATAATGAATACGCATATCTAGTTGATGTATGTTGACGTTTTGTTGCCATAGTGATAATAGTAACTACATCACAACCACAGCTTTGTTGTTCATCATGGTTGTTAGCTGTAGCATATCTTCTCCCTTTTTTTTTGTCACGTAACTGTGAAAGAGTTGGCGATGTCATCATTATAACTGGCGGAATCCTTGTTCCACAGAATCGACAAGGCGGGTTTGTCAGACTTTCTCACTCTCAAAAACTCTCTTTTCCGACATAAAGCTGAAACGATACATTTCTTTACCGTTTCCACCTATTGGGGACACGGCCTGAACCACAACTTTGGCGCCCAGTTTTCTGTTTGCGAGCAAGATAAAAACGTCAATCAAAAAATAAGTTGTTAGACTAGAAACTCCCACACCAATTTAAACAAGTGTCGTTGGGATTGGCAGAGGGGTAGTTCTTTTGCATCTCTGCAGTGATTTTTTTTTTTTTTTTCCCCCCAGGGCGGAACCATCCTTGCACTCCTTCCCTTGTGTTAAGAGTATAAATAGTTGTGGTTTGGGCACCAACTTCTAGGCTAGTTTGTCTCCAAGGTTTTGAACTAAACTCGAGGGCCGGTAAGGTGTTATTCCCGGGCCACCATTTGAATAGCCATTCCATACAAGACTTAGCTTTGTGTTTTGTCTATACTATATGACATTTATAATGATTTGTTAGATTTGGATGTGTCTATACCTAATGTCTAGTTGATATATGTTGACAATATTTTGTTGTCATAGTGATAATAATAACTACATCACAATCACAGCTCTGTTCGAGGTTTGTACAAATTTTCCATGGCCAAATTCAAGCACTTTTTAAAGACTTTCAAGATACATTTCCCAGTTTTTCCAGTAGCCTTCAAAAGGTGAATTTTTAAACGTATACACAGACGAATATAAAGCATTCAGCCGGGCTGCAAAGCAAGCTGGGACTCTGACCTTGTAGTTTTAAAAGAAATGTGAAATGAAAGACTGGTAAAATCACATCAAATATTCACTATTTACTTTGTTACATTGCGTAAAAGTAGCAAGTGACACGCTAATTGTGTAGTTATTCGTCTCAACCCGAGTGGACTGAATGATAATGCTAACAAGCTAATGCTAAATCTGATGCGTTTATGTTGTTGCTGTGAGACAAACACTGACATTTATTACCTATATATTGTTATTTACAGCTTTAATGAATCATAAAGACCCTCGTGAATTCCTGATTTACTGAGAGGACGACTTTCTGACTGTTAGAAAAATAATAATGTAAAATTATATACACTGTACACTTTGTTTTTAAATCATATTGTTTTGTATTTAATTTCCTTACACTTTAATGAAATAAATAGGACATAACATTGTCTGTTTATTTACATGGCATTAGTGTGGAAATATACTGTATCACTCTCTCCTTTGAGGCACACATTAAAAGCGTTACTAAAACGGCCTTCTTTCATCTCCGTAATATCGCTAAAATTTGCTCCATTCTGTCCACTAAAGACGCTGAGATCATTATCCATGCGTTTGTTACGTCTCGCCTCGACTACTGTAACGTATTATTTTCGGGTCTCCCCATGTCTAACATTAAAAGATTACAGTTGGTACAAAATGCGGCTGCTAGACTTTTGACAAGAACAAGAAAGTTTGATCACATTACGCCTGCACTGGCTTCCTGTGCACTTAAGATGTGACTTTAAGTCCGCTGTGAACGGGACTCTCGCTGCTGTGTTGGATCCGCTTTGGACTGGACTCTCGCGACTGTGTTGGATCCATTGTGGATTGAACTTTCACAGTATCATGTTAGACCCGCTCGACATCCATTGCTTTCCTCCTCTCTAAGGTTCTCATAGTCATCATTGTCACCGACGTCCCACTGGGTCATTATTGTCACCGATGTCCCACTGGGTGTGAGTTTTCCTTGCCCTTATGTGGGCCTACCGAGGATGTCGTGGTGGTTTGTGCAGCCCTTTGAGACACTAGTGATTTAGGGCTATATAAGTAAACATTGATTGATTGATTGATTCATAAGTCATCCGCCTAATTTGTATAAACTACCCTTAACTAAGTGTTTTTAACCACTGTGCCGTGGCACACTATTGTGCCTTGAGATACAGTCTGGTGTGCCGTGGGAGATTCTCTAATTTCACCTATTTGGGTTACAACAATTTTTTGTAAACCAGTAAATATAGTCATGATGTGCTGTTGTTGAGTGTCGGTTCTGTCTAGAGCTCGGCAGAGTAACCGTGTAATACTCTTCCATATCAGTAGGTGGCAACCGGTAGCTAATCGCTTTGTAGCTGTTGGAAACAGCGGGACACAGGGTGCAGGTAAAAAGGTGTCTAATGCTTAAACCAAAAATAAACAAAAGGCGAGTGCCCCTAACAAAAGGCATTGGAGTTTAGCGATGGCTATGCAGAACGAAACTAAAACTGAACGGGCTACAAAGTAAACAAAAACAGAATGCTGGACGACAGCAAAGACTTACTGTGGAGCAAATACAGCATCCACAATGTACATCCGGACAGGACAAACAATGTCCCCACAAAGAGAGATAAAAACAACAAATATTCTTGATTGCTAATCCAAAGTAGATCCGGGAAAATATTGCTCAAAGGAAGACATGAAACTGCTACAGGAAAATACCAAAAAAAAGAGAAAAAGCCGCCAAAATAGGAGCGCAAGACAAGATAGTTCTTGTCTCTAGTTTTTTGCTGTTTTCGTGTGTGTAGTGTTTTGGTAAACACTAAACACAGGAAAACATCAAAAAAGTCAGGGCGTGATGTGTCTGGTAGTGACAGTACACCTACTTTGAGACAAGAGATATAGTGATGCATGCTTGGTTATGTTTTAGTCATATCCACAATTGCGACGACGACTTTTTACTCTCAACTGAGTTTTGTTTTTTAATGATTTCTGCTGGTGGTGTGCCTGCGGATTTTTTCAACGCAAAAAATGTGCCTTGGCTCAAAAAAGGTTGAAAAACACTGCCTTAACTCATAGGCGCCGATCTACATTTCTGCCAATGGGTGCTTGGTGTGTGTATTAAAAAAATTAAAAATAAAATTAAAAAAAAAAGACATTCAGCAAAGTTAAAATCCCATATGATTTGTGGCTTTATTATTTTGTAAAACGCACCAAACTTGCCACAAAATTAACTACAACAAGACAGATTTTTCAAAAATGATTTTAAAGATTGAAAGTTGCCATCAATACCACGGGAGCGGCGCCTATGCTGAACTATGAAATGTGGATGAAAAACAAACCACACAAAGCTTCGTTGTACTTGTGCAAAGACAATAAAGACCTATCTATCTACACTTCTACAGGTACCTTTTTAATTACAGGACTAAAAGTTCCTAAACTTACGGTAAAAAAAAAGATGCCTAATGAAAGCAATTAAGGCGTAATTACAAACCTGGTACATCCAAATGTAGTTTAAAAACCTTACCTTGCAGCTATGAAGGCCCCGAGGATCATTGCAAATACTGTCAGCTGGATGGACTTGGAGAATTTTCTCCTGTCAAAAAAGTAAAACATTTTAACAATACGACTCTTTTTCTTAAATGGTAAATGGGTTCTACTTGTATAGCGTTTTTCTTCCTTAAATGTACTCAATGCGCTTTAACACTATTTCCACATTCACCCATTCACATCAAGAGCAAGGATGACATTTTTGAATAATGAATGAGGGGAAAATTGGAAATTTTAGTTTTTGGTCCAGCACTCATTGACTTGGGACAATTGCAAAATGTTGTGCGTACCAAAGTCATCAGCCTTGGCGTCATTATAGACAGTGATTTTAAATTGGACAAACAAGTCAATGGCGTTTTAAAATCGTGTTTTTTTTTCGTCTTTTTTTTTTTTTCTTAGTTTATTTCAAACATGACATACCTACAACATTATACATCATACAATTTCATCATTTCACAATACACAATACATCATGTTTGAAAAGGAGTAGGAAGAAGCAAAGCTTATTTAATCCTAGAGAGCCCACAAATATATCCATTCATTTACTGACCTTTACAGCAAAATAGCAAAATGACATCTGTGAATGAGTAGCACAACAGTTTTGTAACATGTACTTAATCAATTCAGTCATTAACATACTGAGATGAAGAATATTTTATTTTCAATAAGTCTGAAAGTGTTTCTCATTGTTCTTCTTCTTTGTACTTTATAAGCACTATTAATTTAAACATCCTCTTAAACTGGATCATATCAGTACAATGTTTAACTTCTTTACTTAATCCATTCCATAATTTAATTCCACATACTGATATACTGAATGTTTTAAGTGTTGTACGTGCATACAAATGTTTTAAATTAGATTTTCCTCAAAGGTTATATTTCTCCTCTTTAGTTGAGAAGAATTGCTGTACATTTCTTTGGTAGCAGGTTATAATTTGCTTTGTACATCATTTTAGCTGTTTGCAATTTTATCAAATCATCGAGCTTTAATATTTTCGACTCAATAAATAGAGGGTTTGTATGTTCTCTATATCCAACATTATGTATTATTCTAATTGATCTTTTTTGAAACACAGTTAACGAATGTAGCGCACATTTGTAGTTGTTTCCCCATATTTCTGCACAATAACTCAGGTATTGTTTTTATGGTTTTAGCAAAAGTAAAACAGTTTTCATTTTTTAACCTTTTTCAACAAGTCGTGCGTGCTTTTTTTTTCAAGTCGCCTGGACAGAACGCGGCAGCCAACGTTCCCTCTAATGTGCGCGCCTGTGCGATTGCGCACTGCTCACGAGTCCTCTGCCCAAGGCAAATCTATGCCGCGCACAAAATCCAATAAAAAAAACAAAAAGCAATTTTCAAAGTAACTGACAAGAGGCCACAACAGAGAAAACTGTTTTTGTTATCACTGTTCAATTATTGTAACGTCTGTCAAGACGCTTTGAGGACATTAATTCCATTGATCACTTTATTGAGCAAAACTCTTTATAAACACATGACCAAAAACATTGCTAAACAATTTCTGTCTAGCAACGCTGATCATTTTCTGCTGTACAAAGCAGACCAAGACCAACTTTGCCATCTGTCATATCAACAGCAGCCGCTCGCTCTTTCTCACTTGTGCCAGCACATATGATGCGTTTACAGCCACACAAAACGTCGGACATTTCCAATGCCGCACATTATGTGTCATTCCAGGTCGTTACACTGAGTTACCAATCAAATATGTGCTCATTCTACTGTCATTTATTAAGAATCTTAATTTATAAATATTCATCATGAAATGCTGTTATTATATTAAAGAGATACTAATAAAAATATATATATTTTACAAACGGAAAGTTACAGCAATGTTCACATGATCCAGTGCTTACATCTCATTGTGCAACATGTGAATGTTTTAATGGGAACTAAATGCGATATCTGAAAGGGGTACACATTACTTCCAAAGCAGGACCCCACCCAGGCACACAATACTAGTACACAGCTCATTGGAAAAACAATATTTGTTTTTCTTATCAGTGTAAATGAGCCAAATCACTTACATTAGAAAATGATCACATGGAAGAGGCTGCTGTCATTTGATTAAAATAATAAGAAATTTAACAGTGTGCTCCACTGAATGCTCAAGCAGTTTTTGCGTTTGCTCACACACATGAAAAATTAGAGGGAACATTGGCGAGAATATAACCCCGATTCTTAAGACTTTGCGCTGGCTCCTTGTTCATTTTAGAATTGATTTTAAAGTATTGTTGTTTGGTTTTAAAGCTTTGCATGGACTGGCACCTCATTATATCTCGGACCTCGTCCAAATTTATACTCCTGCGCGCGCTCTCTGAGGTCCGAGAGCCAGCTCCAGCTCGTGGTGCCCAAGACCAGACTTAAAACCAGGGGAGACAGGGGTGGTCGGTCCTAACCTCTGGAACACTCTACCACTCCATGTTCCAACTGCTCCCACAGTGGAGTGTTTTTATGTCTCGTCTTAAGACTCACTTTTATTCTCTGGCTTTTAACACTACGTGAGTTGTGTGGTCCTCTGTGTTTTTAAATGTTTATTTCTATTTGTTTTTACCCATTTTAAAACATCTTTTAATCATATATACTTTTATATTGTTTTTATATTTTGTTTATTCAGTCATTGGTGGAACTAAGGATAGTATTTGAATCTTATTTTTAATATTTTTGTGCAGCACTTTGGAAAAATTTTTGTTGTTTAAATGTGCCATATAAATAAAGTGCATTGGATTGAAGTGTTTCGCTCAAGGACACAACGGACGTGACTAAGTTGGTAGAAGCTGGGTATCGAACCAGGGACCCCCAGGTTTCTGGCACGGCCACTCTCCCGACCGCGCCACGTCGTCCCCTCAGTGTTTTTCAACCGCTGTGCTGCGGCACACGCGAAATACAGTCTGGTGTGCCGTGAAAGATTATATAGTTTCCCCTAGCTGTGTTAAAAATATTTTTTGCAAACCAGTAAATCCAATCCGCAAATAATGAGGTGGCTAGGGAGAGGGAAGTATGGGCTTCTCTGCTTAGGCTGCTGCGCCCGCGACCCCACCCCATAAGCGGAAGAGAATGGATGGATGGTAATCTAGTTGGTTACTATGGTCATCTAATTGGTTATTTTTTGTAATCTTTGTCACAACACCTCAGATGAGGCACCAAGCAGTGTGGGCGGGAAGCGTTTCACAAACGCGGAAGGAGATTTTCACAACCGAATTCTACAGCTTAGTGATGATGTATCAGATTGTAGGTGGGTTTATTTTGTACCCTTTACGTTCATATTTCACTGTTTGTTGGATGTTTGTTGCGTTTCACTTGATTACAAAATATGTCGATCGAAAGGGGGTGTGGCATTATTATTTTGTCAATATTCAGTTGTCTTATCGTTCATAGAAAAACGTAAAATTCCATTACGTTTTTAAGGCGGTCTGTCATAGCGTTTTTAGCATTCAATCACACATTATTTCGAAGTTTTGTATTGATGTCCCTAAAAATAGATACACTGGCCCCCAGACACATTTTTTCTCTCTAAATGTGGCCCCCGAGTCAAAATAATTGCAGAGGCCTGGTTTATAGGGTTAGGCGCAATAAGTACCAACATAGTACCAACCTCGTCACGTCCGTTGTGTCCTGAGCAAGACACTTCACCCTTGCTCCTGATGGGTGCTGGTTGGCGCCTTGCATGGCAGCTCCCTCCATCAGTGTGTGAATGTGTGTGTGAATGGGTAAATGTGGAAGTAGTGTCAAAGCGCTTTGAGTACCTTGAAGGTAGAAAAGCGCTATACAAGTACAACCCATTTATTTATCATTTATTTATTTAAGTGTTCAACTTTAGCGTAAACCCTTTCGGTCTGCAACATTTGGAATTTATGAATGTAAAACTGTTTGTTTATTTTCTTGACCACTGACCAAAGAAATAATAAACTAAAAGAGGAGCGCAGGACACCAAAAAACTCCAAATAAGTCACAATGTGACAGGTGGTGACAGTACACCTACTTTGAGACAAGACCTATAGTGATGCATAGTTGGTTACGGTTTGAATTCATAACAATTGTGGGAATAGGGCTGGGCGATACATCGATATACGCAATATATCGCGGGTTTGTCTCTATGCGATATAGAAAATGACTATATTGTGATATTTGAGTATACGTTCTCACGCAGTTGCTTTTAGCTGCGAGCATTACACTACAGGGTCTTCTTCACTCTTTCTTGTCTCTCATTCTCACGGAGACATAAAATAAGCGCACCTTCTTACATACGTCACACACGCGCAACGTCATACGTCACATACGTATACGTCCTCGCGGAGCAGAGAGATAGCAGCATGGGTAACGTTAGCTGTGATGCTAGCGGAGCCGTGCGAGTGATAATACAAGAGAAAGAAGGTGCGAATCTGGTAACAAATGAAGGAAGAATTAATTCCCAAGAAAAACGGCAGGGGGTGCATCGTCTGGCTTAGGTTTGCCTTTAAGCGGGAAGATGTCGAATAGACAACTTTAATTTGTCAAGTGTGGGGCACAAGCATTGCTAGCAAAAGTAGCATCATTTGAGAAGTCACCTGCTAATAACTGTTTAATAAATACAGTTTTGGTCAATTGACTTAGTTGGGATTTCCTTCTCTGCATGAAAGTTTAAAATGAGCATAAATTAATGCAGTATAAACAAGAATGTTTTGATGTAGACACATAGAATCATCATACTGCTGTGATTATATGTATCAAGAGTTAATTCAAGGCTAAGGCAAAATATTGAGATATATAACGTGTATCGCGATATGGCCTAAAAATATTGAGATTAAAAAAAGGCCATATCGCCCAGTCCTATGTGGGAATTACTTTTTACTGTCAATATCTGTTCATTTTTAAATTTTTTTTTTTGCTGGTGGGGTGCTTCCATATATCTTCAACGAAAAAAAAGGTTGAAAAACACTGCCCTACATCACACAATAAAATCACCAGTAAAAAGGAACTGACTTGAGCAGAAATCTCTCGGCCAGCATCGTGAATAGGATGGAGAACCTCCTGAGGACAGTGAACATGGGCAAACTGGTGGAGCAGAGCAGAAATACAAAATTTTAATGACATATATTCCATGAATTATCTTCTGATTAAAAAAAAAATAATAATAATAAAAATAATAAAAAAACTTACTTGAGGGATTTGGTTCCACACAGACCAGTAATTTGATTGCCCACATAGAGGAGAGGTAGAGGAAACGTCTGAAGGCATGCATGTCATTGATGAAGCTGATTAGTGACCAGAGTTGATATTGATCATAGGGCTGGGCGATATATCGATATACACGATATATCGTGGCTTTATCTATGTGCGATATAGAAAATGACTATATCGTGATATTCGAGTATACGTTCTCACGCAGTTGCTTTTAGCTGCGGGCATTACAGTACAGGCTTTTATCGCTCTTTGTTGTCTCTCCTTCTCACTGAGATATAAAACAAGCGCACCTTCTTACATACGTCACATACCGTCATGTCATACATCACATACAGTACGCCCTCGCGGAGCAGAGAGGAAGCAGCATGGGTAACGTTAGCTGTGATGCTAGCAGAGCCGTGCGAGTGGTAATACGAGAGAAAGAAGGTGCGAATGAAGGAAGAATTAATTCCCAGGAAAAACAGCAGGGGGTCCATCGTCTGGCGGTGGTTTGGCTTTAGGTGGGAATATGTCCAACAGACAACCGTAATTTGTCAAGTGTGCGGAAAAACGGCGTTGCTCCAAAAAGTAGCATTACTGCTAATATGTAGCATCATTTGAAAAGTCACCTGCTAGAGAATGAAGAGTGATTACTCTGCTTGTCAACATCTTTAACAGAATTTAATAACGTCCGTAGTAACCTACCACATAGCGGAGGACGAAAACTATTTGATTTCCTATTATGCAGCTCATTTTTATTTGACACTTAAAATGTCTCTGACAATGTTGCACTTTCTGTTTTGAAATGACATGAACGTTTGTGTCATTGCTTAACTGTTTAATAAATACAGTTTTGGTAATTTGACTTAGTTGTGATTTCCCTCTCTGCATGAAAGTATAAAAAGTAGCATATATTAATGCAGTATGAACAAGAATGTTTTAAAGGCCTACAGAAATGAGATTTTCTTATTTAAATGGGGATAGCAGGTCCATTCTATGTGTCATACACGATCATTTCGCGATATTACCATATTTTTGCTGAAAGGATTTAGTAGAGAACATCAACGATAAAGTTCGCAACTTTTGGTCGCTAATAAAAAAGCCTTACCTGTACCGGAAATAGCAGACTATGTGCGCGTGACGTCACGGTTTGTAGGGCTTCTCACATCCTCACATTGTTTACAATCATAGCCAGCAGCAGCTAGAGCTATTTGGACCGAGAAAGCTACAATTTCCCTATTAATTTGAGCAAGGATAAAAGATTCGTGGATGAGGAAATTTAGAGTGAAGGACTAGAAAGAAAAAAAGAAAAAAAAAGGGCATTTGCAGTGGGAGCGATTCAGGTGTTTTAGACACATTTACTAGGATAATTCTGGAAAATCCCTTATCTGCCTATTGTGTTGCTGGTGTTTTAGTGAGATTAAATAGTACCTGAAAATCAGAGGGGTGTGGCCACGGGTGTGTTGACGCCAGAGTCTCTGAGGTAAGTCACGGCAGCTGCAGTAGGATGGAGGCTCCGCTCATGTATACGGTAAGAGGCGATTTATTACCACAATTTTCTCACCGAAAACTGTCGGTTGACATGTAGTCGGGATCCATGTTCGCTTGACCGCTCTGATCCATAGTAAAGCTTCACCTCCGGGAATTTTAAACACTGAAACACTGGCTGTGTTTTTGTGGCTAAAGGTTAAACGCTTCCCACCTCCATCTTTCTACTTTGACTTCTCCATTATTAATTTAACAAATTGCAAAAGATTCAGCAACACAAGATGTCCAGAATACTGTGTAATTATGCGTTTAAAGCAGACTACTTATAGCTTGGATCGGGCTGGAAAATAATGTCCACTACACTCGGTGACGTCACGCGCACGCGTCATCATACGCGTCATAATACCGCGACGTGTTCAAGCGGATACTTCGCGCGAAATTGAAAATTGCAATTTAGTAAACTAAACCGGCTGTATTGGAATGTGTTGCAATGTTAATATTTCATCATTGATGTATAAACTATCAGACTGCGTGGTGGGGTGGGTAGTAGTGGGTTTCAGTAGGCCTTTAATAACTGTTTAATAAATACAGTTTTGGTCAATTGACTTAGTTGTGATTTCCCTCTCTGCATAAAAGTTTAAAAAGTAGCATATATTAATGTAGTGTGAACAAGAATGTTTTAAAGGCCTACTGAAACCCACTACTACCAACCACGCAGTCTGATATTTCATATATATAAATGATGAAATCTTAAAATTGCAACACATGCCAATACGGCCTTTTTAGTTTACTAAATTGCAATTTTAAATTTCCAGCGGAGTTTTTTGTTGAAAACGTCGCGGAATGATGACGCGTGTTTGTGACGTCTCGGGTTGTAGCGGACATATTAGCCCAGCACCACACACGGGGCTAAAAGTCTCTTTTCATCGCATAATTACACAGTAATTTGGACATCTGTGTTGCTGAATCTTTTGCAATTTGTTCAATTAATAATGGAGACTATAAAGAATAATGCTGTTGGTGGAAAGCGGTGGATGGCAGCTTTCCACCGAAACACACTCTGTGTTTCTTTGTTTGTTGTGAAGCTTTAACACAGAGCGGTCAAGCGAACATGTTTCTCTACGTAAACCAGCAAGTTTTTGGGATGGTTTCTCTGAGACACTGGCTTTCACCGCAGCCATCCGACTTTCAGGTATGACTTTACAATCTCACTAAAACACTAAACAATAAGCATATAAGGGATTTTCCAGAATTATACTAATAAATGTGTCTAATTACATCTGAAGCGGTCCCCCTGGAGCCGTCGCCTTTTCCTTTTTTTTTTTGTGCGCTTCACTCTAACTTTCCTCATCCACGAATCTTTCATCCTCGCTCAAATTAATGGGGAAATAGTCGCTTTCTCGGTCCAAATAGCTCTTGCTACTGGAGGCTATGATTATAAACAAAGTGAGGATGTGAGGAGCCCTACAACCCGTGACATCACGCGTACATCGTCTGCTACTTCCGGTACAGGCAAGGCTTTTATTAGCGACCAAAAGTTGCGAACTTTATAGTCGATGTTCTCTACTAGATCCTTTCAGCAAAAAATGGCAATATCGCGAAATGATCAAGTATGACACATAGAATGGACCTGCTATCCCTGTTTAAATAAGAAAATCTCATTTCAGTAGGCCTTTGATGTAGACACATTGAATAATCATACTGCTGTGATTATACAGTGGGGCAAAAAAGTATTTAGTCAGCCACCGATTGTGCAAGTCCTCCCACTTAAAATGATGACAGAGGTCTGTAATTTTCATCATAGGTACACTTCAACTGTGAGAGACAGAATGTGAAAAAAAATCCAGGAATTGACATTGTAGGAATTTTAAAGAATTTATTTGTAAAATTATGGTGGACAATAAGTATTTGGTCAACCATTCAAAGCTCTCACTGATGGAAGGAGGTTTTGGCTCAAAATCTCACGATACATGGCCCCATTCATTCTTTCCTTAACACGGATCAATCGTCCTGTCCCCTTAGCAGAAAAACAGCCCCAAAGCATGATGTTTCCACTCCCATGCTTCACAGTAGTTATGGTGTTCTTGGGATGCAACTCAGTATTCTTCTTCCTCCAAACACGACGAGTGGAGTTTATACCAAAATGGACACATGGATGATACAGCAGAGGATTGGGAGAATGTCATGTGGTGAGATGAAACCAAAATAGAACTTTTTGGTATAAACTTCAGTTTCAGTTTATTTTCAGTCCAACAAAAACATATTCAAACATGGATCAGGATTCAAAAATGAATAACATGACTGAAACAGGCAGAAGCAAAAAAGCTTACATGCCCAACATAAAAATGTTTACATTCAATTAAGTTACCTTTTCTAATAATTTTGTAATACAAAAAGAAATATAGTCATTCAGCATTTACATTTAAGTTGCCCTTTAACAAATAATACAAAAATATGTACTCATCTCGTCCTGTTTGGAGGAAGAATACTGAGTTGCATCCCAAGAACACCATACCTACTGTGAAGCATGGGGGTGGAAACATCATGCTTTGGGGCTGTTTTTCTGCTAAGGGGACAGGACGATTGATCCGTGTTAAGGAAAGAATGAATGGGGCCATGTATCGTGAGATTTTGAGCCAAAACCTCCTTCCATCAGTGAGAGCTTAGAATGGTTGACCAAATACTTATTTTCCACCATAATTTACAAATTCTTTTTTTCACATTCTGTCTCTCACAGTTGAAGTGTACCTATGATGAAAATTACATACCTCTGTCATCATTCTAAGTGGGAGAACTTGCACAATCGGTGGCTGACAACCCTTTACCCCTCAGTATATATCAAGTGTTCATTCGAGGCCAAGGCAAAATATTCGAGATATATATCGTGTATCACTATATGGCCTAAAAATATGGAGATATTAAAAGGCCATATCACCCAGCCCTAATTGATCATACAAAAAAAATACACAGGTGGTTCTCACCTTGCGTGGTACTTTCTTGTCGAAGTCTGGGAAGCTGATCACCCTCGCAGCCTTGCCCACCCACAGGACAATCACCGTGGCCAACATCTGCAAAAATATCCCAAAATCAACCAACTCCATCCCGCGACATTTAACGTGATGTTTCTCGCGTGTTTTCGGGAAAGTTGTTGCCAAACTCACTTGCCCAATCCCGACGCATATCGACGAAGGGAACCTGAAACATGAAATAGTCACACTCGAAGTCAGCTAAAAGTGCCCCCAAAAACCACAAATAACTGAAAGATGACGGGGTTATAAAGTAGTAAGAGTGAATGTAATATCCTTGTTATAACTGTGCAGCTCAAAGTTGTATTTAGCTAACTTCGCTACGCCGACGTGGTTACCTGTAGTGGGTGAGCACACTCTTGTTCACCACCACCAGGAAAAACGAGCTGGAACTATAAAATCCGGCGGCCAGCAGCTTCATGAACACCGTCGGAGGTCTTTCTGCCATCCCCGATTTGTTCTCATTCCGCTCCGTGGACGAGTGTCGGCTGCGGTCCTGCCATTGATTGAGTCGCTCTAACCTCCCTCCCTCCCGACGTCGTCTTCTTCCTTGTTTTCATTTTTTGGCTGTTGGCAAGCAATCGTGTGGTGCGCATTAGCGCCACCTTTTGACATGGAGTGTGGACCAGGCCTGCAAACATTCTTTTATTTCACGGCCTCCTGAAACCCACTACTACCCACCACGCAGTCTGATAGCAGGTCCATTCTATGTGTCATACTTTATCATTTTGCGATATTGCCATATTTTTTGCTGAAAGGAGTTAGTAGCGAACATCCACGATAAAGTTCGCAACTTTCGGTCGCTAATAAAAAAAGCCTTGCCTGTACCGGAAGTAGCAGACGATGTGCGCGTGACGTCACTGGTTGTAGGTCCAGGATTGGGTATAAAAACTGCTTCCCAAAAAATTCTCAGTCTTTCACAAGAAAGGATGGGGCAAGATACACCCCTTTGTCCACAAATGCGTGAGCAAACAGTCAAACAGTTTAAGAACAATGTTTCTCAAAGTGCAATTGCAAGACATTTAGGGATTTCAACATCTACGGTCCATAATATCATCAAAAGGTTCAGAGATTCTGGAGAAATCACTCCGCGTAAGCGGCATGGCCGGAAACCAACATTGAATGACCGTGACCTTCGATCCCTCAGACGGCACTGTATCAAAAACCGACATCAATCTCTAAAGGATATCACCACATGGGCTCAGGAACACTTCAGAAAACCACTGTCACTAAATACAGTTCGTCGCTACATCTGTAAGTGCAAGTTAAAGCTCTACCATGCAAAGCGAAAGCCATTTATCAACAACATCCAGAAACGCCGCCGGCTTCTCTGGGCCCAAGATCATCTAAGATGGACTGATGCAAAGTGGAAAAGTGTTCTGTGGCGGCTTCCCTGCTTAGGCTGCTGCCCCCGCAACCCGACCTCTGATAAGCAGAAGAAGATGGATGGATGGATGGCCCTCAGGGGAAAAAGTTTGTACACCCCTGGCCTAGCTAAAGGCCTACTGAAATGAGATTTTCTTATTCAAACGGGGATAGCAGGTCTATTCTATGTGTCATACTTTATCATTTTGCGATTATTGCCATATTTTTTGCTGAAAGGATTTAGTAGAGAACATCCACGATAAAGTTCGCAACTTTCGGTGTTAAGAGAAATGCATTCCCTCTACCGGAAGTCGCAGACGATGATGTCACACGTGTGGGGGCTCCTCACATATACACATTATTTTTAATGGGAGCCTTGATTGATTGATTGATTGATTGATTGATTGATTGATACTTTTGTTAGTAGATTGCACAGTTCAGTACATATTTCGTACAATTGACCACTAAATGGTAACACCTGAATAAGTTTTTCAACTTGTTTAAGTCGGGGTCCACGTTAATCAATTCATGGTACAAATATATATTATCAACATAATACAGTCATCACACAAGTTAATCATCATAGTATGTACATTGAATTATTTACATTATTTACAATCCGGGGGGTGGGATGAGGAGCTTTGGTTGATATCAGAACTTCAGTCATCAACAGAGGAATGTGGACATTGAAACAGTGTAGGTCTTATTTAGTAGGATATGTACAGCCAGCAGAGAACATAGTGAGTTCACATTGCATAAGAACAAGTATATACATTAGAAGTACATTTGAGTTGTTTATAATCCGGGGAGATGGGATGTGAATGGAGGAGGGTATTAGTAAAGTGTTGAAGTTGCCTGGAGGTGTTGTTTTAGAGCGCTTTTGAAGGAATATAGAGATGCACTTACTTTTATACCTGTTGGGAGTGCATTCCACATTGATGTGGCATAGAAAGAGAATGAATTAAGACCTTTGTTAAATCGGAATCTGGGTTTAACGTGGTTTGTGGAGCTCCCCCTAGTGTTGTGGTTATGGTGGTCATTTACGTTAAGGAAGTAGTTTGACATGTACTTCGGTATCAAAGAGGTGTAGCGGATTTTATAGACTAGGCTCAGTGCAAGTTGTTTTACTCTGTCCTCCACCCTGAGCCAGCCCACTTTGGAGAAGTGGGTTGGATTGAGGTGTGATTTGGGGTGGAGGTCTAAAAGTAACCGGACTAGCTTATTCTGGGATGTTTGGAGTCTAGATTTGAGGGTTTTGGAGGTGCTGGGGTACCAGGAGGTGCAAGCGTAATCGAAGAAGGGTTGAATGAGAGTTCCCGCTAGAATCCTCAAGGTGCTTTTGTTGACCACAGAGGAGATTCTGTAGAGGAATCTCGTTCTTTGGTTGACCTTTTTGATCACCTTGGTTGCCATTTTATCACAGGAAAGATTAGCCTCTAGAATGGAACCTAGGTAGGTGATCTCATCCTTCCTGGTGATAACAATGTCACCCACTTTTATAGTGAAGTCACTGACCTTCTTAAGTTTGATATGGGACCCAAATAAGATGGATTCCGTTTTACCTAAGTGTATGGATAGCTTGTTGTCAGCGAGCCAGGTGCAAATATTGAGGAGTTCAGCACAGAGGATTTGTTCCACCTGTGACTTGTCCTTGCCGGATACCAGCAGGGCCGAGTCATCCGCAAACAGGAACAATTCACAGTGGCATGCTGATGGCATGTCATTTGCGTATATCAGGAACAGTAAAGGTCCTAGTATACTGCCTTGGAGGACTCCCCAGCTTACTGAGAGGGGAGGGGACATGGTGCCGTTCACCTCTACCACCTGTTTCCTCCCCTCCAAGTAAGATTGCATCCAGCTCGATGAGGTTTCGTCGAATCCGATTGCTCGGAGCTTATCCAACAGTATAGCATGGTTAACGGTGTCAACCACGCCTCCAACAAAAAGTGCTATTCGGACAGAGAAAACGACAATTCCCCCATTAATTTGAGCGAGGATGAAAGATTCGTGTTTAAGGATATTGATAGCGACGGACTAGAAAAAAAAAAAAGATTAAAAAAAAAAAAAAAAAACGCGATTGCATTGGGACGGATTCCAATGTTTTTAGACACATTTACTAGGATAATTAAGGGAAATCCTGTATCTTTCTATTGTGTTGCTAGTGTTTTAGTGAGTTAAATAGTACCTGATAGTCGGAAGGGTGTCTCCACAGGTGTCTTGACGCGCAGTGTCTCAGGAGCAAGGGAGTAGGTTTGATTTTGAGATTGGTGGTCACACAAAAGTGCTCCAAGGCAGCACTCTGAAAGTTTACTTTTTTTTTTTTTTTTACATTAGCAATCATAATTTCACGTCATGCAGATGTTATAGGGCAGGGGTCAGGAACCTTTTTGGCTGAGAGAGCCATGAAAGCCAAATATTTCAAAATGTATTTCCGTGAGAGCCATATCATATTTTTTAACACTCAATACAACTAAATGCGTGCATTTTTAAGTAAGACCAACATTTTTAGAGTATAAAAAGTCTCTTATTCTTTTTCATAACATTGTTATTCTAAAGCTAACCAATAATAAATAAAATGTAATGTCTGTTGATCATGTTTTTGTTTGGCCATGTGCTGTTTGTCTTTTGAACTCTTTAAGTTCCTGTTTTCTTCCACTCCCTTGTCTGGTTTCCTTGGTTACTCATTTTGTCCACCTGTCTCTGGTGGACAAAATGCCTGCTCACCTGCTTCCCGAGCACTAGTCAGAGGCAGTATTTAAGCTTGTCTTTGCCAGTCAGTCGCCCTGGCGTCAATGTGATCTTTTCTTGCTCTGTGCTGACTTTTTTCATGCCTTGCCATAGTTTCGTGCTTCATGCCATGCCAAGTAAGTTTTGTTTGATTAATGTTCATAGTCTGTTTATGCGTTAGCTTTCTTCCTTAGCCCAAGTTGTGCCTCCGCTGTGAGAGATTTTTGTTTGTATCTTTTTTTTAGTTTAAATTAAGTCATGTTTTTACCTAAATGCCGTGTCCCGAGTAGTCCGTCTGCCTTCCTGGGAGAACTAACCCGCAGCAAACTGCGACGACCCCCCCCCATCGTGACATAAAATACTTCTTACCGTTAATGCGACTTCTTGAACAGGTGCGGTAGGAAACGGTTGGACGTTATTTTTAGCATTGTGAATTCCAGAGGAATTATTCATAATTATCGTGTTAAGCAATGTCAGCTAAGATTTATCTGAGAGCCAGACGCAGTCATCAAAAGAGCCACACCTGGCTCTAGAGCCATGGGTTCCCTACCCCTGCCCTAGGGCAACATTGATTGATTGATTGATTGAGACTTTTATTAGTAGATTGCACAGTTCAATCAATCAATGATTATTTATATAGCCCTAAATCACTAGTGTCTCAAAGGGCTGCACAAACCACAACACAAACCACGACATCCTCGGTAGAGCCCACATAAGGGCAAGGAAAACTCACAGCCAGTGGGACTTCTGTGACAATGATGATTATAAGAAACCTTGGAGAGGACCGCAAATGTGGGCAACCCTCCCCTCTAGGGGAACCGAAAGCAATGGATGTCGAGCGGGTTCAGTTCAGTACATATTCCGTACAATTGACCACTAAATGGTAACACCCGAATAAGTTTTTCAACTTGTTTAAGTAGGTGTCCACGTTAATTCATGGTAAACGTTTATATAGGATAGGATAGATCTGGGGTCGGGAACCTTTTTGGCTGAAAGAGCCATGAAAACCAAATATTTTAAAATGTATTTCTGTGAGAGCCATATAATACTTTTAACACTGAATACAACTGTCAGGTTCAAACACTTATGACATGTATTAAACAGACAAGAAGCAAGGAATCCAACAGACAGGATTCAATTTAGCTCAATGAGGAGAAACCCGTGGACCTGTACCCTTGTACAGTGTCGTCCCACAAGAGAATTCTATGCCTCTTAACAACTAAATGCGTGCATCTCTTATTCTTTTTAATAACATTGTTTTTCTGAAGTTAACCAATAATAAATAAAATACTCTTGACCATTAATGCGACTTCTTGAACAGGTGCGGTAGAAACGGATGGATGGATTAAAATGCATGAGAATGTTTTATATTTTGAACGTTATTTTTAACACTGTGATTACCAGCAGAATTATTAATTACTTAGCGTGTTAAGCAATGTCAGCTAAGATTTATCTGAGAGCCAGATGCAGTCATCAAAAGAGCCACATCTGGCTCTAGAGCCATAGGTTCCCTACCCCTGTTATAGGGTAAAGCAACTAAAATGAAAGCAAAGGAGACAACTTGGAAGAGTTATCATCTTTACTCTTTAGTGTAAGGCTGTAGTGCAACTGTGCATCATACTGTCAATGAACATAGCCTACTGTCCATCAACATCATCAGAAATACATTCATGCAATACAACATTGTAAATAAACATAAATGAACTGTAATAATCTTTTCCCAAACCTGTGTTTAAATCACTCACAATTTTTCCCTTCATTTACTTCTTTCCATTGCTGCGTTTGTACTGTAAAAATGTTACATGAAACTAAAAAAAATTAAAAAAATAAAACGGAAAGGTGAAATCCGGCAATCTGATTGGCTGTTAACCGTGGTATAAATATTGAGCATGGCTACTATTCTAAAGCCTTATCACAGCGCAGGCTATCACTCCGCCTCAGGCACGTATGAATGGAAGTTGTTGTCATGTATCCGTGACAACGGACTGTTGCAGTCCGTAGTAAAAGACAGCTGATGTTTTTACGATGTTAAAAAAACGGACTAAAGTAGTTGAATTCACATGTTTAAGGTTAACTTTCACCTACGGGGAGGGTTAACAATGGTAGAGGGGACTGAGCATTGACTTTCACCTGGAAAAAAAGTGGAGGAAAAGACGAGATGCAGTGCTAATTTGGAGCTAACGTCCGGATAAGTGGGACTGTTTTTTCCACAGTGAGGAGTGACAGTTGAGACAGCCAATCTCACGTAAGTTAGAATGAAAGCGGCAACCAATCAGGGAGCGATATTTAGGTTAGAGGCGGGACTTCTAGCAGAGACCGACATTTAACCCTTACTGTGCCATAATCATTGACTAAACATTACGGGCAGCGCTTGTATTGATAGTGACTACACAGTAGCTGCTGGATATTGGTAGGGACGTGTCCCTAGCGTCCCTACCCAATTCTACGCCCTTGCTCAGGGGAGTCGACGGCAGCTATGGACGGCACAAGCTCAGCTTTTCTCCGGTAAGAACTGACTTTTTAAACCACAATTTTCTCACCGAAACCTGCTGGTTGACATTCGGTAGGATCCATGTTGGCTCTGATCCATAGGAAAGTTTCACCTCCAGGAATTTTAAACAAGGAATCACCGTGTGTTTGTGTGGCTAAAGGCTTAAGCTTCCCAACTCTATTTTTCTACTGTGACCTCTCCAATATTAATGGAACAAATTGCAAAAGATTCGGCAACACAGATCTCCAAAATATTAAGATTGCAACACATGCCAATACGGCCTTTTTAGTTTACCAAATTACTATTTTAAATTTCCCTGGAGTTTCGTCTTGAAAACGTCGTGTAATGATGACGTGTACGCAAGACGTCACGGATTTTTAGGGAAGTATGAGCGCTGCACACACACACAGCTAAAAGTTGTCTGCTTTAACGGCATAATTACACAGTATTTTGGAGCTCTGTGTCGCTGAATCTTTTGCAATTTGTTCAATTAATATTGGAGAAGTCACAGTAGAAAAATGGAGTTGGGAAGCTTTAGCCTTTAGCCACACAAACACACGGTGATTCCTTGTTTAAAATTCCTGGAGGTGAAACTTTCCTATGGATCAAGCCAACATGGATCCTACTGAATGTCAATCAGCAGGTTTCTGTGAAAAAATTGTGGTTTAAAAAGTCAGTTCTTACCGGAGAAAAGCTGAGCTTGTGCCGTCCGTAGCTGCCGTCGACTCCCCTGAGACACTGCTCGTCGAGACACCCTTCCGACTATCAGGTAATAGCAACACAATAGAAAGATACGGGATTTCCCAGAATTATCCTAGTAAATGTGTCTAAAAACATTGGAATCCGTCCCAATGCAATCGCGTTTTTTTTTAAACTTATTTTTTTAAATCTTTTTTTCTTTCTAGTCCGTCGCTATCAATATCCTTAAACACGAATCTTTCATCCTCGCTCAAATTAATGGGGGAATTGTCGTTTTCTCTGTCCAAATAGCACTTTTTGTTGGAGGCTCCCATTAAAAATAATGTGAATATGTGAGGAGCCCCCACACGTGTGACGTCATCGTCTGCGACTTCCGGTAGAGGGAAGGCATTTCTCTTAACACCGAAAGTTGCGAACTTTATCGTGAATGTTCTCTACTAAATCCTTTCAGCAAAAATATGGCAATATCGCGAAATGATCAAGTATGACACATAGAATGGACCTGCTATCCCCGTTTAAATAAGAAAATCTCATTTCAGTAGGCCTTTAGCTAGGCCAGGGGTATACAAACTTTTTCCACTGAGGGCCATCCATCCATCCATCTTCTTCTGCTTATCAGAGGTCGGGTTGCGGGGGCAGCAGCCTAAGCAGGGAAGCCACAGAACACTTTTCCACTTTGCATCAGTCCATCTTAGATGGTCTCGGGCCCAGAGAAGCCGGCGGCGTTTCTGGATGTTGTTGATAAATGGCTTTCGCTTTGCATAGTAGAGCTTTAACTTGCACTTACAGATGTAGCGACGAACTGTAATTAGTGACAGTGGTTTTCTGAAGTGTTCCTGAGCCCATGTGGTGATATCCTTTAGAGATTGATGTCGGTTTTTGATACAGTGCCGTCTGAGGGATCGCAGGTCACGGTCATTCAATGTTGGTTCCCGGCCATGCCGCTTACGCTTTCTCCAGAATCTCTGAACTTTTTGACGATATTATGGACCGTAGATTTTGAAATCCCTAAATTTCTTGCAATCGCGCTTTGAGAAACATTGTTCTTAAACGGTTTGACTGTTTGCTCACACATTTGTGGACAAAGGGGTGTATCTTGCCCCATTTTTTGGGAAGCAGTTTTTATACCCAATCATGGCACCCCCCTTTTCCCAATTAGCCTACACACCTGTGGGATGTTCCGAATAAGTGACGGCTCCCGGAGTGTTATCTGGCGCAAGCGTATAAAGAAGTCATACTGTTCCATTACTGTTGTTCATACTGCTGTCACCACTCAACTACCAAAGAACTGTAGACACCTTAATATCTGTTGCTTCCTATACTGTACATACTGTTATACTATTTGATCTTGCACTGCTACTGTATTTGACTACTGTACTTCTACTTGTACTGATACTTCTAACATAACTACTGTGACTTATTGTGCAACTTAATTGTCTTGTAATTAATGTACATCAGAGCTATTCAATTTTTTGTATTTTTGTTTTGTATTTAGTGTATTGGATTCTGCAACTAGTGTTTGGATCCCACTGTATGCAATATTTGAAGAGCAAGGAAAAATGCATTTCAGTGTGGTGTAGTCTGCATGTGAAAAATAAACTTGAACCATACAGAAATATCTGTAGTGTTCATCAGGGGAGGCAAGGCAAATTAAACAATAAAAAAAAAAAAAAAATAACAGTTTGAATTGGTCCAGGTTATCGGGAACTGTTATTACCGACGGACAGATGTCGCGATGTGACTGCAGCCAGGCACATAAGAAAACCCTCGTCTCTGTCGCTTTCACTCATTTTCCGCTTTTCCACTAATGCAGGGGTAGATAGATAGATAGATAGTACTTTATTTATTCCGTCAGGAGAGTTCCTTCAGGAAAATTAAAATTTTCAGCACAATCCCATTCAAGTTTAGACAAACATTACAGGAAGACAGAACAGGATCGCTGACGGGTCTGCCGGCTTCCAGCGCCCCTTACAAAAAAGATGAGATAAAGGTAAACAAAGGGGGGGAGGGGGGGAGAAAAAAATAGAATATTAAAATAAAATTTAAAAAATCGGTCTTTGCCTGGGCCCTGGAGAGGAGGTGCAGACTGAGGCCAAGGGAAAAAAACAAATAAATTAAAAAAAATTAAAAAACAACTCATAACCATGGTACACATCCCTCTTCCATGTGTGTAAGAGGGAAACATCAAACATCAAAGAACACAGAGGACATAAAAGACATTAAAGCAGCAGATACAACCAGACACTTCTACATACAGCTATGAATAAAAAGTAAAAGAAACATATCCACTGTGGTGGCCTCTGCGGTGTTCCACGCCATCGTCTGCTGGGGAGGAGGGAGCATGGTCAGAGACAGAAGCAGACCCAACAAAGCAACCAAGACAGCTGACTCCACTCTCGGTCAGTGTCCAGTCCGCATGGATGAGCGAGGATACGTCCAAGGTGACTGAGGTGTCCGACACCTGCTCACCCAGTCAAGACACCGCGAAGCCTCTCCGTCCCAGCGCTCAGTGCTAGCTCCGCAGCCCTGTCCCTTCATCCGCATCTCCTCCAGTACATTCAAACAGACTCTGGTGTAGCAGACACCCAGCAGCTGGTCTCCATAGCCAAAAGGCTCCCGGGAGGCAGATCCAGAAGTCCACAAAAAAAGCACCACAGAGGTCACGAAAGTGCCACCCCTTGTCACACAGTCCCAAAGGGTCCCGGACCAAAAGGCAAAAAAATATAATAAGACATGAAAACAAGAGGGAAACACAAAAGGATGACACAAGAGCACAGAGCTCCTGCCTACAGCAGCCACTACAGCAGCGCCATCTTGGAAAAATGGCAAATGGTAGGCAACCCAGAATGTTGAAAGAGCCATTTTGGACCCAAATAACACAACGCTGTCAAGCATCATTCATATAAAACTTGCAGGCCGCACTAACATTAAACTTTCATATTAAGGTGGGGGCAGCAAAATGTCTTGCCCGCTGCAATTGGCCTGCGGGCCGCGTGTCTGAGACCCCTGATTTGACCTCTTAAGGCCAAAGCTGTTTTTTTTTTTTTTTTTACATGTTTTTTTTTTTATTTCTTTTTGCTGTTTGGGCTTATTGGACCCTAATTAGAATAAAAACTAAGAATCATCTTTTTATATGATTTTCTTTCCATAAGTAACAAACGTGTACCTCTTGTTTAGTGACATGCTAATTCTTATTTTTACACTTTTTAAAATTCCATTGTATGTTATACTCTTCTGACACCACCAGATGGCAGTATAAGTGTCCACATAAGCGGCCATAAGACCCAAATTCAGTAGTGTACACAATATAGGATATAAGAGAAAAAAGTGCTGTCCACGCATGTGGCCAACGAAGCCTTCAGAGTTAACCCAGTTTTTTTTTTTTTTTTAAATGCATGCAATGCTTTGTACCATAGGCGCCGATCCCACGGGTGCTTCGGGGCCCGACAATGCCGAGCACCCATTTTTTGATTGATTGAAACTTTTATTAGTGGATTGCACAGTACAGTACATATTCCGTACAATTGACCACTAAATCGTAACACCCGAATAAGTTTTTCAACTTGTTTAAGTTGGGGTACACGTTAATTAATTCATGGTAATGGTAAGAAATGGACATTAAAACAGTGCAGGTCTGACTTCGTAGGGTATGTACAGCAAGTAGTGGACAAAAGAGATCAGAAAGCAAATTAACAACTGTATACATTTGATTTACATTTGATTATTTACAATCTCGGGATGTGGTGGGGGAAGGGTGTTAGTCTAGGGTTATAGTTGCCTGGAGGTGTTTTTTTTGTGCGGTTTTGAAGGAGGGTAGAGATGCACTTTCTTTTACACCTGTTGGGAGTGCATTCCATTTTGATGTGGCATATTGGGAGAATTAGTTAAGACCTTTGTAAGATCGGAATCTGAGTTTAACGTGGTTTGTGGAGCTCCCCCTGGTGTTGTGGTTATGGCGGTCATTTACGTTCTGGAAGTAGTTTGACATGTACTTCGGTATCAGGGAGGTGTAGCGGATTTTATAGACCAGGCTCAGTGCAAGTTGTTTTACTCTGTCCTCCAACATGAGTCAGCCCACTTTGGAGAAGTGGATAGGAGTAAGGTGTGATCTGGGGTGGTCTAGAAGTAACCTGACTACCTTGTTCTGGGATGTTTGGAGTCTAGATTTGAGGGTTTTGGAGGTGGTGGGGTACCAGGAAAGGCATGCGTAATCGAAAAGGGGTTTAATGAGAGTTCCCGCTAGAATCTTCATGGTGCTTTTGTTGACCAGAGAGGAGATTCTGTTCGTTGGATGACCTTTTTGATTATAATTGGTTGCCATTCAGGAAAGATTAGCTTGTAGAATGGAACCTAGGTAGGTGACCTCATCTTTCCTGGTGATAACAATGTCACTCACTTTGATATTGAAGTCACTGACTTTCTTACGGTTGATTTGGGACCCAAATAAGATGGATTCCGTTTTACCTAAGTGTATGGTCCTGTAACCCAAGCACTGGACTAATGTGGTCATCTTTCCTGGTTCTAGTCAAGACTCGAGCAGCAGCATTTTGGGTGTACTGCAACTGTTTTACAGTTTGTTTAGAGAGCCCGGTGAGAAGGCTGTCACAGTAGTCTAAACTGCTGGAGACAAAAGAACTACGCTTCCTTTTTAGCTGAAAAACGGTCGCTCTCAAAAAAGTGTTAGCTCTTTTTTTTTTTTTAAACCTTGAAATCTTTAAATTCATCAACAGCTTCAGACCTTTCCATAGATTTAAGTTTTAATATAATTCTAATCGTTTTACATTTCAAGCTCTTTTTATAAAAAAACCCAACTTTTTTTATGAAGGGAAAACAAAATATGCAACGTGGATTAGGTGACATAAATACAGCCTTTAATAGGTCAATAATTCACGGCAACACGGATTTTGATGCATTATTATTTTTTTGGAACTATGACGTTTTTTTCCAAAAATTCCCACCATCCCTCTCTGCCGAAAAATAGTCAAACTAATAAGAGTCTTATGAGTAAGTCATATGATTTTTTTTTTTTTTTTTTAACTTTCAACACTTCAAATCTTTCAGCAGCTTCAGATCCATTCATTTTTATTAGTTTTTTCTTATTTGTGTGTGTTTTAATGTTTTATGTTGTTTTTGTAAAAAAAAACAAAATAATAAAAAAAAAAAAAACACGGGAAAAACTAAATAGGAAAAATTTTCCCCCAAAGTTGGTGTGGAGTAAAATACTGAAAATGATTTATTGACACTCTTAAATTGGTAAATACGATGAGAATGTATCAAAAACACAGCCAACAAGGTAACAAAACATAAGAGACTGTATTTACAGGCAAAAGTCATAGACCCATTTCAGTGCTGTGTTACGCTCAGCAAAGGCTGGGTCCCAGAAGCAGAGCACGTAACAAACGGAACCGTTCAAAAGGTTTAATATGCAAATTAGGGAAGGATCAAAAAAATAATGGCACTGGGTGGAGGAGCCCTGCCATTAAAACAACAAGGGATTAAAGTAAATAGAGTGACTATGCACAAAAACAAAGTAACTAATGAAACATTGAAAAAATAATTGCACTTGAACTGACAGGCGGAAGCTTGGCATGGTCTGGATTAGTGACGGAATGTTAAGGGAAAGAACCGATGTGTGCAATTACTATATGCAGGGTGTGGAGATTTCTGCAAGGTGTGCTTAAGAACTTCCTGCCTTTCTTCGCTGCCATGACAACTGGGAAGAGAGAGAAAGAGTTAGAGCAGGGCGGCCATGAAAAGCACACGAAAGAAACAGGAATGTGATACTTTTTTGGGGATTTTTGCCTATTGTTCACAATTAGAGACAAGAACAAATGTCTTTTTGTTTAGGATTCTGAAGACGATAACACTTTCAAGTGCATCGTGCTTCTCTCGCTCCCGGAAGTAAGACCTACTTTAAGATCTTTAAGACCGATCTTAGCTCCGGTTTAGTACTAAATTCGCATGTGGAGTACAGCCCACCTGAACTTTGAGACATCAAAGACAATTCGGTTATCACAATCCCACTGAAGCTGAGATCCACATTGGGAAGAGAACAGCTCCTGAGGACAACGGAGTGACAGAGCAGAAGTAAGACCTTTTAAGACCGATCTCAGCTACGGTTTAGTACTAAATTTGCATGTGTAATACAGCCCAACTGAACATGAGACATCAAAGACCGTTCGGTTATCACAATTCCACCGAAGCTGAAATCCACACTGGGAAGATAGCAGCTCCTGAGGACAACGGATTGGCAGAGCAGAAGTAAGACCTACTTTAAGACCTTTTAGACCGTTTTTAGCTACGGTTTAGTACTAAATTTGCATGTGGAGTACAGTGAAGTGAATTTTGTTTATATAGCGCTTTTCTCAAGTGACTCAAAGCGCTTTACATAGTGACACCCAATATCGAAGTTCCATTTAAACCAGTGTGGGTGGCACTGGGAGCAGGTGGGTAAAGTGTCTTGCCCAAGGACACAACGGCAGTAACTAGGATGGCACAAGCGGGAATCGAACCTGCAACCCTCAAGTTGCTGACACGGCCACTCTACCAACCGAGCTACGCCCCAACTGTACTTTGAGACATCAAAGACAGTTGTGTTATCACAATTCAACCGAAGCTGAAATCCACACTGGGAAGACAGCAGCTCTTGAGGACAACGGAGTGGCAGAGCAAAAGTAAGACTTACTTTAAGACCTTTGAGACCGATCTCAGCTACGGTTTAGTACTAAATTAGCATGTGTAATACAGCCCAACTGAACATTGAGACATCAAAGACAGTTCGTTTATCACAATTCCACCGAAGCTGAAATCCACACTGGGAAGACAGCAGCTCCTGAGGACAACGGCGTGGCAGAGCAGAAGTAAGACCTACTTTAAGACCTTTTAGACCATTTTTAGCTAGGTTTAGTACTAAATTCACGTGTGGAGTACAGCCCAACTGAACTTTGAGACATCAAAGACAGTTCGGTCATCACAATTCCACCGAAGCTGAAATCCACACTGGGAAGATAGCAGCTCCTGAGGACAACGGAGTGGCAGAGCAGAAGTAAGACCTACTTTAAGACCGATTTTAGCTACGGTTTAGTACTAAATTCGCATGTGTAATACAGCCCAACTGAACATTGAGACATCAAAGACAGTTCGGTTATCACGATTCCACCGAAGCTGGAATCCGCGCTAGGAAGACAGCAGATCCCGAGGACAACGGTGTGGCAGAGCAGAAGTAAGACCTACTTTAAGACCTTTTTAGACCGTTTTTAGCAACGGTTTAGTACTAAATTCGCGTGTGGAGTCCAGCCCAACTGTACTTTGAGACGTCAAAGACAGTTTGGGTATCACAATTCCGCCAAAGCTGAAATCCACACTGGGAAGAGAGCAGCTCCTGAGGAAAATGGAGTGGCAGAGCGGAAGTAAGACATACTTTAAGACCTTTTAGACAGTTTTTAAGCTCCGGTTTAGAACTAAATTCGCGTGTGGAGTACAGCCCAACTGAATATTTAGGCATCAGAGACCGTTCGGTTATCACAATTCCAACGAAGCTGAAATCCGCGCTAGGAAGACAGCAGAGCCTGAGGACAACTGAGTGGCAGAGCAGACTACAGAGTCCTGATAAGGAACGCAGATTTTTGAACAATTTCCTTTGTGATCGAACAATTTCTCTTGAGGATCAATAAAATTTGTCTAAGTCTAAGTGCAATTTTTTTATTCCTATTTATTCATTTCATTCCACACAGCGTTCTCAGTCGGCTAATCTTGTCCTACGTCTTTAAGAGCCTCATGTTTATTGCCCGTTTTTATCTATTTGTTTTTCTTGATACTTGCTGGGACCTGAGTCCACATTTCTTTCTGTACATGTGTAAATGTGTACATGCAGGTATGACAATTAAAGCTCCTTGAATCCTCAACCTAAAGAGGGGCCCCAGGACTGACAACTTTTTCCAACACCCCCCCATATAGGAAGGGCCTTAGGAACCTACCAGACAGAGTTCAGGGTTAGTCGCACCAATAAAAGGCAGAAGGTGATGAGGCAATTAAGCTCTCTTTAACTACTTTTGTTTTACATTACGGCTCAATTGCATCATGAGGAATTGACCCACAGGAGCCAGTTGGATCGAGAACTACTCAAAACTTCATGCATGCTTCATGTCTGCATGTTTTGGCACAAGAAACCACCTGCTAGTATATTTACCAACAGCTGCAAAATGTGTGATGATGCGTTGCATTTTTTAATCTGCTATGGCTCTTGGAAATGATGATGAATTACAATAAATGTTTGACCAAATGGATTTACTCTTTAAATATAATATATTTTAATGTGTTTTGTAGTTGTGTTTTGAATATAGCAGTATTGCATGATAATGCAGGTTGTGTATTGTTTTTGACAAATGACATATGGGCTTCAATCAATCAATCAATCAATCAATGTTTACTTATATAGCCCTAAATCACTAGTGTCTCAAAGGGCTGCACAAACCACTACGACATCCTCGGTAGGCCCACATAAGGGCAAGGAAAACTCACACCCAGTGGGACATCGGTGACAATAATGACCCAGTGGGACGTCGGTGACAATGATGACTATGAGAACCTTGGAGAGGAGGAAAGAAATGGATGTCGAGCGGGTCTAACATGATTCTGTGAAAGTTCGATCCATAATGGATCCAACACAGTCGCGAGAGTCCAGTCCAAAGCGGATCCAACACAGCAGCGAGAGTCCCGTTCACAGCGGAGCCAGCAGGAAACCATCCCAAGCGGAGGCGGATCAGCAGCGCAGAGATGTCCCCAGCCGATACACAGGCAAGCAGTACATGGCCACCGGATCGGACCGGACCCCCTCCACAAAGGAGAGTGGGACATAGAAGAAAAAGAAAAGAAACGGCAGGTCAACTGGTCTAAAAAGGGAGTCTATTTAAAGGCTAGAGTATACAAATGAGTTTTAAGGTGAGACTTAAATACTTCTACTGAGGTGGCATCTCGAACTGAGGTGGCATCTCGAACTGTTACCGGGAGGGCATTCCAGAGTACTGGAGCCCGAAATGAAAAAGCTCTACAGCCCGCAGACTTTTTTTGGGCTTTGGGAATCACTAATAAGCCGGAGTCCTTTGAACGCAGATTTCTTGCCGGGACATATGGTACAATACAATCGGCAAGATAGGATGGAGCTAGACCGTGTAGTATTTTATACTTAAGTAGTAAAACCTTAAAGTCACATCTTAAGTGCACAGGAAGCCAGTGCTTAAAGAAGAAGACTACAATATAATGTAACTTGGACAACAACATAGAGAACAGGGGAGATTCAGTTGATTTTTGATTTGAAGAGATTGTTTTTTAATTGAAACCAACCGCTCCATCATTAAGCTGTTGTTTTCTGGCTGAGAGTGAGAATAAAGAATGCGTTAACTTAATAAAATGTTGAGTGTATATAATGTTTGAATGTCAACGGTGATGAGAATCTATATATATATATATATATATATATATATATATATATAGGAGGAGAGCACATTTGAATGTTTCAGGTTAAAAGTCCGTTTATATTTTCCTACTAAAGGAATAAATGTTTTGCTATGTCCTCATTTTCAATACAACGCAACAGTAAAAAATGTTCATAACATCGGAGGCTAGCAATTTGTGTTTTGTGGTAGTGTGCTTACAATTATGCTTCATAAAACTTGCTGAATTGTAAACTTAAAAAAAGGGTAATATTTTCTAACTTCTCTTTTTTCCACCAAAAAAGAGAAAAAGCAGAGAAAAAGCCATCAATCCGTCAATACTTATGTATGTATATATATATATATATATATATATATATATATATATATATATATATATATATATATATATATATATATATATATCTCCTGATGATTGAGGGAACCCCTCATGAAACAGTTCTGTAGAGATGAAATAGTCTTGTGATTTTTTCCCCATACATACATATATATATATATATATATATATATATATATATATATGCTTCCTCCCACTTCCAAAGACATGCACCTGGGGATAGGTTGATTAGCAACACTAAATTGGCCCTAGTGTGTGAATCTGAGTGTGAATGTTGTCTGTCTATCTGTGTTGGCCCTGCGATGAGGTGGCGACTTGTCCAGGGTGTACCCTGCCTTCCGCCCGATTGTAGCTGAGATAGGCGCCAGCGTCCCCCGCGACCCCGAAAGGGAATAAGCGGTAGAAAATGGATGGATGGATGGATATATATATATTTATGCATATTGCAGTATCCCACGATATTGGCCAGATGTGCTCAATACTTTGTTGATTTTGATAATACTTTTTTTTTCAAAAATTTGTAATTTGCTATTTACAAAATTAAAATCAACTATGGCGTTATTGTCTGTAGGATTTCGAGAACAAAATTGATTTATTCCATTTAGGAATAAGGCTGTAACATAAGTAAATGTGGTAAAAAGCGACGCACGGACATTTACCATGAATTGATTAACGTGTACCCCGACTTAAACAAGTTGAAAAACGTATTTGGGTGTTACCATTTAGTGGTCAATTGTACGGAAAATGTACTGCACTGTGCAATCTACTTATTAAAGTTCAAATCAATCAATCAATCACAGTGCCGGCCCAAGCCTCCATGGGGCCCTAAGCAAAATTTGATATTGGGGCCCTCTATTTCTGCCAATAATATCGATTGTTGATCATTTACACACCTACTATAAACTCATTGCGGCTCTGGCAGTGTTGTTTACATTATCCTATTGTCAGCCTGGCATGCCTTTACAAATGACATGTCATTTATAAAGATATGGGGGTGGCCCAGTTAAGAACATAAATAATACCAATGAATGAACGAATGATGTCCAGAGTGCCACACATGGTTCCTAATCTTAAAATTTAGAAAACATTCAGCTACAAGAGTGGCCTGGGGTTGAACAGTCCAAGTGATAAAGCTTTGTATTTACAGTAAAAGTGTCATCTTGTACATATTCGTCTTTAATTACTAGTTAATATTTTTAGTTAATTGTTCATATTTAATGTTTACTTTGTACAAAGAGAGCGCAGTCTACTGAAGTTACAAATGTATGCATAATTTCCAAAAACGATTTGCAAAGTGGAATACATTTAGACGAGGTAATTACAGCCTTTAATAGGTCAATAATTCATAACACTATTTATATTTTTTGGAACAATTACAAAAAACAGACTACCTCTCTTTATCTGAATAACGGACATGCCAAAAAAGTGTTAAAGGTAATATTTTTTTCAATTTGACGCTTTAAATTTTTTCAACAGTTTTAGACCTACAGTATCTATAGATAGAACGTTTTTATATATTCCTAATATTCATTTAATGTTTTATGCTCTCTTTTTGTACACACACACACAAAAATAATAAGAAACATTTTTTTATGATTGGGAAAAACACCCAAATATGCAATAATTGAATAACTGAGTTGCAAAGTGGAATACTTTAAATGAGGTAATTACAGCCTTTATTAGGTCAGTGATTAAAAGCACTGATTTTGATGCATTATTTTGCTGAAAAAAGCACAAACTCTAAAATGTAAGTTATAAGTTAAATATATATATATTTTTACTTTAAGCACTTAAAAATTTTCAGCACTTTTAGACCATTTCTGTAGATATAAAGTTATTTTTTTTAATGTCTTGTATGTTTATTTCTTTTTTGTATAGAAAAAAAAATACATATATATTTGGAGAGACATCTATCTATTGTAGAAACCAAACCATACAGCTATTCAGCATCTTTGTATTCCCACTATTTGGATATTTAAACGGCACCAAGAGTGAAAGTAACCTTGCATACAGCTTTAAAAGGCCTAAGAGCATTCAATTCTATTTTATTTACACTATGTAAACTCGTCGCATCAAAACTCATTTTTAAAGTATAATAGCTAATAAGAGACCATAGAAAATGTTAGAAATAATATACTCTTTAAGTTGTACTTGTAAAAGTGGTCTTGTTTATAAACTATTACAGAAAGTAATGTCTGCTTTTAAAATAAAAATAAAACACTTAACACATTCAGAAAACACAAAAGCAAAAGACTAACAGTTTACATTTCAACAACACAAAAATAAAAGACTAAATACTTTACAATTACAAAAAAACACAAAAGCAAAAGACTAAACCGTTTACAATTTTACAAAACACAAAAACAAAAGAATAAATACTTTACAATTACAGAAAACACAAAAACAAAAGACTAAATACTTTACAATTACAGAAAACTCAAAAGCCGAAACAACTATCACAGATTGACAGCTGAATCAGCCAATCAATGTTAAACTGAAATAGTAAACAAAGACACGGCGGATGTGGTCAGTGATTGGCTGATTTAGCTGTCAATCTGGGATTTGGGACATTCTGTTTCCGGTTTATGAAATTGTTTGAACTTTGTTGTTGTGTTTTATGAAATTGTAAAGTGCTTTGTCTTTTTGAAATTCTGAACTGATTCGTCCTTTATTTAGTTTTCTTTATTTGCAGGCCACCGTAGATGATAGTTCTGTCATTTGTGGTCTTCAATTTGAAGTTGTTTGCATACGATTTAATTGAACAAAAACCACACAAACAGAACCCGATTGTTTGCGAAAGGCTGCGCGGGGTATTATTGTGTGGCGCAAAGAAAGACTTTTGTCTACCATTTTCTCTTGCACTGTGCAATAAGAATGTTTTGTTAATTGCTTTTGGGGGCCCCCTGGTGGCCGCGGGGCCCTGAGCAAGCGCTTAGTACGCTTATGCCATGGGTGTCAAACTCTGGCCCGCGGGCCAAATATGGCCCGCCGTGTAATATAATTTGGCCCTTGAGGCAATATCAATTTAGCATTAGAACTGGCCCGCCGGTGTTATACAGCGTCAGTCAACAGTCATACAGGTCACACTGAGGGTGGCCGTATAAACAACTTTAGCACTGTTACAAATATATGCCACATTGTGAACCCACACCAAACAAGAATGACAAACACATTTCGGGTGAACATCCGCACCGTAACACAACAGAACAAATACCCAGATGCCCTTGCAGCACTAACTCTTCCGGCGAAACTTCCAGCAAACTGACCAATAATTAACGTTTTATTCATGCATTTTCTCTTGCTACTTCAAAGCTTGAATGTTTGGTTCATTCATTATTGTTATTTTATTTTCAAATTTATTATGAGCCTGTGGAAAAAAAATTATATTTACCTCAGAAGATTGCAAATAGAAAAAAAGGCATAACATTTTTATTTAAATTGTATTTGATATGCCATTGATATTTTTTTAATTATTATTATTATTTGAAACTGGATTTTGCATGTCACTAAAGTTATATAAGCCTTGCTTGTTCAATATTTAATGCAAAACTTGTTTGGGTCCCTATTAAAAGGTTAATTTGTCAACCTTGGCCCGCGGCTTTGTTCAGTCTTAAATTTCGGCCCACTCTGTATTTGAGTTTGACACCCCTGGCTTATGCCTTGGTAGGTTTTCAGTATATTGAAAAATATGTGTCAGAATGGGAGTCAATGGGCAACAATAATGGGCAACGGGACAAAGTGCGTGTATAGTAAATGAATATCTCCTTTATGGGAGATAGGCTCCAGCGACTCCCAAAAAAGGGACAAGCGGTAGGAAATGGATGGAATAATTTTGCATGCCATGATGCCCGAAGGGCTTCTTCAAAGCTATATGGCCAAATTTCAGCCCTCAAACCCTTACATTTGGGATGGGATATTGTTGAGGCTTGTGCAGCCCTTTGAGACACTTGTATTCAAGCGCTGTACAAATTAACTTTGACATCCCCCTTCCACCCCGAAAGGGATAAGCAGTAGAAAATTAATGAATGGATGATTGATTGATTTAATTGATTTGTCGATAGTGGAAAAAAGATGCAGAATTTGAACGATAAGGGTTGAAAAAATAACTTTAAAAAAAAGGATAGGAAAAGCGGTAGGAAATAGATGGCTGGATGGAATAGTCCAGGGGTCACGAACGCGGTGCCTGCGGGCATCAGGTAGCCCGTAAGGACCAAATGAGTAGCCCGCTGGCCTGTTCTAAAAATAGCTAAAATAGCAGCACTTACCAGTGAGCTGCCTCTATTTTTTAAATTGCATTTATTTACTCGCAAGCTGGTCTCGCTTTGCTTGACGTTATAAATTCTAAGAGAGACAAAACTCAAATAGAATTAGAAAATCCAAGAAAATATTTTAAAGACTTGGTATTCACTTGTTTAAATAAATACATTTATTTGTTTTACTTTGCTTCTTATAACGTTCAGAAAGACAATTTTAGAGAAAAAAATACAAGCTTAAAAATTATTTTAGGATTTTTAAACACATATACCTTTCTACTTTTAAATTCCTTCCTCTTCTTCCCTGACAATTTGAATCAATGTTCAAGTATTCTTTTTTTTATTGTAAAGAATAATAAATACATTTTAATCTAATTCTTCATTTTAGCTTCTGTTTTTTCGATGAAGAATATTTGTGAAATATTTCTTCAAATTTATGATTAAAATAAAAAAAGATATATTCTGGCAAATCTAGACAATCTGCAGAATCAAATTTAAATCATATTTCAAAGTCTTGAATTTTCTTTTAAATTTTTTGTTCTGGAAAATCTAGAAGAAATAATGTTTGTCTTTGTTAGAAATATAACTTGGTCCAATTTGTTATATATTCTAACAAAGTGCAGATGGGATTTTAACCTATTTTAAAACATGTCATCATAATTCTAAAAATAATCTTAATCAGGAAAAATTACTAATGATGTTCGATAAATTATTTTTTACATTTTTTCAAAAAGACTTGAATTAGCTAGTTTTTCTCTCTTTTTTTTCGGTTGAATTTTGAATATTAAAGAGTGGAAATTTAAGATAAACTGTTTCAAAATTTAATTTAATTTTTTTTTGTGTTTTCTCCTCTTTTAAACCGTTCTCCATCCATCCATTTTCTACCGCTTGTTCCCTTTTGGGGTCGCGGGGGGCGCTGGCGCCTATCACAGTTACAATCGGGCGGAAGGCAGGGTACACCCTGGACAAGTCGCCACCTCATCGCAGGGCCAACACAGATAGACAGACAACATTCACACTCACATTCACACACTAGGGCCAATTTAGTGTTGCCAATCAACCTATCCCCAGGTGCATGTCTTTGGAAGTGGGAGGAAGCCGGAGTACCCGGAGGGAACCCACGCATTCACGGGGAGAACATGCAAACTCCACACAGAAAGATCCCGAGCCTGGATTTGAACCCAGGACTGCAGGACCTTCGTATTGTGAGGCAGACACACTAACCCCTCTTCCACCGTTCTATTAAGTTTTATTTCATCATTTATTCTCTACAAAAAACCTTCCATAGAAGGAAAAAAAATGTACAACGGAACGACAGAAATACCCGTTTTGTTATATTTATCTTTTTCTATAAATATTTATTGTGAGAAATCATTAAGATGATCAGTGTTTCCACAGAGAAAATATCATTAATTATTAATAATAACAGAGTTAAAGGTGAATTGAGCAAATTGGCTATTTCTGGCAATTTATTTAAGTGTGTATCAAACTGGTAGCCCTTCGCATTAAGCAGTACTCAAGAAGTAGCTGTTGGTTTCAAAAATGTTGGTGACCCCTGGATTAGTCCATGGAGTTCGTCGCCCCCGTGCGTCACTCATTGCAACGACAGAAGAGTGAAAGTGGTTGAAATTGTAGCGATAATACTCCATTGTTTACTTTTTTTTTTTTAATCTTCCTCTCGTTAATTGTTTTATTCTTGTTCTCTTTCACTACTAGGCAAATGATTTATTTTTTATATAAAACACTAACGAATCACGTGATGTCACAAAAGTTCCGTTGACGTAAAACCAGCTCGACGGAAGTGACGTAATGCAACCTCATTATATACTATTGGCTAAGTTTTATATTTCTAAATGTAAGTTTCTCAATACCCAATTTTTTTTTGTGCCTGTAAAAAAGAATTAGAACTCTAGTTTAAAACGCTCACTACGTCTAACAACCAAAAAGCTGTTGAAACTGTGATGCTATTCTAAATTTGGATTATTTACTGAACTTTTGTGAGCCTATGGCTTTACATTTTGTTACACACAAAAAATATATATACACACACACACACACACACACACACACACACACACACACATATATATATATATATATATATATATATATATATATATATATATATGCAATTATATATATATATATATATATATATATATATGTAATATGTGTGTTTTGCATTCTATTTTAGTTACTTTATTTAGTTTACCACCCCATGGCGCTGTTTTGTATTGTTTCTGTACTTGTTTTGTTTATTTTTTTTGCTTACATGTAGATGTTGCATTTTATAAATAAAAGTTTATAAAAAAATGTTTTTAAATAAAATAAACAGCTTGACAGGAAGTGACATAATGTTTGTGCAGGTGTGAACCGCTTAGGTCAGTGGTTCTCAGATGGGGTTACGCGTACCCCTAGGGGTACTTAAAGGTATGCAAAGGGGTACGTGAGAATTAAAAAAAATATTCTAAAAATAGCAACAGTTCAAAAATCCATCCATCCGTCCATGTACTACCGCTTATTCCCTTTGGGGTCGCGGGGGGCGCTGGTGCCTATCTCAGCTACAATCGGGCAGAAGGCGGTGTACACCCTGGACAAGTCGCCCCCTCATTGCAGCAATTCAAAAATCTTTTATAAATATATTTATTGAACAATATATTAAATGTATTATATATAGATAATCTATAGCATCTACACAGCAACCACTGAATTGAATTATATTATATATATTATTGTATTATATATTGTATATATATATTGTGTATATGTATAGGGGTGGGACCTAATAAGTTTACTTCTTCCCACTCCCTTTTGAGCCAATCTTGACATCTACAAAAGATTAGTCACATGTAATATTTTCAATGTAGCTGTAAATATAATGTGTGTATATATATATTTCTTTTGTATTTTATGTCATTCGTTTGTTTTGTTGCATGGCTCAAAATAAACCATTCATTCATTCATTCATTCAACAATACTTCAACAAAATATGAATGTAAGTTCATAAACTGTGAAAAGAAATGCAACAATGCAATATTCAGTATTGACAGCTAGGTTTTTTGTGGACATATTCCATAAATATTGACATGTAAGATTTCTTTTTTTGTGAAGAAATGTTTACAACTAAGTTCCTAAATCCAGATGGATCTCTATTACAATCCCCAGAGAGGGCACTTTAAGTTCCTTCTATGTGTAGAAATCTGTATTTATAATTGAATCACTTGTTTATTTTTCAACAAGGTTTTAGTTATATGTATCTCTTTTTTTCCAGGTAGTTCAAGAAAGACCACTACAAATGAGCAATATTTTGCCCTCTTATACAATTTTTAATAAATCAGAAACTGATGTACAGTACATATTCCGTACAATTGACCACTAAATGGTAACACCCCAATAAGTTTTTCAACTTGTTTAAGTAGGGGTCCACGTTAATCAATTCATGGTAAAACACAGCCTAATTTAAAATACGCCACTATAATTACCTATTCCAAAAGTAAACTTTTACTTTTGAATAAATTATATTTGTATTCATATGCATGTTCATTTACGAACGTTTAAGGCAGGGGTCTGCAACCTCTGGCTCTTTAGTGCCTCCTTAGTGGCTCCCTGGAGCTTTTTAAAAATGTATGAAAATCGAAAAAGATGGGGAAAAATATATTTTTGTTTTAATAGGGTTTCTCTAGGAGGACAATCCCACTATTTATATTAAACATGCTTTTCTGATGACAGTATTTGGCGAGTGCCCTTTTGTCCTACTAATTTTGGCTGTCCTTGAACTCACCGGAATTTGTTTACATGTACAATTTTCTTGTTTTATGCCACTCTTTCTTTGTCTCATTTTGTCCACCAAACTATTTATGCTGTGTGTGATTGCACAAATGTGAGCTTTGTTGATGTTATTGACTTGTGGGGAGTGCATGACTTCAAGCGAATCGATGCTAACATTCTATTTAGAATATATTTATCGGTATTCCTCGGTTGTTAGCGTGGCTGTGCCAGCAACTTGAGAGTTCCAGGTTCGATCCCCGCTTCCGCCATCCTAATCACTGCCGTTGTGTCCTTGGGCCAGACACTTTACCCACCTGCTCCCAGTGCCACCCACAATGGTTTAAATGTAACTTAGATATTGGGTTTCACTATGTAAAGTGCTTTGAGTCTCTAGAGAAAAGGGCTATATAAATAAAATTAACTTCACTTCACTTTATGTACATATTGTATCACTATGCCTCACTTGTATGTATATTTCAGCTCATTTAATTTCCTATGTCCTCTGTTTATTTAATTTGTATCTGCATTTCTCATGACATATTATCTGTATGTAATATTGGCTGCATGTCTGATAGTTGTTTGTGTGCCATGTTGTTCCAAACCACAGCAAACATTACCCAGCTTGCATACATTGTTATAAATCCATTCAAAGAAGACAGCTTGCCATTTTCTTTAACTTGGACCTTTGGCCATTCAAAGCCAGTAATATCTAAACATTATCTCATATTCTAAGAAGCCTCTGTTTTACAAATGTTTTCCAATGTTGTGAAAATGTGTAAAATATTTCAACATTTCTGTCAACAAAGATTTGTGTCAGCCTGCAACACAGTCATTTTGATAGTAGGCTATCATAGCCCATATAGACATTTCCGTCATGTGTTGCCTTCATTATAACACTTACAGGACTGTCTCAGAAAATTAGAATATTGTGATAAAGTCCTTTATTTTCTGTCTAGAGTTCAGGAGAGGCTTGACCATGGGAATACGGCTATTGAAGCTGTATCCGTTGAAAAGCTCTATGGAGATGATGATTTAATTTTCCAGCATGATTTGGCACCTGCTCACAGTGCCAAAACCAGCAGTAACTGGTGTACTGACCATGGTATTACTGTCCTCGATTGGCCTGCCAACTCTCCATAGAGAATTTGTGGGGTATTATGAAGAAGAACCTGAAAGACACCAGACCCAATAATACAAATGAGCTGAAGGCCGCTATTGAAGCATCCTGGGCATCCGTAACACCTCAACAATGCCACAGGCCGATTGCCTCCATGCCACGCCGTATTGATGCAGTAATCCGTGCAAAAGGTTTCCCAACCAAGTACTGAGTGCATTAATTGACATTTTCAAATGTTTGATTTTGTTTTGGTGCCATAAATCTTTTTTTTTTTTACTTGGTCTGAGGAAATAATCTATTTTTTTTAGATAGGATTTTGGAGTTTTCTTAAGCTGTATGCCATAATCCGCAATATTGAAATAATAAGAGGCTTGCAATATTTCAGTTGATGTGTAATGAATCCAGAATGAATGACATGTTCATGTTTTTGGTTGCATTACAGAAAATAAAGGACTTTATCACAATATTTAAATTTTCTAAGACAGTCCTGTATATACGGCTTTTCTTTTTTTTATTTTTTTTTATTTTTTGTCCAATATGGCTCTTTCAACATTTTGGGTTGCCGATCCCTGGTTTAAGGCAGTGGTCCCCAACCACTCGATTGGTACCGGGCCGCAGAATATTTTTTTATAATTTTTTTTTACATTTTATTTGTATTTTTTATTTATTAAATCAACATAAAAATCACAATATACACTTACAAGTAGTGCACTAACCCCAAACAACTCCATTTTTCATGACAAAAAATAAATAAATAAATAAAAAATTATAATAATAATTCCCCCGCACCCCGCCGGGCCGCGGGACAAATTATCATGCGTTGACCGGTCCGCAGCTACAAAAAGGTTGGGGACCACTGGGCCTAAAGGGATGAAAACAAGGAACGTTTAGTTTGAAAAACGATCACCGGAAGTGTGACGGTCACGTGGATGTCCAAACATAAACCAAATGGCCGCCACGGGAGACGACGCTGCCGCGATGGACAGCATCTCCAGGTCACCCGGGGCCCAATCGGCTCCTCTGAACGCCACCGAAGATTGCAGGAGTCAAGGAGATGGCTCGGAAGACGTCAAGGAAACTCCGGCACCCGCTGTTAAAAAAACCACCAACAGTGAGCCAGTTTTCTTTCCTGCTTCCGTAGCATGCTAATGCTAACGTCTCACAACAACTAAAATGACACTGCTTTAATGGCGCCTTCTGCCCTACAACTACTAGAGCAGTGGTTCTCAAATGGGGGTACTTGAAGGTATGCCAAGGGGTACGTGAGATCTTTTTTAAATATTCTAAAAAATAGCAACAATTCAAAAATCCTTTATAAATATATTTCTTGAATAATACCTCAACAAAATATGAATATAAGTTCATAAACTGTGAAAAAAAAAAAATGCAATATTAAGTGTTGACAGCTAGATTTTTTTGTGGACGTGTTTCATAAATATTGATGTCAAAGATTTATTTTTTTGTGAAGGAATGTTTAGCGTTAAGTTGATGAATCTAGATGGATCTCTATTACAATCCCCAAAGAGGGGACTTTAAAGGCCTCCTGAAACCCACTATTACTGACCACGCAGTCTGATAGTTTATATATCAATGATGAAATATTAACATTGCAACACATGCCAATACGGCCTTTTTAGATTACTAAATTGCAATTTTAAATTTCCCACGAAGTGTGATGTTGAAAACGTCACGGTATGATGACTCGTATGATGACGCGTGCGTTTGACGTCTCGGGTTGTAGCGGACATTATTTTCCAGCCCGATCCTAGCTATAAGTAGTCTGCTTTAATCGCATAATTACACAGTATTCTGGACATCTGTGTTGCGGAATCTTTTGCTATTTGTTCAATTAATAATGGAGAAGTCAAAGTAGAAAGATGAAGGTGGGAAGCTTTTAGCCTTTAGCCACATAAACAGAACCAGTGTTTCCTTGTTTAAAATTCCTGAAAGTGAAGCTTTACTATGGATCAGAGCGGTCAAGCGAACATGGATCCTGACGACATGTCAACCGGCAGTTTTCGGTGAGAAAATTGTGGTAGTAAGTCGGCTGTTACCGGAGACATCAGCGGAGCTTCCGTCCTGCTGCAGCTGCGTGACTTCCCTCAGAGACACTGGGTCAACAGACCCGTGGCCACACCCCTCCGACTTTCAGGTAACATATAATCTCACTAAAACACTATTAAAACAATAAGCATATAAGGGATTTTACAGAATTATCCTAGTAAATGTGTCTAATAACATCTGAATCACTCCCACTGCAATAGCCTAAATGTTTAACACTTTGTTTTTTTTTCTAGTCCTTCACTCTAAATTTCCTCATCCACACATCTTTCGTCCTCGCTCTAATTAATGGGGAAATTGTCGCTTTCTTGGTCCGAATAGCTCTTGCTGCTGGAGGCTATGATTATAAACAATGTGAGGATGTGAGGAGCCCTACAACCCGTGACATCACGCGCACATCGTCTGCTACTTCCGGTACAGGCAAAGCTTTTTTATTAGCGACCAAAAGTTGCGAACTTTATCGTCGATGTTCTCTACTGAATCCTTTCAGCAAAAATATGGCAATATCGCGAAATGATCAAGTATGACACGTAGAATGGACCTGCTATCCCCGTTTGAGTAAGAAAATCTCATTTCAGTAGGCCTTTAAGTTGATGATACTTCTATGTGTATAAATCTTTATTTATAATTGAATCACTTGTTTTTAGTTATTTTTATATCTTTTTTTCCAAATAGTTCAAGAGAGACCACTTCAAATGAGCAATATTTTGCACTATTATACAATTTAATAAATCAGAAACCGATGACATAATGCTGTATTTTACTTCATCTCTTTTTTTCAACCAAAAATGCTTTGCTCTGATTAGGGGGTACTTGAATTAAAAAAATGTTCACAGGGGGTACATCACTGAAAAAAGGTTGAGAACCACTGTATTAGAAGACTGTAAAATAATTTAAACAATCTTATTTACGTTCAGGTGATGGCGGTGTGGAAACAGCAGAAGAGGCCGTGGAACCTGCCGAGCCCGACATCAACGAGTTGTGTGCAGACATGTTTGAAAAGATGTCGGTCTTCCTGCAAGGAGAGCTCACAGGTGACTTAGACCAGTGTTTTTTTTTTGGTTTTACATGATTAAAAAGTCACATTTAGGCACATTTTTTTCATAGAAAAAATTCTGAGTTACACCACCAGCAGGAAACGTAAAAAACATGAAACCCAGTAGCCGATATTGACAATTAAAGTCGTTCTCGCAATTGTTGGATATGAATTCAAACCGTAAGCAAGCATGCATCACTATAGCTCTTGTCTAAAAGTACTGTCACAACCTGTCACATGACACCCTGACTTATTTTGAGTTTTTTGCTGTTTTCTTGTATGTAGTGTAGGGCTGGACGATATGGCCTTTTATTAATATCTCAATATTTCTTGTCTGTGTTACGATACACAATATATATATTGATATTTTTCCTTAGCCTTGAATCAACACGTGATGCATATAATCACAGCAGTATGATGATTCTATGGGTCTACATTAAAACATTCTTGTTCATACCGCATTAATATATGCTACTTTTAAACTTTTATGCAGAGAGGGAAATCACAACTAAGTTAATGTACCAAAACTGTATTTATTAAACAGTTTTTAAACAGTGGCACAAACATTCATGTCATTTCAAAACAGAAAGTGCAAGATCGTCAGACATTTTTAAAACAAGCTATGAGTGCACTTGTGTGCATGATGTCACTAAGATGTCATATCAAGACAACACTAAATTAAAGTGCACTTTTTGTACAGAACGCCACTACAATAGTTTAAAACTAATAAAGTGCACTTTTGTTGATGATGTCACACAAAATATTTCAATAACTGTCAAATAAAAAATAGCTATATAGTAGGAAATCATGTGCTTCGCTATGTGGTAGGTTACTGCAGACGTTATCTCCTTCTGTTGACTATTTTTTTTCATACGGTGTTGATGTGGAAATGGTTGCTTGGGCATTTTGTGGGTGTGGCACCGGCCCAGATGTTGACATTCAGAGTTTCAAGAACTCCTTATTCTCTAGCGGGGAACCTTTTAAATGATGCTACACATTAGCAGTGCTGCTACTATTTGTAGCAACACTTTTGCGGCATACTTGACGGATAGATAAATAGGTCTTTATTGTCATTGCACAAGTACAACGAAACGACAAAAAGAACAGCAACGCTGATGGGTAGCCACAAGGCGCCCCGTAAAAGATGGGGTAAAGGTCAACGCTGGGGAAGGATGAGTAAAAAAATACAATGTAGAATGGGCTCATAAGGGGGCCCAGTCTGGAGTGGGAAAAAACCTCCATAGCAAAGCACGTACATATTACAACATACATTTCGAGATATCTAGCAACATAGGGAAGGGAGTTCGGGGTCATAATGGTTGGCCGCAGCTCTCAGGCGCTGACCATCCATTCGTCACCCCTACGGGATTTGCGTCGAGGGCGTCGGGTTAAGGGGTGTGTGTGTGTGTGTGTGTGTGTATGGCGTATATTTTTGTGGATGTGTTTGTGTGTAAGCCTGCAGTGTCTCTCTGTTCCGCGGCCTTGATGTATTGTACAGTCGCTACAACAACAGGTGTGTGTCCATGAGAGACAAGAAGGGAGTTTGTTGTGTCTTCACTGCACTGTCCTTCGGGAGAGTCTCGATGCCAGAGAAACAATCCAAGTTAGAATGTTTTGTATGCGGGTGAAAATAAAATTTGCTTTTCACTCTAAATTGTCTATGACTGGTCCTCAAAAACTGCGGGGTAGACAGTCCAATGTGATCCACAGTTCTTCCCGCATCTTCCAATCATTTGTGGCAACTTTGGGGTACTTTGAAGACTGCAAGCTACTTCCAATTTGTCGACAAACCAGAGCAACGCTTACTCGAATCAGCAGGTGTCCTGTTGTTATAATTCTGAATAGGTAGATATATTCACGGTTATATTACGGTTGTCTGTTCAACATATTCCCGCTTGAAGCCAAACCACCGGCAGACAATGGACCCCGTGCTGTTTTTCTTGGGAATTAATTATTCCTCCATTTGTTACCAGATTTTCACCTTCTTTCTCTCGTGTTACCACTCGACCCGCACCGTTAGCACCACAGCTAATGTTACCGGTGTCGCTACCGCTGTGCTCTGCGAGGGCGACAGTATGTGACGTATGTAAGAAGGTGCGCTCTATATATGTCTCCGTGAGAAGGAGAGACAACAAAGAGTGATTAAAGCATGTAGTGTAATGCCCACAGCTCAAAGCAACTGCATGAGAACGTATACTCGAGTATCACAATATCGTCCTTTTCTTTATCGCTCAGAGACAAACCCGCGATATATCGAGTGATTTCGATATATCGGCCAGCCCTAATGTAGTGTTTTAGGTATTGTATTGCGCTTCTATTTTGTTGGCTTTTCCTGTTTTGTTGGTATCTTCTAAGGATGCACCGATTAATCGGTAACCGAATATATTCGGCCAAATATGGTAAAAAAAGCCACATTCGGCCTTCGGTGGAATGAGTTAAAAACAAGGCCGAATAGTGGCATGTGACGCAATTTTTTGACGCGGTGACGCAATCAACGAACGTGCAGTGATGCGGTGACGTTGGGATATGTTGTGTACCTGTATAAGTGTATTAGGTTACAAGCACACACTTATTGAGATTTAGTGGGGCCTCTGTTTACATTATTAGCCTGTTGTGTAAGCTACCTGTATAAGTGTAAGAGGTTACAAGCACACACTTAATTGAGATTTACTTAAGCCTTCTGTTTACATTATTAGCCTATCTACTGTGGCTAAGCAGACTTTTGCCAAAAGGACAATTCATTTGTTGTGGGTTTATCCACTTTAATGCACTTTATTTTTTTTGGAATGCATGTTTTGTTTGAAGGCCTAATATAAATGAAAAACTTTGTGCTTTTTTTGGAAAGCAAAGGCTACTGGATTATTAAAAAAATGTCAATACTAAAAAAAAAATACTTTATTTGAAAAACATGTCTAAATATTTATTCCAGGCTATTTATGCAATATAAAGAAAATTGTGAAAAACTGCATTCATTATTCGGTATTCGGCCTTCGGCCAAGCGTTTAAATTTTATTCGGCTTTGGCCACAAATTTTCATTTCGGTGCATCCCTAGTATCTTCCCGGAGCAGTCTCTTGTCCTTCTTGAACGCTATTCTCCGCACTTGCTTTGTTTTCGCAAAAATGACTAATAAGTTGTGCGGACGCTATCTTTTTTAATTGGAAACATTGTTGATTGTCATGTCATGTAAGGATGTTCTTCGTGTATGCCATCTGCGCCACACGCAGTAAGTCTTTGCTGTCGTCCAGCATTCTGTTTTTGTTTACTTTGCAGCCAGTTCAGTTTTAGTTGTTTTGCATAGCCATCCTTAAGCTTCAATGCCCTTTCTTAGCGGCACTTAGTAGCACCAGCCTTTTGTTTTAGTGTTAGATACTGTTTTACCTACACACTGCCTCCCGCATTTTGTGATCATGACAAACCATGTTCCCGACATATACAAAGCAATTAGTTACCTGCTGCCCCCTACTGATATGGAAGAATATTACACGGTTACTCTGCCGAGCTTTCGACAGCACTGACACTCAACAACGGAATATTTGCGGATTATAATTACTGGTTTGCAAAAAATATTTTTAACCCAATTAGGTGAAATTACATAATCTCTCACGGCATACCAGACTGTATCAAAAAATGATTGAAAAACACAGATTTAGGCCATGTCCACATGCACATGGAGAGTTTCAAAAACACATATTTGGGGTTAAAACGATCTCCATCCACACAAGTGCCGTTTCAAAACATTATATGTCTACACACAAACGCATACATATGTCGCACACATTTTGTCCAATCAGAAGCCTGAAAAAAAGCAGCAATATCTGACCTGGTGGCATTACACCTCCTATTATGTTTATTTCGATCGACTTTAGCTGTACAAAGACATGTACATTATCTTTAAAACCAGCATGCACGTACACATAGTCCTGGGAACATTATTAAAGAGAGAATGCATGCCTGTGCTGCTGAAACCCAACACTCACAGAATTTTAACATGTTCAGCAACATGGTGATGTATTACAGATGTAGCGAAGTGTACATTATTTCTAAAATCAGCACGAGCCAAGGAAACAATTTTGCATGTATACGGGAATTATAAAGCATTTAATCATTGATATGGTACATGTGTAATGAAGTGTATATTGTCTTTAACATCAGTACACTCTAAAAGGAGGACGCTACACTGTTGTTGTTTTTTTAAGTTGCTTGGTAGCTTTTTACGCGCGGCTACATTTACAAAAATTGAAGCAAGACACGCAAGTTAACTTCATGATTTGTCGTTACACAAGGTCTAAAAACATAACATAAGGTTGCACCTTTCTTGTAACACAGAGCAAAAAGTCTTGCTTGTCAAAGTGGAGGTTATACATCGATCGTATCCAAAACAGTCATTATCGCTGGCGGGAGTGTGGCAAAGCCCATTTTGATGTGTCTTTTTTTGTTAATATTGAGTGAAAATAGCTGCATGTTTACGTTCAAACATTAAGTCCTCTTACAGTGTGTTCAAAGCCAGCAAGGCAGTGTTGTTGAGCTTGGAAATGACAGCGCACAACCGTGACGTCATCACAAGTCTCCGTTTGTGCTGTCCGTGTAAACGCATACGCTAAGCGGAGAGTTTTGGATGTCTACGCTTTGGCCAGTGTTTGTAAAAGTCTGCGTTTTTAATGACAAAAGTACGCGCTTGCGTGTGATTAAGAGTCCTAAACGCAGAGATAAATATGCGTCTATTAAGGATCTGTGTTCGTGTGGATTTGGCCTTGAAACCTCTAAAGCATGGGTGTCAAACTCTGGCCCGCGGGGGGCGCTGGCGCCTATCTCAGCTACAATCGGGCGGAAGGCGGGTACACCCTGGACAAGTCGCCACCTCATCGCAGGGCCAACACAGATAGACAGACAACATTCACACTCACATTCACACACTAGGGCCAATTTAGTGTTGCCAATCAACCTATCCCCAGGTGCATGTCTTTGGAAGTGGGAGGAAGCCGGAGTACCCGGAGGGAACCCACGCATTCACGGGGAGGACATGCAAACTCCACACAGAAAGATCCCGAGGCTGGATTTGAACCCAGGACTGCAGGGCCTTCGTATTGTGAGGCAATTGTATTCAATATACCACTAATGTTTTTTGAAAGTTGATTTTGCACTATTACGTTATATAAGCTCAGCCTGTTCCATGGGAGGAAGCCCGAGTACCCGGAGGGAACCCAAGCAGTCACGGGGAGAACATGCAAACTCCACACAGAAAGATCCCAAACCCGGGATTGAACCCAGGATTACTCAGGACCTTCATATTTTGAGGCAGATGCACTAACCCCTGTACCACCATGCTGCCCGATTTAAGCCTTACTTGTTCAATATTCATTGCAAAACTTGTTTGGGTCCCTGTTAAAAGACTAATTTGTTTAACCTTGGCCCGCGGCTTTTTTCAGTTTTAAATTTTGGCCCACTCTATATTTGAGTTTGACACCCCTGCTCTAAAGGCTTAGTGTCCACATGCGTGGACAGCACCTTTTAGCTCTTATTTCCAAAATTGTGTACACTACTGAATTGGGGTCTTATGGTTGCTTATGTGGACACTTATATTGCCATCTGGTGGTGTCAGAAGAGTATAACATACAATGGTTTTGGAAAAAAAACTGTAAAACTAAGAATTAGCATGTCACTAAACATGAAGTACACGTTTGTGTACTTATGGACTAAGTACATAATATCAAAAGATGATTCTTAGTTTTTATTCCAATTTGGGTCCAATAAGCCCAAATAGCAAAGATGAATTAAAAAAAAAAAACAGGTAAAAAAACAGCTTGGGCCTTAAGAGGTTTTAAACTACTAAACTCATTGTTTGCATTTCATTGACCAAGCCAGTGACCACATTTCATTACCTGCTGTATTTCAGCCACCTGCGAGGATTACCGTCTGTTGGAGAACATGAACAAGCTAACTAGCTTGAAGTACATGGAGATGAAGGACATCAGCATCAACATCAGCCGGAATCTACAGGATCTCAACAATAAGTGTAAGTCGAGCTTGGTTATTGCGTTTTCTTGAATCCGACCACTTTATCATTCACCTCCCGGGAAATGTGTGCTCTTTTCTTTAGATGCCAGCCTCCAGCCCTACCTGGACCAAATAAATCAGATTGAGGAGCAGGTATCCGCACTAGAACAAGCTGCTTATAAATTGGATGGGTATTCCAAGAAACTAGGTGAGAAACTTGTCATGGTAAGACAATTCTGTGTTTTGCAGCGCTTAACTTTTTTTTTATACTTGCAGACACATTTAGAATAGAGTGGCCTTTGCATTGTCTTTGTCATTGAAGCTAAAACTGGGAGTTCTATATTTTTTAATAGTAAGAGGGGTTAACTTGTTTTTACACTTGAGGAATAATGAACTCAGTGAGAAGCCTTTTTATTGGTCACTCTGTACTGATGGTGTGACTACTTGCCCATTCCGAGATTTAAATAAGCATCATCAGTCGAGATGTTCGATAATGGCTTTTTTGCCGATATTCCGATATTGTCCGACTCTTAATTACCAATTTCGATATCAACCGATACCGATATATATACAGTCGTGGAATTAGCACATTATTATGTCTAATTTTGTTGTGATGCCCCGCTGGATGCATTAAAGAATGTAACAAGGTTTTCCAAAATAAATCAACTCCAGAATAAATAAACTCAAGTTATGGAAAAAAATGCCAACATTTTTTGTGTCTACATTAAAACATTCTTCTTCACACTGCATTAATATACTGTATGCTCATTTTAAACTTTCATGCAGAGAATAAATCACAACTAAATCAATTGACCAAAACTATATTTATTTGATAGATAGATGGATAGATAGTACTTTATCGATTCCTTGAAGAGAGTTCCTTCAGGAAAATTAAAATTCCAGCAGCAGTGTACAGAATTGAGATCAATTTAAAAAAAAGTAAATAATGGGGGTTTAAATGGAAACAAAATAGAGAAATATTACAATTAAGAATAATAAATAAAAAGCAACAATGGGAATAAAAATATAACAGTAAAATAAGAATATAACAAGAGAAAGTAGTAAGTAAATTAAACAGTTATTAAGCAGTGGCACAAACATTCATGTCATTTCCAAAACAAAAAGTGCAAGATTGTCAGAGACATTTTAGAACATCGGTGTCAAACTCTGGCCCGCGGGCCAAATCTGACACTCAACACCGCCATGTAATTTCATTTGGCCCTTGAGGCAATATCAAATTAACATTAGAGCTGGCCCGCCGGTGTTATACAGCGGTGCCGCTATAACCGATTTCACCGATTTCCCGGGATATTCTTGAATTTCAGTGCCCCTCCCAAAAATCTCCCGGTGCAACCATTCTCCCGAATTACACCCGGACAACAATATTGGGGGTGTGCCTTAAAGGCACTGCCTTTAGCGTCCCCTACAACCTGTCGTCAAGTCTGTTTTTCCTCCTCACAAACAGCGTGCCGGCCCAGTCACGTAATATATGTGGCTTCTATGTGATCAACAGTATACAGGTCACACTGAGGGTGGTCATATAAACAACTTTAACACTGTTACAAATATGCGCCACACTGTGAACCCACACCAAACAAGAATGACCAACACATTTCGGGAGAACACCTGCACCATAACACAACATAAACACAACAGAACAAATACCCAGAACCCCTTGCAGCACTAACTCTTCCGGACCGCTACAATATGCACCCCCTCCCCGCTACCAACAAACCCCGCCCCCCTAATCCCACCCACCTGAGCCCCGACATTAACTGAGCAGTAAAAAGGCCTGAATGGTTGATTTATTCATTATTTTATTTTCAAATGTATTAGCCTGTGGAAAAAGTTAATGTTAATATTTACCTCAGAAGGCTGCAAATACAAAAGAGGCATTCAATTTTTATTTAAATTTGATTTGATATACCATTGATATTTTTTAATTATTATTATTATTTTAAACTCAATTTTGCATGTCACTATAAAGTTATATAAGCCTTGCTTGTTCAATATTCAATGAAAAACTTTTTGGGGTCCCTATTAAAAGATTAATTGTTCAACCTCGGCCCACGACTTTGTTCAGTTTTAAATTTTGGCCCACTCTGTCTTTGAGTTTGACACCCCTGCTCTAGCAGGTGACTTTTCAAATGATGCTACATATTAGCAGTGCTGCTACTTTTTGTAGCAACACTTCTGCCCCACACTCGACAAATTACGGTTGTCTGTTCGACATATTGCCACTTAATGCCAAACCACCGCCAGACAATGGAGCCCCTGCTGTTTTTCTTGGGAATTAATTCTTCCTTCATTTGTTACCAGATTGGCACCTTCTTTTCCTTGTATTACCACTCGCATCACAGCTAACGTTACCCATGCTGCTACCTCTCTGCTCCGCGAGGGCGTATACGTATGTGGCGTATGTAAGAAGGTGCGCTTGCTGTCTGTGTGAAGGAGAGACAGGAAAGAGGAATAAAAGCCTGCAGTGTAAGGCCCGCAGCTAAAAGCAACTGCGTGAGAACGTATACCCAAATATCACGATATAGTCATTTTCCATATCGCACAGAGACAAATCCGCGATATATCGAGTATATCAATATATCGCCCAGCCCTGCCTTGTACTCTATTTTGTATAGCTAGCTGTGGCCAGACTTAAAGCTGGCATCTCAATCATAACTTCCAGGTTGGTGTTGCACATTGCCAGTTGTTATGCCTGACAAATAGAGCAAATACCGCATCTTTGTGAACAAGAGATGCACTTATGAGGGATATATGGAACAAGGGAATTGGGCTGTGTTTTATTTAGATTATTGAGCGATCTGTGTAATATGAGCCATCTTCTGGCGCAGGCTGTACGCGGTCATTCATCCGTGTGTCTTGCTTGGTTACATAAAATTACCCGGGTTACGATGGAAAATACTAAGCGTTAAAAGTATAGCAAAAAAAAACCTCTAAAGCCCCACGTAAGAACTTTCAGTTTTTGTTTATTTTAGCGGGGCCAGTGGACCAAAGCGGTAGGGTTTTGCCAGAAGAAGACCATGTTTCCCATTTACTAGCACATGTAGCATCATACTGACAGGATGGCCGCTGTAATATTGGCACAAACGTTACGTTTCTAATGGCTATGGTAATTTTGAATAGCTGACACTATCAATAAATAATGTTAAACCTGTTTCTCTACTTTCACATTTTTCCAAAATGATTGAAAAACTGTTTAACCTTCGTCTTGTGTTAGGATCGGCACTGACCCGTTATAGTTTTTAAATGCATAAAACAGGGGTCTCAGACACGCGGGCCAATTGCGTTCCGCGAGACGTTATTTTGCGGCCCCCACCTTAATATGAAAGTTTAATGTTAGTGCGACCCGCAAGTTTTATATGAATGGCGCTTTACAGCGTTGTGTTATTTGGGTCCAAAATGGCTCTTTCAACGTTCCGGGTTGCCTACACCTGCGTTAGTGGAAAAGCGGCAAATGAGTGAAAGCAACAGACGTTGCCATGGAGATGAAGGTTTTCTTACGTGCCTGGCTGCAGTCACACCGCGACACTTGTCCGTCAGTAATAACAGTCCCCGATAACCTGGAACAATTCAAACCGTTTTGTGTTTTTACATTGTTTAATTAGCATTGCCTGTCACGATGAACACTGCACATATTTCTATATGACGCCGGATAACACTCCAGGAGCCGTCACTTTTTTGCGCTCGCTATCCCGGTACTTTCCGGCTATTATCCGCCGACCGCTGTGTTGCTGTAGGGAGGGAAAGCGGAAAGACACACATTGCGGAAATAACATTATTCTCCGTACGTCTGCTAATTGCAAATATATTCCATGCTGAGGAGTATGCAACATTCTTTTTAGGAAATCTTTTCTCGCGGCCCAGCCTCACCCAGACTCTGCATCCAGTGGCCCCCAGCTAAAGTGAGTTTGAGACCCCTGGCATAAAAGAACCACATAAATTCTTTTTTTTTTTACTTTGTCAGGAACCTGTATTTCAACAAATAATGAATTTTTTTTTTTTTACTAAATTATAAAATGCTCTGGTTGAAATTATGAAATTATAAAATAAGATTATCAAGCAATAATTAGTGCCAAAACTGAACATACTGACAGCCAGATCCTCCCCCAATCATGTGAGCTTTAGAGCAGGGGTCCGGAACCTTTTTGGAAGAGAAAGCCAAAAAGCCAAATATTTTAAAATATATTTCCGTAAGAGCCATATAATATTTTTTTTAACACTGAACATAACTAAACACGTGCATTTTTAAGTAAGACCAACATTTCTAGAGTATAATAGGTCTATTATTCTTTGTAATAACATTGTTATTCTGAAGCTAACTGTGGAGGGGGCGTGGCCTGCAGCGACAGGTGCGTAGAAGGCCCACCTGGGCCTTGTTATGTAATCACCTGTCGCTCTGTTATAAGCAGCAGCCAGGAGGAGAGACTGGGTTGGGGCTGGAAAAACTATTGCTGGAAAGCAACTGAGAGACTTACTGAAAAATAAAACAATATTGTAACCCTGAAACAGGCTCTCATGTCGGTGCTTGGGGGTCTGAAGAACCCCCAGGAGGGCAAGCCCTATATTAACCAATAATAAATAAATAACTTCTTACCATTAAAGCAACTTCTTGAACAAGTGCGGTAGAAAACAGATGGATGGATTAAAAATGCATGAGAATGTTTTATATTTTGAACATTTTTTTTAACACTGTGATTACAAGTGGAATTATTCATTACTTATCGTGCTAAGCAACGTCAGCTCAGATTTATCAGAGAGCCAGATGCAGTCATCAAAAGAGCCATATCTGGCTCTAGAGCCATAGGTCCCCTACCCCTGCTTTAGAGGATTCTCATTTTACCTTATTATCCAGTACAAAAATAACCAAAGACGGTCATGTCCAGACATGTAAGGTCATTTCAGTATAAAATTATTAAAATTAAAAAATAAATCAAACACATTTATTTAAGAGATGTGTTCTAATACCCCTCAGTAAAGGTCAGGTAACACAACAACCTTTTGTTTATTTATACGATTCTCTTGAGGTTCATTTTACCATTTTTTTTAATTGAAATCGAGGGGTATACTGACAAAACAAAAAGGCCCAATGGCCCACACCGAAAATATTAAAACCAATATTTTCATGGATAAGGAAGTCTAACAAGGTAACCAAGAGATGAGAAACAAATTGGATGGTAGATAGTTGTTTTTAGTGTAGCTGATATAAGACATAGGTCAAAACCGCTCCGTTAACATAAGAGATGGTAACAGAAATCTAACACAACAGGAAGGTTAACAACAGATTAGACACATTCATAAATAAAAACGAAACACTCACAGACAACCAATACGGATACAGAGCCAACATCTTAACATCAATGGCATTAATCGAAATAACGGAAGAGATCACCAATGCAATGGATAACAAAACGTGCTGCCACAAGCATTTGATACAATTAATCATAGCATTTTAATAAACAAATTAGAAAGGTATGTAATCAGAGGGTTGGTCTTGAACTGGGTTAGAAGCTACTTAACCAACAGGAAGCAATATGTGAATATAGGTAAATACACTTCTACAGAGCTGAAAACATTTTGTGGCATACCTCACGGATCAATACTTTGACCATAATTGTTTAATCTTTATACAAACGACACTTGTATTGTTACAAAGGACTTAAAGTTAGTATTATTTCCAGATGATACAACTGTGTTTTGTTTAGGAGAGATTACACAAAAGCAAATACAAATAACAAGAAATGAACAATTAAAAAGATGTTTTGACAAAAACAGACCGTCTTTGAATCCCAGTAAAGCTAAAATAATGCTATTTGCTAGGGCAAAATTCCGAAAAAAGTGCAGCCCCCCTTTAAAAAAATGTAAACTATGACCTGGTAATACATCTGCTTGTACTATAGTCTTTATAATATTACTCTGCACTTTTGTTTACAAAGTTACTAACTTGATTGTCAATTAAGTAATGTAACCCTAACCCTCTGCTTACTAGAGATGCGCGGTTTGCAGTCTCGTCTGCAGGTAAACCGCGGGTCGGGTGGGTGACATGACGAAAAAATAGATTTTAATTAGATTCGGGCGGGTGGCGGTTGAACCATCCAGAGACATTTGATATACGTGGTTCTGGGATCAGTATCCTTTGCCATTCAAAGAGCCATTTAAGACCCGTGTCATAAAGCGAAGAAGTCAATAGGAGATGCTATTATTCTCTTGAATGACTGCCGCCAGTCACTCAGATATTAAATATTAGTGCGTGCTATGAAGCCACTGGCTTTGCCGCCTCCTACATCATACACGATTTGCTTGTCAGTCCAGCATTATGTTGTGTGTGGCTTCCGCAGCAACACGCACACGACTGCAAGGCATACTGGGTGACACAGAGTACACTAATGGTTGTGATATAAACAATTTTAACACTCTTAGTAATATGCGCCACGCTTTGAAGCCACACCAATTAAGAACGACAAACACATTTCGGGAGAACATCCTCACAGTAACACAACATAAACGCAACACAACAAATACCCATAATCCTTTGTATTCATGACACATCCTATTTTATACACCCCGCTAGCAGCAAATCCCCCCTCCGTGCGTCGGTAAGGTGGGCGGGGTTGAGGGTGCGGGGGTGTAAAATATATTCAGGAAGTATCATGAATACAAAGGATTATGGGTATTAGTTGTGTTGCGTTTATGTTGTTACTGTGAGGACGTTCTCCCGAAATTTGTTTGTCAATCTTGTATTGTGTGGCTTCACAGCATGGCGCATGTTAGTAAGTGTTAAAGTTGTTTATATCACAACCATCAGTGTACTCTGTGTCACCCAGTATGCCTTTCAATCTTGAATGTGTAATTGCGGAAGCTGCACACATGTTGCTGGACCAACACTCGGTTCGTACATGTTGTTGAAGTTGTCTAAGGCAATGGCTTCACAGCACGTCCATATTATTGTCATCAGGATGAACGCTATTGAATAGTTGCGGGAATGTTAGGGGCTCCAAATGACTACATTACTCTGTGAAACAGTTTTAAATATCTCTGGGAGTGGTAAAGGTGGCCAACCTCTGATGTAATCCAGCGGGCGGTTACGGTCCCGATATAATGTTGGTTCGGGTGGGCGGCGGCGGGTGGATGACGATTTTGGTGATGCGGATGATATAATTGCCTCTCCGTGCATCTCTACTGCTTACATAGTCAATATTGAAGTGCGATTTTGTCAATACTTTATTCCCCCCCAAAAAAGGGACAAGCGGTAGAAAATGGATGGATGGATTTATGGTTTTAGTTGTGTATATTTGAGGGTCCTTCACCCCCTCCTTAACAGACAGTCTATTTTATTGCCTTTGGTTGGGATTTTTATGCAAGTGCAAAATGTTTCTAACTTATGGAGTGTATTATAGTTTTTATATTTTGTGCATTGTATTTAACCTAAATATTTAAAAGTTTACATTTTAATTACATTGTAAAAATATACAAGAAATACACTTTTTTGCATTTGAAAGGGTATAATTGCATTAGTATAATGTATTACGGTTACAACAGTGGTTAATTCGGTCTTAAAATACTGGTGAAAATAATTTTGTTTATCAGCAATTATTTGTAGGTCAAAATAGTGTCAAGCAAAATTTATTAGGGTCAGGGATTACCAATACGAGCCTGACAATGGCAGATTCCTCTAGAGCAGATACATTTTCATGTTTTTATCACATGATAAGCACACGTTTTACAATTACGGCAGGGAGCTGCTGGTTACTTAAGACGGTTTTGCTCCTGTTGGAAGTAGTTACGGTATCATTGCAAACTGACCAATAAAAGGACTTCTAATATTGTTTAGAGCAGGGGTCTGCAACCCGCGGCTCTGGAGCCTCCGCCGTGGCTCCCTTTGGCTTTGAAACTGAATGTCAACAAAAATTGGTTACTTGATCTATTATATTTCATTTTATTCAGTTAGTTCATTTGAATTCAACAGTTGTTATTTTGGAGGGTTCTGGGATCTTGTCATAAGAAAAATAAAACATTTAAATATATTGTCGATGAAAATGTATGTCACAGCCCTTATGCGACATCCCTTGCTGCCATGCAATTGAATTATTTTTAGCGGTAAACCCCTTGCAATGGACAAATCCAAAAAGAGAAACATTTTATTTACTTACATTTTTATTAATTTGCTCTTTTTATTGATGACTACGTAGTTGTTTTCAATTTTTTGTCAAATGAATATGCCGTAGTCGTATGCCTTCAGGATATTGGAATGCGTGGATTTTTATTTTTTCATTCATTAATAAGGAAAGGAACAGTGTATTTTGTTTCTATTTTTCAAAATAATTTGATGATTTGCTTCGTTATACCCAGAAATAAATCAAATAAGCACACGTGTAAGGAAACTAAAAGTGGTGTTATTGTCATTTTAGGAATCTAACAGAGTTTGTGGCTCTAGGTGTTTTTTATTTGGGGGGAAATGAGCTCCAATGACTCTTTGTATGCTGAAGGTTGCCGACCCATGGTTTAAAGGAAGACTTTTAAGTTGAAAAGCTAACAAAGCTTCAGAAAACGCAAACAAATGTATAGTTTCATGAGAACAACTTTTTGATTTGTAAACTAAACCATCATTTTTGTAAATATGTTTTATAGTTTGCAGAATAATTGTTCTGATTCACTATATTTTTTGTTTGATTGCATAAACTCTACTTGTGCAGTTCGTAGTAGTTTGTTGTTCTGCATTGCATTATGAAGTCCTCCAGCAGAGGGCAGTATTGCACCACAAGCCAAACTGCTGGAACTACAGCAAAACATTTTTGTTCCCTATATCAGTGGTTCTCAACCTTTTTTTCAGTGATGTACCCCCTGTGAACATTTTTTTTAATTCAAGCACCCCCTAATCAGAGCAAAGCATTTTGGGTTGAAAAAAAGAGTTAAAGAAGTAAAATACAGCACTATGTCATTAGTTTCTTATTTATTAAATTGTATAACAGTGCAAAATATTGCTCAGTTGTAGTGGTCTTTCTTGAACTATTTGGGAAAAAACGATGTAAAAACTTGTTGAAAAATAAACAAGTGATTCAATTATAAATAAAGATTTCTACACATAGAAGTAATCATCAACTTAAAGTGCCCTCTTTGGGGATTGTAATAGAGATCCATCTGGATTCATGATCTTAATTCCAAACATTTCTTCACAAAAAAAGAAATCTTTAACATCAATATTTATTAGGGATGCACCGATTAATTGGTAACCGAATATATTCGGTCGAATATGGCAAAAAAAGCCACATTCGGCCTTAGGTGGAATGAGCTAAAAACAAGGCCGAATAGTGGCGTGTGACGCAATCAACCAACGTGTAGTGACGTGGTGACGTTGGGATATGTTGTGTACCTGTATAAGTGTATGAGGTTACAAGCACACACTTATTGAGATTTAGTGGGGCCTCTGTTTACATTATTAGCCTGTTGTGTAGGCTACCTATATAAGTGTAAGAGGTTACAAGCACACACTTAATTGAGATTTACTTAAGCCTTCTGTTTACATTATTAGCATATCTACTGTGGCTAAGCAGACTTTTGCCAAAAGGACAATAATTCATTTGTTGTGGGTTTATCCACTTTAATGCACTTTATTTTTTTTGGAATGCACGTTTTGTTTGAAGGCCTAATATAAATGAAAAACTGTGCTTTTTTCGAAAAGCAAAGACTACTGGAATATTAAAAAAATGTCAATATTCAATAAAAAATTACTTTATTTGAAAAACATGTCTAAATATTTATTCTAGGCTATTTATGCAATATTAAAAAAATTGTGAAAAACTGTATTCAGTATTCGGCCTTCGGCCAAGCGTTTAAATTTTATTTGGCTTCGGCCACAAATTTTCATTTCGGTGCACATTTATGGAACGTGTCCACAAAAGTCTAGCTGTCAAAACTGAATATTGCATTGTTGCATTTCTTTTCACATTTTATGAATTTACATTCATATTTTGTTGAAGTGTTATTCAATAAATATATTTATAAACGATTTTTGAATTGCTGCTATTTTTAGAATATTAAAAAAAAATCTCACCTACCCCTTGGCATACCTTCAAGTACCCCCGTGGGTACGCGTACTCCCATTTGAGAACCACTGCTCTACATCTTTCAACATTATGTTTTCTTTCTCTCCACAGAGGCCAGATTTAAAAAACTGGAGAAGCGTTGATGGTTGCGAAAATGCAACGCTCTTGACAGTGGACGCTTAAATGACACCCGAGGCCACGTTTAACAGCCAGAAATGGGATAAGTGTGGCGCAGATGAAAGCTGCAGGGTTTGAACACCTATATCACAGTTTTGATGCAGCCAAGAGGTGTGTGAAGCACTTTGTGTCAATAGAAACATTCTGTTTGAACTGTACACATACTAACAATGTTAAGATGTCGTACACCACTTATCAAATGTAGAAATATACATGAAGCATGCTCAAAGACTACTGAAGGCTAACAACCCTCCCCCACGACAAGCGTATATAATTTATGGATCTGCTCTCCAGGTTAGTGCTGTTTGCCTGCAATTTGATACGAGTGAAATGTTTTACACGATGTAATATATATGTATACAAACATTTCGAGTCAAGGCTTTTTAAATAAAACACAATGTGCATTTAATGGCACTGACCCTTTTATTCAAGGTTGTGGCAAGTTTCTATTGCAGTCAGACCCAGTGGACGCAGCATTAGGTACTGTTGTACTACATGATGAGATCCAGTACGAGAGTTCTCCCGTCCAAAGGCAAAACCTGGTAACTCACTTCTAGCTGATTTTGAGAAAACAAAGGAAAACCAATCTATCTTGCTGCTGTCTTACAAAAATCTTCAAAGTCATCAAACGTATAGATCATGGGTGTCAAACTCTGGCCCGCGGGCCAAATTTTGCCCGCCGTGTAAGTTCATTTGGCCCCTTGAGGCAATAATAAATTAAAATTTAAAGCTGGCCCGCCGGTATCAACGCTAATTTTCATACTTGCCAACCCTCCCGATTTTTCCAGGAGAATCCCAAATTTCAGTGCCCCCCTCCGAAAATCTCCCGGGGCAACCATTCTCCTGAATTTCCACCCGGACAACAATATTGGGGGCGTGCCTTAAAGATACTGCTTTCAGCATCCTCTACAACCTGTCGTCACGTCCGCTTTTCCTCCATACAAACAGCGTGCCGGCCCAGTCACGTAATATATGCGACTTCTACACACACACAAGTGAATGCAACGCATACTTGGTCAACAGCCATACGGGTCACACTGAGGGTGGCCGTATAAAAAACTTTAACACTGTTACACCACACTGTGAACCCACACCAAACAAGAATGACAAACACATTTCGGGAGAACATCCGCACCGTAACACAACATAAACACAACAGAACAAATACCCAGAACCCCTTGCAGCACTAACTCTTCCGGGACGCTACAATATACACCGCCGCTACCAACAAAACTCGATTTTGCATGTCACTATAAAGTTATATAAGCTTTGCTTGTTCAATATTCAATGCAAAACAGGTTTGGGTCCCTATTAAAATGTTAAGTTGTTCAACTTTGGCCCGCAGCTTTGTTCAGTTTAGAATTTTGGCCCACTCTGTATTTGAGTTTGACACCCCCGGTATAGATGTTTTCTTGAGCTTTCATTTTCTTGCCGATTGAGCCATTGATTGAATCTGCTCTCATGAACGTGTGCCCTTTCTCCAAATATTTTATCACAATCTCGGGTGGGCCCCATTCTGCGTTTGCACAGTGGGCAAGAACCGTGTACAGCGTCCAGTTTTTATTTTGACCTCCACAGTTATCTGCCCAAAAGAGTATGCAAGGGGAAGAATCAAGAACAATACATTTAATGAAGGTGCTTGCAAATTGTCTTCCAAATATCCCCTTGTGCCAAATGTTCACATAATCAGGTTGACCGTCGCCCCCCATTCGTGCAAATGTCTCATTAAAGACAATAAGGCGACTGACAAAGAAGCTTCGATTGGTCCCTTGAGATACTAGGTTTTTCTGTTGTATCTACGCGGTTATGTGGTAGTTGCTAGGTCCTGCCATGCGCGTAAGAGCTTACTTACGGAACAAATTACAATATCGCATACACTAATGTAAAGCATATCACCTAGGAACTCCAAAATTATTATCAGCTCAGTTTTGACCAAAATTGAGTTACTGGGTTTTGCCTTTGGACGGGAGAGTTGTCAACAGTTCTGCAATTACCCAAACGACAATGTCCAAGTTAGAATGACACCATTACATGTGAAATGATCAGCGTTTGCAACACAACCGCAATCTGTCTGTGGCTGTGCTTTGCAGGGGTGATAGATCATGTGGTAACTTGCATAATGGAGCATGAGGAATTTCTATTGTGAGCAAAAAACATTAAAAGCAAAATAAATATATTTTGAAATTCAAACTAACTTTCTTTTCTTTGCTTCTTTTGTTCTTGCATGGTGGATCCTCCAAGACTACTTTTAAGTTGCCCAAATCGGACTTTTTTGAAAATTAGATTTTTTTTCCAGCTAACTGTTTACACGGCAAGTAAAATGTGTTCTTGTGGCCTGGGCGTCATTTGCACGCAGAGGCAGAGTTCCATAAAATGAAAAGAAAGGAAGTCGCTACTAATGCTGCTACAAAATAAACGTCACCACATTTTAAAAATGAGTGGGGTTTTTGTGCAGGGTGTACATCACCTTCCGCCCGAACGGGACAAGCGGTAGAAATGGATGGATGAATGGATGGATTTTTTTTACATGAAAATAAATTGAAGTAACTTAATATATGAATGTATGTTGCACAAACCCCAAAACTATTAAAGTTGGCACGTTGTGCAAATGGTAAAGAAAAACAAATTACAATGATTTGCAAATCCTTTTCAACCTATATTCAATTGAATAGAAAGCAAAGACAAGATACTTAACGTCCGGACTGGAAAACTTTATTTTTTGCAAAAATTAGATCACTTGGAATTTGATGCCTGCAACATGTTTCTAAAAAGCTGGCACAAGTGGCAAAAAAGACTAAGAAAGTTGAGGAATACTCATCAAACACTTATTTGGAACATCCCACAGGTGAACAGGCTAATTGGGAACAGGTGGGTGCCATGATTGGGTTTAAAAGCAGCTTTTATGAAATGCTCAGTCATTCACGAACAAGGATGGGGCGAGGGTCACCACTTTGTGAACAAATGCGTGAGGAAATTGTCAAACAGTTTAAGAACAACATTTCTCAACGAGCTATTGCAAGGAATTTAGGGATTTCACCATCTAAGGTCTGTAATATCATCAAAAGGTTCAGAAAATCTGGAGAAATCACTGCACGTAACATTGAAAGCCCTTGACCTTGGATCCCCTCCGGCGGTACTGCATCAAAAAGCAACATCAGTGTGTAAAGGATATCACCACATGAGCTCAGGAACACTTCAGAAAACCACTGTCAGGAACTGCAGTTTGTCGCTACATCTGTAAGTGCAAGTTAAAACTATACTATTAAAGGCGAAAACCATTTATCAACAACACCCAGAAACGCCACCGGCTTCGCTGGGCCCGAGCTCATGTAAGATGAACTGATGCAAAGTGGAAAAGTGTTCTGTGGTCTGACGAGTCCACATTTCAAATTGTTTTTGGAAACTCTGGACGTCGTGTCCTCCGGACCAAAGAGGAAAAGAACCATCTGGCTTGTTCTAGGCGTAAAGTTCAAAAGCTACTTTAAATTATAAATAGCAACAGCGGATGATGAATGTCCCATAACAAGAAGATAGAGAAAAAGAAGAAGCTTATCGACTACGGCGTAGCCACGAACTACAATGGCGGACCTGCGCATATTTTCAGGACTTATGTAGATTCCAAATACACATCAGCAGGTACCAGAAGGTAAGAAAAGTTGATTTTGCATAATTTTGTGAAACAAAACGCCAGATCATGTCTGCTAATTGGTGCCATTTTTCGGTTCTTATACACACACACCATGATTCACTCATGTTGAAGCACAGCACATTTGACTGCAGTCGCCATAATGCTCCGACAATCCATCAAGCGGTGCAGCTTCTTAGCTTACCAAAGTCGTACTAAAACATTTTGACGGATTTTTGAGCGCCGTGTGTAATGTTCTATATTTTCAAAATTACCTTTTAAAGTTTTGGTGTTGTTTACTGGCGTCATCTTGCAGTCTACACATATCTCTTATGTGTGACTACCATCTACTGGTCAGACTTATCATTACACCATGTAACAACTGAAATAGCTTCAAGATCGGTAAGCACAGCCAGAATGTTTCCATACATTAGGCGCACCGGGTTATAAGCTGCACTGTCGATTTTTGAGAAAATTAAAAGATTTTAAGTGCGCCTTATATTTTCAAAAATGTCTTTTTGCTGTTTTTTTCTTACATTTTTACTTTTTTTTTTCCGACAATATGTTGCGGGCCAACAAAAACTGGCTACACTTTGAGCACTCCTGTAATAACGAATGATAGTACACTCTGTCACCTATAAGCTGACACTGTCTTTAAATATATGTAGTATGTCTATATGCAAGTATGTTTTCTGCATTTTCTTTTACAAAAGAAAATATCAAAATGGCCCTTGCATCCTTTTTTTCCTTCCTTTTTTTTTTAATTGTACAACAAACATATCTACAATGTGCAGTAAAGGCCAAAACTTTGGACACACATTCTCCTCATTCCATACGTTTTCTTTATTTGCATGACTATTTACATTGTAGATTGTCCTTGAAGGCATCACAACTATGAACGAACACATGTGGAGTTATGTACTTAACAAAAAAAATGTAAAAAAACTGAAAACATGTTTTGTATTCTATCCATCCATCCATCCATTTTCTACCGCTTGTTCCCTTTCGGGGTCGCGGGGGGCGCTGGCGCCTATCTCAGCTACAATCGGGCGGAAGGCGGGGTACACCCTGGACAAGTCGCCACCTCATCGCAGGGCCAACACAGATAGACAGACAACATTCATTTTCTTCAAAATAACCACCTTTTGCTCTGATTATTGTTTAGCACACTCTTGGCATTCTCTCAATGAGCACACCTGTGATGTGAACCATTTCAGGTGACTACCTCTTGAAGCTCATCCAGAGAATGCCAAGAGTGTGCAAAGGGTGACTATTTCGAAGAAACTAGAATACAAATCATGTTTTCAGTTATTTCACCTTTCTTTGTTAAGTACATAACTCCACATGTGTTCATTCATAGTTTGGATGCCTTGAGTGACAATCTTCAATGTAAATAGTCTTGAAAATAAAGAAAACGCATTGAATGAGATTGGCCCGTACTGTACATACATATATATATAAATATTACAGTATCCCAGGATATGAGCCAGATTTGCTCAATACTTTGTTGATTTTTTTTAATAGTTTAATAGTCAAAACTATGAATGAACACATTTGGAGTTATGTACTTAACATAAACAGGTGAAATAACCGAAAACATGTTTTGTATTCTAGTTTCTTCAAAATAGCCACCCTTTGCTGTGATTACTGTTTTGCACACTCTTGGCATTCTCTCGATGAGCTTCAAGAGGTAGTCACCTGAAAGGGTTTTCACTTCACAGGTGCGCTCGAAGCTCATGTAGAGAATGCCAAGAGTGTGCAAAGCAGTAATCAGAGCAAGAGGTGGCTATTTTGAAGAAACTAGAGTATAAAACCTCTTATTTCACCTTTTTTTTGTTAAGTACATAACTCCACGTGTTCATAGTTTTGATGCCTTCAGTGACAATGTAAATAGTCATGAAAATAAAGAAAACACATTGAATGAGAAGGTGTGGCCAAACTTTTGGCCTTTTCTGTACAAACATATATATAAATATCCCAGTATCCCAGGATATGAGCCAGATGTGCTCAATACTTTGATTTTTTTTCCAAATAGTTTAATAGTCAAAACTATGAGTGAAAACAAGCGGAGTTATGTACTTAACAAAAAAAGGTGAAATAACTGAAAACATGTTTTATATTCTAGTTTCTTCAAAATAGCCACCCTTTGCTGTGATTACTGTTTTGCACACTAGGCGTTCTCTCGATGAGCTTCAAGAGGTAGTCACGTGAAAGGGTTTTCACTTCACAGGTGCGCTCGAAGCTCATGTAGAGAATGCCAAGAGTGTGCAAAGCAGTAATCAGAGCAAGGGGTGGCTATTTTGAAGAAACTAGAATATAAAACCTCTTATTTCACCTTTTTTTTGTTAAGTACATAACTCCACATGTGTTCATTCATAGTTTGGATACCTTCATTGACAATGTAAATAGTCATGAAAATAAAGAAAACACATTGAGTGAGAAGGTGTGGCCAAACTTTTGGCCTTTTCTGTACAAACATATACATAAATATTACAGTATCCCAGGATATGAGCCAGATGTGCTCAATACTTAGATTTTTTTCAAATAGTTTAATAGTCAAAACTATGAGTGAACACATGCGGAGTTATGTACTCAACAAAAAAAGGTGAAATAACTGAAAACATGTTTTATATTCTAGTTTCTTCAAAATAGCTACCCTTTGCTCTGATTACTGCTTTGCACACTCTTGGCATTCTCTGGATGAGCTTCAAGAGGTAGTCACCTGAAAGGGTTTTCACTTCATAGGTGTGCTCGAAACTCATGGCGAGAATGCCAAGAGTGTGCAAAGCAGTAATCAGAGCAAGTGGTGGCTATTTTGAAGAAACTAGAATATAAAACATGTTTTCAGTTATTTGACCATTTTATTATTAAGTACATAACTCCACATGTGTTCATTCATAGTTTTGATGCCTTCAGTGACAATCTGCAATTCAAATAGTCATGAAAATAAAGAAAATGCATTGAATGAGAAGGTGTCCAAACTTTTGGCTTGTACTGTACATAAAAATCATGGCACTTCAACCGGGTTGAGCCAATTATTTCTTTAACAAAACACGTCAAGGAAGAAAATAAAAGCAAACACAAAAATAGTATTGAAAAATAATAAACAATAGGATTAGATACAAAATTCCAAAAGACAAAAAAGGCGAAGCTAAATCCCTTTAAATTTCTCCATTAAAGATAGCCATTTAACAGCATTTTCCAAGATTGAATTAATAAATTGAACAAAAAATTAAAATAGGTTTTATTTCCAGAAATCGACATTTATGTAAAAAAAATGCCATAAAAAATGGCCTTTGCTTACTTTGACTTTTATGCAGTATATAAAATGTATTCTTCTGTAGATTTAATAAGCGGTATGCCAAACTGGAAGAAACAAGTACACCGAGCGAGGTGTACGTGATCGACGCTTCCTACGTGTGTGTGTGTGTGTGTGTGTGTGTGTGTGTGTGTGTGTGTGTGTGTGTGTGTGTGTGTGTGTTTGTGGAAGGCCTAATCCAAAACAGGTCTCTGTCATTAGTCCAGTTGGGGCCTCCCTCCCTCCACTGTTGCTGCACACATTGATCCTTCCATTCCATCTCCCTCTTGTTTCTCTTTTGCAGCACCTCAAGGTATACATTTGGCTCACAATTGGGGTCCATCAAAATTATTCTGGGTTTTGCAAAAACACTGCACAGGATGCCAGCAGTCAGTCAAGCACAGAGAAGGTAACAAAAATGATGACAAATGTTTCTTTGGTGTGATTACACGCAAATAAGACTTGCACAATTACAATACAGTTTGGGTGTGAAAATCCCCTGGATGTTGTCCTGAACGCTCATTTGAGGTACAGACCGTGCACGAAAAGCGTAGAATTCCACTGTAAAAAGCATGTTTGCCTCCGGTTGCCAAGTCAAAATGACCTAAAAGGGTAATATAAGACATCACGGCATATCATAGCAATCCCCAGATCATATGGTGGCTGCGGTTAACATCGCTTTGAATCTTATTCCGGTACGCAGGTTTACATAATGATATTTCAAATGTAGTTTTCATTTCACGTTTAAACCAATATGGTACCTGAGACTCAATAGCCGTACTTAACGGTACCAATTTTCTGTACTTTTGGTCAACATGCCCTTTCCCAACTACTTTGGCAACACGTGCCAAAGTAGTTGGGAAAGGGCATGTTGACCACTGTGTTACATCACCTTTTCTTTTAACAACACTCAATAAATGTTTGAGAACTGAGGGAATTAATTGTTAAAGCTTTGAAAGTGGGATTCTTTCCCATTCTTGTTTTATGTAGAGCTTCAGTCGTTCAACAGTCCGGGGTCTCTGCTGTCGTATTTTACGCTTCATAATGCGCCACACATTTTCGATGGGAGACGGGTCTGGACTGCAGGCAGGCCAGGAGAGTACCCGCACTCTTTTTTTTATGAAGCCACGTTGTTGTAACACGTGCTGAATGTGGCTTGCCATTGTTTTTGTTGAAATAAGCAGGGGCGTCCATGAAAAAGACAGCGCTTAGATGGCAGCGTATGTTGTTCCAAAACCTGTATGTACAGTACCTTTCAGCATTAATGGTGCCTTTACAGATGTGTAAGTTACCCATGCCTTGGGCACTAATGCACCCCCATACCATCACAGATGCTGGCTTTTGAACTTTGCGTCGATGACAGTCTGGATGGTTTGGTTCCCCTTTGGTCCGGATGACACAATGTCGAATATTTCCAAAAACAATTTGAAATGTGGATTCGCCAGACCATAGAACACTTTCCCACTTTGCATCAGTCCATCTTAGATGATCTCAGGCCCAAAGAAGCCGGCGGCATTTCTGGATGTTGTTGATAAATGGCTTTCGCTTTGCATAGTAGAGCTTTAACTTGCACTTACAGATGTAGCGACGAACTGTATTTAGTGACAGTGGTTTTCTGAAGTGTTCCTTAGCCCATGTGGTGATATCCAGATTGATGTTGGTTTTTGATACAGTGCCGTCTGAAGGATCAAAGGTCACGGTCATTCAATGTTGGTTTACGGCCATGCCGCTTACGTGGAGTGATTTCTCCAGATTCTCTGAACCTTTTGATGATATTATGGACCGTAGATGTTGAAATCCCTAAATTTCCTGCAATTGCACTTTTAGAAACGTTGTTCTTAAACGGTTTGACTATTTGCTCACGCAGTTGTGGACAAAGGGGTGTACCTCGCCCCATCCTTTCTTGTGAAAGACCGAGCATTTTTTGGGAAGCTGTTATTATACCCAATCATGGCATCCACCTGTTCCCAATTAGCCTGAACACCTGTGGGACGTTCCAAATAAGTGTTTGATGAGCCTTCCTCAACTTTATCAGTATTTATTGCCAACTTTTTCTAATTTCTTTGTCACGTGTTGCTGGCATCAAATTCTAAAGTTATTGATTATTTGAAAAAAAAAAAGTTTATCAGTTTGAACATAAACTGTTTCCTTTGTAGCATATTCAACTGAATATGGGTTGAAAAGGATTTGCAAATCATTGTATTCCGTTTATATTTACATCTAACACAATTTCCCAACTCATATGGAAACGGGGTTTGTATAATATTACAGAATTTGGTAGCCGTCCCGACATGATAGTTGCAAACTCCCAACAAATTAACCATCCTTCTTGTTACTGTACGACGTGCAGCTCACTCGAAAAAAATATCAACCACAAAGACGGCAAATCAGCTGTGGCGGGGGGGCTGGTCACGCCGTAAATCTAACTTAAAGAGTAGACTGGGCCAACGAACGATAACAAGGCAGGACGCCATGGCAGTTATGTAAGCATCATTGTGAAATGGTCTTCCCGAATGACAAGAGGACACACTTAAAAATCCTTTTAGTGACCACCACACAATACACAAGTGTATGAATTGATTAACGTGGACCCCGACTTAAACAAGTTGAAAAACTTATTCGGGTGTTACCATTTAGTGGTCAATTGTACGGAATATGTACTGTACTGTGCAATCTACTAATAAAAGTATCAATCAATCAATCAAAGAGTAAACAGCCACCATGATTGCAACATCAAGCCTAGATTCAATCAGTACGGACACACAAATGTCATGTTTGCGTCCATTCCAAGCAGCCAGTAGATCTGGGAGGTATTTAAGCTCAAATATGAGCCACATGTGAGATCTGAGAGTCCAGGTTTAAAAAAGAAAAGAAAAAGGGGCATGACGAGCGACACGAGGTCAGCATTGAGCTCTGTGATCACTCACACCTCCTTCATGGCGCACATCACCTTTTTTCGGAAATTCCAACCCTGCAGGTGTGTGGATTTTGGAATACGATGACCGATGCAATCTGTTTTGGTTACGGAAAAATACGAACACCGCTCCTCGTTATTTAGAAGCCCAAATAAGCAGAGTAGACCTTTACCATGGAACGCAGTCACATGACCAAGGGCCCGTTGTTCGGAAGCCGGTTTAGTAATGGAAATAATCCCATCCAGGATCAAACTCAGAATCAGAACCAAAATTATATTGGATCCACTTTAGACTGGACTCTCACCGTCACCAACCGAGCTATGGGGCGGCATAGCTCGGTTGGTAAAGTGGCCGTGCCAGCAATTTGCGGGTTTCAGGTATGATTCCCGCTTCCGCCATCCTAGTCACTGCCGTTGTGTCCTTGGGCAAGACACTTTACCCACCTGCTCCCAGTGCCACCCACACTGGCTTAAATGGAACTTAGATATTGGGTTTCACTATGTAAAGCGCTTTGAGTCACTAGAGAAAAGCGCTATATAAATATACTTCACTTCACTTCACTTATGAAGGGGGGGATTGCCTACATATGCGGTTCTCTCCAAGGTTTCTCATAGTCATCATTGTCACGGTCACCGACGTCCCACTGGGTGTGAGTTTTTCCTTGCCCTTATGTGGGCTCTACAGAGGATGTCGTTGTGGTTTGTGCAGCCCTTTGAGACACTTGTGATTTAGGGCTGTATAAATAATCATTGATTGATTGGTTGATTGGATTAGAAATACTTGAATAATCCCCGAGGGGAAATTAAGATTTTCAGCACAATCCCATTTAAGAGCAGACAAACATTACAGGGAGACAGAACAGGATCACTAACGGGTCAGCCGACTTCCGGCGGCCCTTACAAAAAAAAAGTGAGAAACATGTAAACGCTGAGGGGGGGAATTGTTATTATTCAGACTAAATCAATTCATAAAAAAAAAATAAGACATTTTTTTTTTCAAGAATTGATTTTCAAAAATGTTTTTTTTAGGCCGTCTCCGATCAGATGAGCGTATGCTTCGGCAGCAAAGAGGGGCTTTTGCAACCAGTTTTAAAAGGTGGCGTTATAGTTTAATACCAAATAATATATTGGAAGAATCCGTTTGAGTCAAGTTGAATCCAGAATTGTGTTGAGTTGAGAATCGATTTTGATTCGAATCGTCACCGCAAGAATGGGAATTTTTTGGCAAACAAGGGACATTTTCTAGAAAAAAAGGGCAATTTTCTGCACAACAAGGATCACTTTCAAGAAAAAAAAAAAATCAATTTTTTTGGAAAACAAGGGACTTTTTCTAAAAACCTAAGGACATTTTCTGGGAAAATAAGGGACATTTTACTGGGAGGTAAGGGGTATTAGTAACACTTTAGTATGGGGAACACATATTCACCATTAATTAGTTGCTTATTAACATGCAAAATAATTAAATATTAACTCTTAATTAGTCATTATTAAGTCCTTATTAATGCCTTATTCTGCATGGCCTTAATCATACTAGCCATCAACTAAGAGTGTTCCCTCAATTACCTCGGAATTATTGCGTATTAGTAAACCTAACCCTAACCCCTTATATGTTTCCCTAGTGTCCAAATAACTCTAAATTAAGTCTTGGTTACTTTAATAAGCAACTAATTGTCAAAGTTTGTTGTTGACGAACCCCAAGATGCAAAGATGGAGGCAGGCATTGAAACATGGTTTTAATATAAAATACTAGAACAAAACCAAACAAAGAGTACAAACAAAGCACGCACGAGGCGGATTACAAACTAAGGGGGCTAGCATGGGAGCTAGAAAACAAAAGGGTCTTTAGCATGGAAGCTAGTAAGAAACAAAAAGGGGCCTAGCGTGGAAGCTAGCGGGTAGCAAATAAGAAAACAGAAGTCGTTACTTGTAGAGTGAAAACAAAACGGAAGCAGGGAACAAAAAACAGTAATCTACAAACAGATATCGAAAAATTGCTTACCGCTACGCTGCAATGACTCGACATTAAACAACACGACAGGAGCGACATTACGGAAGTCATCGACAAGACAAGACAATACGATAATCAAGCAGTGACTGGATGGGAAGACAGGTCTAAATAGGAGCGGACTGATTGACACCAGGTGTGGCCAGATGCCAATCAGCCGCAGCTGAGGGGGAACACAGCACTCAGGGAGAAAGACAGGAAACCAACAAAATAAGAGCACTGACAGGAAACACTACACACACAGAGGAAACAAAGACAAATGCAGAGGAAAAAACTAAAATATAGTCACTGTTAGAGGCAAGCCTGACACCAATTAATGGTAAATATGTTCCGCATATCCCGAACGCCTCCTGAGGGAGGTGTTTAGGGCACGTCCAACCGGTAGGAGGCCACGGGGAAGACCCAGGTCACGTTGGGAAGACTATGTCTCCCGGCTGGCCCGGGAACGCCTCGGGATCCCCCGGGAAGAGGTAGACGAAGTGACTGGGGAGAGGGAAGTCTGGGCTTCCCTGCTTAGGCTGCTGCCCCCGCGACCCAACCTCGGATAAGCGGAAGATGATGGATGGATGGATGGATGGATGGATGGATGTTCCCCATACTAAAGTGTTACCGGGGTAATTTCTGTAGAACAAGGAAACCTTTCTGGGATATTATTTTCAATGCAAAATAAGAGACGTTTTCTAAAAAACATGAGAAATTTTATGGAAATCAACAACACCCAGAAACACGGAAAACAAGAGTACATTTCTGGGAAAAACGAAAGTTTAAAAGTTTCTTTTTTAAATGCAATGACAATGAAGTTCCATTCTATTCCAAATAAGGAACATTTTCTTGCAAACAAGCAAAACCTTCTGGGAAAAACAAGGGATTTGAATGCGGAAAATAAGAGACATTTTCCGGATAACATGGTACATGTTCTGGAAAATAAGGGGAAATCACACTTGCTGAAAGGTAAACTGCGGGAAACTATTTAAATAGGAGTGTGACGGCAAAGAAGGGCAAAATTTATAGTCATTTTCCAGGGTCTCTAAAGTCTTGAAGTCTTTGAAAAATACAGGGTCGGCAGGTATGCTCCTCTAGAGCAGCCGCAAAACCAGGACAGGCAAAATACGTTGGATTTGTACGATCCTTTTTAAAAGAGGCAATCTTCCAAAAACCTGGCGGACTTGCGCTGAACCTTGTATCAAATCAGTTCTGCATGTTCCCTGCTGTTGTTTGTCTTACCAGCTTGACGCATGCCCGAGGGCCCGACCACCATGTGTGTCCGGTGCTGTGTCTAAGCGGACTCAGCAGTTCTTGGGAGATACCCCACTCAGACTCTTTGGCACCAGGAGCTGAGCTCTGTGAGCTGGGCCTTTAATGCATTTGGAGTGATTTACAATTCACCTATGCGTCTTTAAAGATCCAAAGGCACATGCAAACATTAAGCGATTTAAAAAGAAATGTGATTATTTTGCATTGTGTAGTCACGATCCTGGCAAGTCTGTCCGTAAAAGTCCCTTGCAAAACCAACCATGTTGTAGTCACGCAATGAAGAACATGGCACACAAGTAGCCACCGTTAAGCAAGAGCTACTATACTGATTTCACAAACCGTGAATTTGCAACCTCTTTTATGCAATTATTCCGTAACTAGATTCAAGTTGAACAATTACACTGTCTGCCCTAGTCCCTGAGGGAAAAACTGCTATTAGCAACATGCCCACTTTGTCTAAAAGTGAACCTATTTAAAGGGGAACATTATCACCAAACCTATGCAAGCGTCAATATATACCTTGATGGTGCAGAAAAAAGACCATGTATTTTTTTAACCGATTTCCGAACTCTAAATGGGTGAATTTTGGCAAATTAAACGCCTTTCTGTTTATCGATCTTTTAGCGATGACGTCAGAACGTGACGTCACCGAGGTAATATACCCGCCATTTTCATTTTCACATTACGAACACAGCTTTGTTATTTTCCGTTTTTTCGACTATTTTTTGGAACCTTGGAGACATCATGCCTCGTCGGTGTGTTGTCGAAGGGTGTAACAACACTAACAGGGAGGGATTCAAGTTGCACCACTGGCAGGAAATCTGCCGCCAGACCCCCATTGAATTTGCCAGAGTGTCTGCACATTTTACCGGCGATGCTAAGACAGACATGGCATAGAAATGTATGGATAACCTGCAGATGCATTTGCAGCGATTAAGTCAACGAAATCACAAAGGTGAGTTTTGTTGATGTTGTTGACTTATGAGCTAATCAGACATATTTGGTCGCGGCATGACTGCCAGCTAATCGATGCTAACATGCTACGCTAATCGATGCTAACATGCTATTTACGCCAGCTGTATGTACATTTGAAACTAGATACCCACATTTAATGCGAAACAAACACTTACCAATCGACGGATTTAAGTTGCTCCAGTGTCACAAGATGCGAAAGTCCTGATCGTTTGGTCCGCACATTTTACCAGCGATGCTAATAAGGCAGCCATGCTATGGGCCACTTCATTAGGTACACCCATGCCATGGCCGAATAGCGTCAATAGCTATCCGCTCAATAGCTTCAATTTCTTCTTCAATTTCATTTTCGCTATCTGCCTCCGTACTCCGACCATCTGTTTCAATACATGCGTAATCTGTTGAATCGCATAAGCCGCTGAAATCCGAGTCTGAATCCGAGCTAATGTCGAGGTGTAAAATTTTGAAAAAAACTTCGAAAAATAAAACAAGCCACTGGGAACTGATTTTTATTGTTTTTAACCCTTTTGAAATTGTGATAATGTTCCCCTTAAGGTTTCTTCGGTCAAAAAAAAAATCAAAAAACATCGACAGACCAGACAATTCATTGTCTGTCTTCGACCAAGGATTTTCATATACCGTATTTTCCAGACTATAAGGCACACCTAAAATCCTTTTTTTCTCTCAAAACTCGACAGTGCGCCTTGTGACCCGGTGCCCCTAATATACGGAATAATTGTGGTTTTGCTTACCGACCTCAAAGCAATTTTATTTGGTGCATGGTGTAGTGATAAGTGTGACCAGTAGATGGCAGTCAAAAATAAGAGATATGTGTAGACTGCAGTATGACTTAAGTAAACAACACCAACATTTTATATGCCAGCCATCCATTTACTACCGCTTACTTCCTTTGGGGTCTCCGGGGGCGAATACAAATGTTTTAGTACGACTTTGGTAAGCTATGAAGCCACACCACTTGATGGATTGTCGTCACATTAAACATATTATGGTGTGTGTGTATAATGTAAGACATTTTATCTGGCGTTTTGTTTTGCAATATTATGCAGTATCAGCTTTGCTTACCTTCTGGTACCTGCTGATTTGTATTTGGGATCTGCATAAATCCTGAAAATTTGCGCACCTTCGTCTTTGTAGTCCGTGTCGAAACCGTAGTCATTAAGTTTCTTCTTTTTCCTCTATCTTCTTGTTATGGGACATTCCTCCTCCACTGGATAAGATAGGATAGGTCTTTATTGTCATTGCACAAGTACAACGAAACTTTGTTTTCAGCACAGATTAGACAAACAAACAGTTTACAGGCTTACAGAACAGGAACGCTGATGGGTCGCCACAAAGCGCCCCGTAAAAGATGGGGAAAAAGGTAAACGCTGGGGAAGGATGAATAAAAAAATACAATCTAGACTGGGCTCCTAAGGGGGCCCTGTCTGGAGTGGGAAAAAAACCTCCATAGCAAAGCACATACACATATTACAACGTTACAAGATCTTTAGCAACAGAGGGGAGGGAGTGGGGGGTCATGGTGGCCGGCCGTCAAAGGCGTTGGATTTGGGGGTGGGGTATGTATGCGTGGCGTATATTTTTGTGGGTGCATGTGTGTGTAAGCCTGCAGGGTGTCTCTGTTACATTTCTAATATAAAGTAGTGTAAAGTTCTTACTTATATCTGTCCGTAAACTCGCCATGAAAGCGCTAAAACATACCGGTGTTGTGATTTTACATTATTCACCCAAGGAACTTTAGTTATTAGAGAGTTCCGGTCGGACCGTTTTTCACGGGACACATTTCCGGTCTTGTTGTTTTCGGATGAGGAGATGCTGCTCCGTTATTGATTGAAGTAAAGTCTGAATGTTAAAAAAACAGTTAGCGCCATCTTTCTACACTTCCTCCACTCCCTTCCTTGCACGCTACAACAAAGATGACGGGGGGAAGACGCTGTCGAAGGTGAGCCACGTAAATAAGACCAGCCACTAAACAACGCATCCGGAAGCGACTGTCAGAAAGCGGTTTGAAGATGGTCTGTAAAATATGCCCAGCCAAGTAGCACAGGAAGGCGGGGAGAAAAGTTGGCAAAAGTCCCAATTTTGTCCACAATACCTACCCAGGTTCGAGTCCCACAAGTCCCGCCGCCTGCCGCGCAAGTCCCGGGATGCCCAAAATGTCCACAATGCGCCCAGCCGAGTCCAACAGAGAGGGGGGGGGATAAAAGTTGGAAAACTCGGCAAAAGTCCCAAAAATGTTCAAAATACCTACCCAGGTTCGAGTCCCACAAGTCCAGCTGCTGGCCAGGATGCCCAAAATGTCAATAACGGACGCAGCTGAGTCCAACGGGGAGGGTGGGATTAAAGTTGGAAAAGTCGGCAAAAGTCCCCAAAATGTTGAAAATACGTACCCCGGTTCGAGTCCCACAACTCCCGCTGGGATGCCCAAAAGGTCCAAAACGCAAAGAACCACCATTACATGTTATGTAGACCACAAGGAAGTATTTTAGAAAGAAAAAACAAAAATATGACTCCTTTAATGTGCCCTATAATCCGGTGTGCCCTATGTATGAAAAATTTGGCGATCTAGAACAGGTATGTCTATATCAATTTAGGTCAAGGGCCACATAGAGGAAAAAATATTCCCTGGTCAAATCATTGCGTGATAACATAAAAATAAAGACGACTTCAGATTGTTTTCTTTGTTTTACGCTGTCCAAAAATAGAACAAGAGTTCAGATCGTTTTCTCGGATTTACTTAAGCCTATGACACAACAAGCACATTTTGAAAATGTACAAATCACATATAATCAATCCTCCTGACAAAATACTTCAAGTTATTTGAACATTCTGAAAAAAATAATTGGTGCAGTTTCAAAAAGACAATAAAGAACACCATGAACTCAGACTTTGTATCTACAAAGCCATCATCTGGGATTAAACAAAATAAGTAGATAAACAATCTTTTAGATATCAAATACCTCATTTGTCATGTCCACCTATTCATTCTGTGGGATTGAATCCTGTGCTAAAGGGACAAGCGGTAGAAAATGAATGAATGGAACTCGACAAACCATAAGAAATGAAGGGACGGCGTGGCGCAGTGGGGAGAGTGGCCGTGCGGAACCCAAGCGTCCCTGGTTCAATTCCCACTTAGTACCAACCTCGTCACGTCCGTTGTGTCCTGAGCAAGACACTTCACCCTTGCTCCTGATGGGTGCTGGTTGGCGCCTTGCATGGCAGCTCCCTCCATCAGTGTGTGAATGTGTGTTTGAATGGGTAAATGTGGAAGTAGTGTCAAAGCGCTTTGAGTACCTTGAAGGTAGAAAAGCGCTATACAAGTACAACCCATTTATCATTTAAGGTAGAAACTATTCAAATGTTGAGTTACAGTCTGCGTTCTCTTTTCTTGTTTTCGACAGACGTTTGGGGTCATTGAGGGTGCCAAAGGACGATGTGTTCAAATCAGAAGACTTAAAACCATCAGGTTTTATGTTTCATTTGGGTCGAAGGGGGATGAGGCCCAGCCAGACTTTACTGCGTACCGCTTCCTCGGCCCTGGTACAAACTGTTTACTCGCCGAACAGAATTGCTATTGCTACATCTAGTGGACACATTTAGAACTGCAGTTTCTTTCATTAAACCACTTAAAGGCCTACTGAAATGAGATTTTCTTATTTAAACGGGGATAGCAGGTCCATTCTTTGTGTCATACTTGATCATTTCGCGATATTGCCATATTTTTGCTGAAAGGATTTAGTAGAGAACATCGACGATAAATTTAGCAACTTTTGGTCGCTAATAAAAAAAGCCTTGCCTGTACCGGAAGTAGCAGACGATGTGCGCGTGACATCACGGGTTGTGGAGCTCCTCACATCTGAACATTGTTTATAATCATGGCCACCAGCAGCGAGAGCGATTCGGACCGAGAAAGCGACGATATCCCCATTAATTTGAGCGAGGATGAAAGATTCGTGGATGAGGAAAGTGAGAGTGAAGGACTAGAAAAAAGGGGGCAGTGGGAGCGATTCAGATATTATTAGACACATTTACTAGGATCAGTCTGGAAAATCCCTGATCTGCTTATTGTGTTACTAGTGTTTTAGTGAGATTATATGGTCGTACCTGTACAACCTGAAGGTCGGCCCCGCGCCTTTATTCAGCACCAGTCGACGGGTGGTGGCGATGCCCATTTCTGCCCTTCGCAAGGGACCCTCTTCAAAACACGATCTTTCGAAACGATCGCTGCATAATACACTGTACTTTGTGTGTGTGGTCCAATCCAACCGTGTTCGCTTGACATCTATGTTCCATAGTAAAGTTTGACTGTCATCTTTCGGGAATCTAAACAATAAAACACCGGCTGTGTTTGTGTTTCTAAAGGCGGCCGCAATACACCGCTTGCCACCTACAGCTTTCTTCTTTGACGTCTCCATTATCCATTGAACAAATTGCTAAAGATTCAGCAAACAGATGCCCATAATAGTGTGAAATTATGCGATGTAAACAGACGACTTATAATTGGGAACGATGCTGGAACAAAATGTCCTCTACAATGCGTGACATCACGCACACGCGACGTTTTAGCATGATTCTTCCGCGCGAAATTTAAAACTGCAATTTAGTAAACTAAAAAGGCCGTATTGGCATGTGTTTCAATGTTAATATTTCATCATTGATTTATAAACTATCAGACTGCGTGGTCGGTAGTAGTGGGTTTCAGTAGGCCTTTAAACTCAGTTTTATGTTCGGTAAACTCATACCGAACATAAAACCTGACCCGGGCCTGACGTTTGACATTCCTGACCCAGAAGAAGTACACCAGTACTTTTACCAGTTTGTTTGAGCAAACTGGTAAAAGTTACACTCACATTTCCATGATTTCTCAAATACAAATGTTAAAAACCAGTGAAGTTGGCACGTTGTGCAATTGGTAAATAAAAACAGAATACAATGATTAGCAATTTTTTTTTCAACTTATATTCAATTGAAAGACTGCAAAGACAAGATATTTAATGTTCCAACTGAGAAACTTAATTTTGTTTAGCAAATGATCATTAACTTAGAGTTTAATGGCAGCAACACATTGCAAAAAATGTTGGCACAGGGGCATTTTTAACACTGTGTTACATGGCCTTTCCTTTTAACAACACTTAGTAAACGTTTGGGAACTGAGAAAAAACATTTTTTTAAGCTTTTCAGGTGAAATTCTTTTCCATTCTTGCTTGATGTACAGCTAAAGTTGTGGTATTTTAGGCTTTACAATGCGCCACACATTTTCAATGGGAGACAGGTCTGGACTACAGGCAGGCCAGTCTAGTACCCGCACTCTTTTACTATGAAGCCACGCTGTTGTAACACGTGGCTTGGCATTGTCTTGCTGAAATAAGCAGGGGCGTCCATGATGACGTTGTTTGAATGGCAACATATGTTGCTCCAAAACCTGTATGTACCTTTCAGCATTAATGGTGCCTTCACAGGTGTGTAAGTTACCCATGCCTTGGGCACTAATTCACTCCCATACCATCACAAAAGCTGGCTTTTCAACCATTTTGATACATTTTTGAGCGCCGTGTGTAATGTTCTATATTTTCAATGGAACATATAAAAATGTTGGTGTTCTTTATTTGAATCATATTGCCATCATAGTGCAATCTATCTTATGTATTACTGCCATCTACTGGTCACACTTATCATTTCACCATCTACCAAATAACATTTCTTCGAGGTCGGTAAGCAAAACCAGAATTATCCCGTTCATTAGGCGCACCGGGTAATACGTAGCACTGTCGAGTTTTCATAAAACAAAAGGATTTTAAGTGTGCCTTATAGTACGTAAAATACGGTACTTAAGAAATCGGACTAATTTAGTGCATGGAAATGTAGTGACTGATACTTCATGGAATGACACTAATGGTTCTTTTTGCAAACAGGATATATTCATTGAATCATATTGCCATCATATTAGTCTACACGTATCTCTTATTTTTGACTGCCATCTACTGGTCACACTTATCATTTCACCATGTACCAAAAAAAATTTCTTTGAGGTCGGTAAGCAAAACCAGAATTATTCCGTACATTATGCACACCGGGTTATAAGGCGAGCTGTCAAGTTTTCAGAAAATTAAAAAGTATTTTAAGTGCCCCTTATAGTACGGAAAATACGGTACTTAAGAAATCGGACTAAATTAGTGCATGGAAACGTAGTGACTGATACTTCATGGACTCACACTAATGGTTCTTTTTGCAAACACATAATAAATTAATTGAATCATATTGCCATCATATTAGTCTACACGTATCTCTTATTTTTGACTGCCATCTACTGGTCACACTTATCATTTCACCATGTACCCAACATAATTTCTTTGAGGTCGGTAAGCAAAACCAGAATCATTCTTTTTGCAAACTCATGATAAATTAAATTTAAACCAGTGTTTTTTCCCCATAAATGATGTGCCTTTTGGTCTTTAAAGAACATTGTCATGTATCGCACGTATGAGAGATGGCCTGTGGAACAAGAAGTGAGGACACTGTTCCCTCGGGACAAGGTTCTGCTTAGCGTTAACGACAGCACATGGGCTCAGTTTGTGTGGGACATTCAGTGGAACATTGAATCAAACCTCCATCTATTCTCTCTGCTCTACTGAGGCTATTTTAAGAAAGTTGTCAGAAAGCCAAAGCAAAAAAATGTACAAAGACACAATACTTTCTGGAGGCGATTCATATCTTTACTGTAGATGTGAATGTTGATGAGTTCTCTTTGCTTAAAAAAATGCTAAAAAAACAATCCAAAGTAGGTCAATATATGCTATATGAACATAACTGTGGAAGTTTCTCCCTTGGGGGTTCTTCTGATGCCGACAAATCTTCTTGAGCCCGGTGTACAGGGTTGAGCAAGTTTTTATTGTCATGCACACATGTAAGGATTGCTTTCCAGCAATATATTTTTTGAACTTTTCAGTCCGGCGTGTCCCTGTACGTGTGTCTTTCTCCGGCTCCAACTCTAAAAACGTGTCTCCGTCCGGCTGCTGCTAATAAGGGCGACAGGTGACCATGAATTGATTAACGTGGACCCCGACTTACAGGCTTACTGAAACCCACTACTACCGACCACGCAGTCTGGTAGTTTATATATCAATGATGAAATATTAACATTGCAACACATGCCGGTTTAGTTTACTAAATTGCAATTTTAAATTTCCCGCGAAGTGTCGTGTTGAAAACGTCGCGGTATGATGACGCGTGCGTTTGACGTCTCGGGTTGTAGCGGACATTATTTTCCAGCCCGATCCAAGCTATAAGTAGTCTGCTTTAATCGCATAATTACACAGTATTCTGGACATCTGTGTTGCTGAATTTTTTGCAATTTGTTCAATTAATAATAGAGAAGTCAAAGTAGAAAGATGGAGGTGGGAAGCTTTTAGCCTTTAGCCACAAAAACACAGCCGGTGTTTCCTTGTTTAAAATTCCAGAAGATGAAGCTTTACTATGGAACAGAGCGGTCAAGCGAACATGGATCCCGACTACATGTCAACTGGCAGTTTTAGGTGAGAAAAATGTGGTAATAAGTCGCCTCTTACCGGAGACATCAGTGGAGCTTCCTTCCTGCTGCTGCTGCCGTAACTTCTCTCAGAGACTCTGGCGTCAACACACCCGTGGCCGCACCCCTCCGACTATCAGGTACTATTTAATCTCACTAAAACACTAGCAAAACAATAGGCAGATAAGGGATTTTCCAGAATTATCCTAGTAAATGTGTCTAAAAAAATCTGAATCGCTCCCACTGCAATCGCCTTTTTTTTTCTTTCTTTTTTATCCTAGTACTTCACTCTAAACGTCCCCATTCACAAATCTTTCATCCTCGCTCAAATTAATGGGGAAATTATCGCTTCCTCGGTCTGAATAGCTCTATCCACTGCTGTTCAGATGTGAGGATCCCTACAACCCGTGACGTCACGCGCACATCGTCTGCTACTTCCGGTACAGGCAAGGCTTTTTTATTAGCGACCAAAAGTTGCGAACTTTATCGTCGTCGTTCTCTACTAAATCCTTTCAGCAAAAATATAGCAATATCGCGAAATGATCAAGTATGACACATAGAATGGACCTGCTATCCCCGTTTGAATAAGAAAATGTAATTTCAGTAGGCCTTTAATAAAACTAACAAAAAAATTTAATAAATACAAATTAATAAAAAAAAAAATTCTGCGGCCCGGTGGTTTGGGACCGCTGCTCTAAATAACATGTAATGGTAGTTCTTTGGTCAAAATGTTGCTTAGATTATGTTTTACAGATCATCTTCAAGCCGCTATCTGACAGTCGCTTCAGGATGTGCTGTTTCGTGGGCGATCTTATTTACGTGGCTCACCTTTGACAGCGTCTTCTCACCCGTCATCTTTTTTGTAGCGGTGTAGCGTGCAAGGACGGGAGTGGAAAAAGAGTCAAAAGAGGGCGCAAACTGTTTAAATGGCAGTTGTTTGAAATGCATTTTTAGACAATATGATTTGCCTGAGCGACTAGGAGACACTGAGAGTAACAAGCAGTAGAAAATGGATTAGAAAGGACAGATAAAAATAAATAAATAAATATATTTTTTTAACTTGGGACTTCCCGCGGGCCGGATTTTGGACGCTGTTGAGCCGCATCTGGCCCGCGGGCCGTAGGATGGGGACTCCTGTTCTATACTCTCAATGGAACATTTGAAGTTTTGGTGTTTACTGGCGTCCTCTTGCAGTTTACAGGTATCTCTTATGTGTGACTGCCATCTACCGGTCACACTTACCATTACACCATGTACCAAATAAAATAGCTTCGAGGTCGGTAAGAACAACCAGAATTATGCCGTACATTAGGTGCACCGGGTTATAAGACGCACTGTCGATTTTTGAGGAAATTAAAGGATTTTAAGTGTGCCTTACAGTCCGGAGAATGATTTTTAATTCCCAGAAATTCATTTATCGCGGTTCCATGTCTGGAACCAGGTAACGGCGATAAACGAGGGACGACTCTAAAACAAAATGGTAGCCAAATTTAGCAACTATAACTTAGCAATTATAGCAACTTTAGCAATTATAACTAGAGGGCCTTTGCACTACTGTGCTTAGAGTGTCCGCCTTGAGATCGGTAGGTTATGAGTTCAAACCCCGGCAGAGTCATACCAAAGACTATAAACATGGGACCCATTACCTCCCTGCTTGGCACTCAGCATCAAGGGTTGGAATTGGGGCTTAAATCACCAAAAATGATTCTCGGGCGCGGCCACCGCTGCTGCTCACTGCTCCCCTCACCTCCCAGGTGGTGAACAAGGGGATGAGTCAAATACAGAGGACACATTTCATCACACCTAGTGTGTGCGTGTTACAATCATTGGTACTTCAACTTGTAGTATTTAAGCCTTGATGCGGTTACAAAATGTAGATCAGGGGTCACCAGCCTTTTTGAAACCAAGAGCTACTTCTTGGGTACTGATTAATGCGAAGGGCTACCAGTTTGATACACACTTAAATAAATTGCCAGAAATAGCCAATTTGCTCAATTTACCTTTAAAAAATAATTCTCCACACACATATATATATATATATATATATATATATATATATAAATGGGTATTTCTGTCTGTCATTCCGTTGTACATTTTTTTTCCTTTTACGGAAGGTTTTTTGTAGAGAATAAATGATGAAAAAAAACACTTGATTAAACGGTTTAAAAGAGGACAAAACACGAAAAAAATGAAAATACAATTTTGAAACCTAGTTTATTTTCAATTTCGACTCTTTAAGATTCAAAATGAATAGAAAAACTTGTTCATTCGAATCTTTTTGAAAAAATTTAAAAAATATTTTATGGAACATTATTAGTCATTTTTCCTGATTAAGATTAATTTTAGAATTTTGATGACATCTTTTAAAATCGGTTAAAATCCAATCTGCACTTAGTTAGAATATATCACAAATTGGACCAAGCTATATTTCTAACAAAGACAAATCATTATTTCTTTTAGATTTTCCAGAACAAAAATTTTAAAAGAAATTCAAAAGACTTTGAAATAAGATTTCAATTTGATTCTACAGATTTTCTAGATTCGCCAGAATAATTTTTTTGAATTTTAATCATAATAAGTTTGAAGAACTTCGTCGAAAAAACAGAAGCTAAAATCAAGAATTAAATTAAAATGTATTTATTATTCTTTACAATTAAAAAAATGAATTTACTTGAACATTGATTTAAATTGTCAGGAAAGAAGAGGAAGGGATTTAAAAGGTAAAAATGTATGTGTTTAAAAATCCTAAAATAATTTTTAAGGTTGTATTTTTTTCTCTAAAATTGTCTTTCTGAAAGTTATAAGAAGCAAAGTAAAAAGATAAAATCATTTATTTAAACAAGTGAAGACCAAGTCTTTAAAATATTTTCTTGGATTTTCAAATTCTATTTGAGTTTTGTCTCTCTTAGCATTAAAAATGTCGAAGAAAGCGAGACCAGCTTGCTAGTAAATGAATAAAATTTAAAAAATAGAGGCAGCTCACTGGTAAGTGCTGCTATTTCAGCTATTTTTAGAACAGGCCAGCGGGCGACTCATCTGGTCCTTACGGGCTGGTGATCCCTGATGTATAGATATTGTTATGCAGCATATAGTATCATTGACTCGCACTGTCCAGTATTGTCGTTAGCATTTGTCTCTGTTTTCTTTACATGCATTGATTATCACTTAACTGCTGTATCATGATGTTGCTGATAACACTGGCTAAATATCGTCACTTTATCGCTTAAAGAGACCAACCTTGGATCGATTTAAAGCCAAAAAGCCGTTTTCCAACCATCTCCCCGGCTTTGTACCAACATGTGTTTTATACGACGTCATTGAGTTGAACTACATGTTTTAGTGCTAGGAATGCATAAACACCGCAATGCACAGGCCGTGGATTGTTCTGGATCGCCGCCCCTCGTCCTCGTTTCCAAGCCCTCATTATCCTATCAAAGCTAGACCCCCGAGGACCTGTCCAAATATTAAATCAGCGGGCGTGCGGCCTTTCGTTTGGGTGTGTGTGTACACGCCAAAGTGCATGTAAATGGTGCGCGCCAGGGACTTCTATTTTGAGAGAAAACAGGAAGCAGTAAACACATACTGTACACATGTCATATGTTGCTGCTCCAGCGGCCCCAGGGGTCATGCCAAGAGGCAGAGAGAGAGAACGAAAGAAAAGTGAGGCATGATTGAAGACTTGACCCCACTCTCCTTTTTTTTAAAGACGCGTGTAGCAACTCTAACCCACAACAGATGTGTGCATTTTCACAGCTCCACACTGTTAGGAATTCGTACACAATAGATGGCTGGTGTGTGTCGCGTGGGAAGAAGTTGGTTTGTTGTTTTGGCAAAACACGCTGTTCTTTTTTGAAAGCAAACATGTGATGTTGGCGGTGGCCGCTGGTGACGAGGGACTGAGAAAATACCAGAATGGCAAAGAGTGGACCAAAATCCATCCATTTACTACCCGCTTGTCCCGTTTGGGGGTTGGTGGGGGTCGCTGGAGCCCATCCCAACTGCACTCCGGCGGAGGGCGGCGTACAACTTGGACAAGTCGCCACCTCGTCGCAGGGCAAACACAGATAGACAGACAACATTCACACTCACATTCACACACAAGGGCCCATTTAGTGTTGCCAATCAACCTATCCCCAGGTGCATGTCTTTGGAGGTGGGAGGGGCCGATCCCCAGGTGCATGTCTTTGGAGGTGGGAGGGGCCTATCCCCAGGTGCAAGTCTTTCAAGGTGGGAGGGGCCTATCCCCAGGTGCATGCCTTTGGAGGTCGTAGGCAGGGGGGAACCCACGCATGCATGGGGAGAACATGCAAACTCCACACAGAAAGATCCCAAGGCTGGGATTGAACTCAGGACAACTCAGGACCTTCATTTTGTGAGGCACAAGCACTAACCCCTCTTCCACCGTGCTGCCCTATATCCATCCATCCATTTTCTACCGCTTATTCCCTTTTGGGGTCGCGGGGGGCCCTGGCGCCTATCTCAGCTACAATCGGGCGGAAGGCGGGGTACACCCTGGACAAGTCGCCACCTCATCGCAGGGCCAACACTCACATTCAAACACTAGGGCCAATTTTTTAGTGTTGCCAATCAACCAATCCCCAGCTGCATGTTTTTGGAAGTGGGAGTACCCGGAGGGAACCCACGCATTCACGGGGAGAACATGCAAACTCTACACAGAAAGATACCGAGCCTGGATTTGAACCCAGGACTGCAGGAATGTTGTATTGTGAGGCAGACATATATATATATATATATATATATATATATATATATATACAAACCCCGTTTCCATCTGAGTTGGGCAATTGTGTTAGATGTAAATATAAACGGAATACAATGATTTGCAAATCCTTTTCAACCCATATTCAGTTGAATGCACTACAAAGACAAGATATTTCATGTTCGAACTCATAAACTCAATTTATTTTTAATGCAAATAACTAACTTAGAATTTCATGGCTGCAACACGTGCCAAAGTAGTTGGGAAAGGGCATGTTCACCACTGTGTTACATCAACTTTTCTTTTAACAACACTCAATAAACGTTTGGGAACTGAGGAAACTAATTGTTGAAGCTTTGAAAGTGGAATTCTTTCCCATTCTTGTTTTATGTAGAGCTTCGGTTGTTCAACAGTCCGGGGTTTCCGCTGTTGATTTTACGCTTCATAATGCGCCACACATTTTCGATGGGAGACAGGTCTGGACTGCAGGCGGGCCAGGAAAGTACCCGCAATATTTTTTTACGAAGCCACGTTGTTGTAACACGTGCTGAATGTGGCTTGGCATTGTCTAGCTGAAATAAGCAGGGGCGTCCATGAAAAAGACGGCGCTTAGATGGCAGCTTAAGTTGTTCCAAAACCTGTATGTACCATCATCACAGATGCTTGCTTTTGAACTTTGCGTCGATAACAGTCTGAATGGTTCTCTTCCCTTTGGGTCCGGATGACAAAATGTTAAATATTTCCCCCAAAAATTCTAAATGTGGACTCGTCAGACCACAGAACATTTTTCCACTTTGCATCAGTCCATCTTAGATGAGCTCGGGCCCAGAGAAGCCGGCGGCGTTTCTGGATGTTGTTGATAAATGGCTTTCGCTTTGCATAGTAGAGCTTTAACTTGCACTTACAGATGTAGCGACGAACTGTATTTAGTGACAGTGGTTTTCTGAAGTGTTCCGGAGCCCATGTGGTGATATCCTTTAGAGATTGATGTCGGTCTTTGATACAGTGCCGTCTGAGGGATCAAAGGTCACGGTCATTCAATGTTGGTTTCCGGCCATGCCGCTTATGTGGAGTCATTTCTCCAGATTCTCCGAACCTTTTGATGATATTATGGACCGTAGATGTTGAAATCCCTAAATTTCTTGCAATTGCACTTTGAGAAACGTTGTTCTTAAACTGTTTGACTATTTGCTCACGCAGTTGTGGACAAAGGGGTGTACCTCGCCCCATCCTTTCTTGTGAAAGACTGAGCATTTTTTGGGAAGCTGTTTTTATACCCAATCATGGCACCCACCTGTTCCCAATTAGCCTGCACACCTGTGGAATGTTCCAGATAAGTGTTTGATGAGCATCCCTCAACTTTGTCAGTATTTCTTGCCACCTTTCCTAACTTCTCTGTTGCTGGCATCAAATTCTAAAGTTATATTTACATCTAACACAATTTCCCAACTCATATGGAAACAGGGTTTGTGTGTATATATATATATATATATATATATATATATATATATATATATATATATATATATATATATATATGTGTATATGTATGTATATATATATATATGTGTGTATATGTATGTATATATAAATATGTGTGTATATGTATGTATATGTATGTATATATGTATGTATATATATGTATGTATATATATATATGTATATGCATGTATATATATATGTATATGTATTTATATGTATATGTATATGTATGTATATATATATGTATATGTATGTATATATATATGTATATGTATGTATATATATATGTATATGTATGTATATATATATGTATATGTATGTATATATATGTATATGTATGTATATGTATATGTATGTATATATATATATGTATATATATGTATATGTATATATATACGTATATGTATGTATATATATGTATATGTATGTATATATATATGTATATGTATGTATATATATGTGTGTATATATGTATGCATATGTATGTATATATATATGTATATGTATGTATATATATGTATATATATGTATGTGTATATATATATATATATATATATATGTATATGTATGTATATATATATGTATATATATGTGTATGCATTTATATGTATGTATATGTATGTATATATATGTATGTAAATGTATGTGTATGTATATATGTATATATATGTATATGTATGTATATATGTATGTATATATATGTATATATATATGTATGTATATATATGTATATATATATGTATGTATATATATATGTATATATATATATGTGTATGTATGTATATATATATGTATATATATATATGTATGTGTGTATATATATATATGTATATATATATATATATATATATATATATATATATATATATATATGTATGTGTGTATATATATATATGTATATATATATATATATATATATATATATATATATATATATATATATATATATATATATATATATAAACGTGTTGGCATGACCGACCAACCATCTGCCAACATTCACGCCACATTTGTGAGAGGCTCAGTCGTCATGTCAAGGCAGAGCTTGATCGCCTTGTCTAAGGACTGAGCCTCAAAAGAGAAACATTCCTGGTGTGAATTTGTTTGGGGCCCCCGAAAAGGGAAATGGAGTGTGCATAGAGAAACATCCTTATGATCCTAGTACCCGCAGCAAAAGGACAAGGAAATGGCTATTTTGAGAATGGCCAACAAAAAGGGACCTTGGCTGTGTTTAGTAAACATAAAGGCGCAAATTGTGTCCTTTAAGGCGTGTCCGCCGTGCCTCAGATTCCCTCCTGTGCGACGTCATGTCACTTCCCCTCTTTGTTCCCCCAATTCTAAAAATGCCCCCTTGTTTAATGTTTCTCACTCGCCCGTCTTCCTCCTCGTGGTGCAGAGGATGCTGACGCAAAAGGGTGTGTGTGTGTGTGTGTGTGTGTGTGTGTGTGTGTGTGTGTGTGTGTGTGTGTGTGTTTCCCTCTCGTCGAGGAGTCAAGAAGCGTGTTCGACGTGTGACGGCGATCGTCTCTTAACGTCTCGCACCGTGTTTCCCACAGGACTGCGAGCTATTTGTGGGGCTGGGTCGCATAATTAGCCGTGACGCATCTGCATGTCCTTTTTTATGGATGCTCTGGATGACTAAAATAGAGGGAAAACGTGTGTAAAGCATACACAATATTGCCAAAAGTATTTGGCCGCCCATCCAAATAATGAGAATCGGGTGCGTTAATCACTTGGCCCGGTGTATAAAATTAAGCACTTAGGCATGGAGACTGTGGGATCTGAGCGGCTTGTGCAGCCCTTTGAGACACTCGTGATTTAAAGGCCTACCGAAACCCACTACTACCGACCACGCAGTCTGATAGTTTATATATCAATGATGAAATATTAACATTACAACACATGCCAATACGGCCTTTTTAGTTTACTAAATTGCTATTTTAAATTTTGCGCCAAAATATCTTGCTGAAACGTCTCGGTATGATGACGCGTGCGCGTGACGTCACGCATTATAGAGGACATTTTGTTCCAGCATCGTTCCCAGCTGTAAGTCTCTTTTCATCGCATAATTCCACAGTATTCTGGACACCTGTGTTGCTGAATCTTTTGCAATTTGTTCAATGAATAATGGAGACGTCAAAGAAGAAAGCTGTAGGTGGGAAGCGGTGTATTGCGGCCGCTTTTAGCAACGCAAACAGCCGGTGTTTCATTGTTTACATTCCCGAAAGATGACGGTGAAGCTTTACTATGGAACAGAGCGGTCAAGCGAACATGGTTGGATTGGAACACACACACACACACACACACACAAAGTACAGTGTATTATGCAGCGATCATTTCGCAAGATCGTGTTTCGAAGAGGGTCCCTTGCGAAGGGCAGAGATGGGCATCGCCACCACCAGTCGACTGGTGCTGAAGAAAGGTGCGGGGCCGACTTTCAGGCTGTACAGGTACGATCATATAATCTCACTAAAACACTAGTAACACAATAAGAAGATAAGGGATTTTCCAGAATTATTCTAGTAACTGTGTCTAATAACATCTGAATCGCTCCCACTGTATAGTCTTTTTTTTTCTACTCCTTCACTCTCACTTTCCTCATCCACAAATCTTTAATCTTTGCTCAAATTAATGCGGGAATCGTCGCTTTCTCAGTCTGAATCGCTCTCGCTGCTGGTGGCCATGATTGTAAACAATGTTCAGATGTGAGGAGCTCCACAACCCGTGACGTCACGCGCACATCGTCCCAGGCAAGGCTTTTTTATTAACGACCAAAAGTTGCGAACTTTATCGTCGTCTGTTTTCATCGCATAATTCCAGAATATTCTGGACATCTGTGTTGCTGAATCTTTTGCAATTTGTTCAATGGATAATGGAGACGTCAAAGAAGAAAGCTGTAGGTGGGAAGCGGTGTATTGCGGCCGCCTTTAGCAACACAAACACAGCCGGTGCTTCCTTGTTTCCTTGTTTCCATTCCCGAAAAATGGCGGTGAAGCTCTGCTATGGAACAGAGCGGTCAAGCGAACATGGTTCCCGACCACATGTCAACCGGCAGGTTTCGGTGAGAAAATGGTGTAAGTGTGCTCCTACCGTAGACATTAGCGGATAGCTTGGGTCGTTCCTCGTGCACCTGTCAAAGAGGCAGCTGCAGACTCTCTTGCCTCCTCCGACTGGCCGCCCCCGAACGTGGGATGCTTCCACTGTAGAAGAGTGGGGAAAAAAGCCCAGCCCAGCCCCAACGGCTGCCTTCACTTCGCCTCGTCGAGAAACGTGGCTTCCCTCAGAGACACTGGCGGTCACCACACCCGTGGCCACACCCCTCCGACTTTCATGTACCATATAATCTCACTAAAACACTAGAAACACAATAAGCAGATAATGGATTTTCCAGAATTATCCTAGTAAATGTGTCTAATAACATCTGAATCGCCCCCACTGCCGTGTTTTTTTTTTCTAGTCCTTCACTCTAACAAACAGCAACACAGATGTCCATAATACTGTGGAATTATGAGATGAAAAGAGACGATTTATAGCTGGGAACCGTGCTGGACCAAAATGTCCTCTACAATACGCGAAGTTTAAAATTGTAATTTAGTAAACTAAACCCGCCGTATTGGCATGTGTTACAATGTTAAGATTTCATCATTGATGTATAAACTATCAGACTGCGTGGTCGGTAGTAGTGGGTTTCAGTAGGCCTTTAATTCACAAACAGTCTGGTAACAAAGTTCCAAATGATTTTGTGGTAAGTCGCCACAAATAAATGAACGTATGGCAAATAGCCACAACTGGGTTCGGTGCAGAATGACCTCCAACGTGGGGACGCGTCCTCTCCCTGACACGCATGATGTAACTCCATTCTCTCTGGGTCGACACAGCTGTGTTGTTTTAATAGGTGTCATATTGTTATTACGTTTCGCTCGTTTTAAGTCATACAAGAAAAAAAAAAAAAAAGAGATGGCTGCGTCCTAAATTTAGTGGAAGTCCAAGAAAAGCAACACATGCTTTTGTCCTTAGTGGAAAGTGGCCGGAGACCCGGTGACTTCCAGTACTTCCAAAGCTATCTTGATTGGAGCGGGGACAACAATAAGAAGGCGGAGGATGCACTTTGCACAGAGCGCTGATAAGCGGACCTCTAGGGACACGTCCAGTAGGACGGTAAACGATCAGGGAAAAGGTTTTGATGACAAAACCACATGAGTGTTTTTCTTTGATCGTGTGTAGCTTTTTCTGTCAGCGGCAGGGAAAAAAGCATCCTCTTCCTGCAATGACTGCTGGGATTCTTCCAATAATAAATGTTTCATTGTTGATCTGGAGTGGCACTGAGCAGAACATCCTAATATTGGACTTGGCGCGTTTAAGACTCGCAATTGCCTGAAACATGCACAGTATTTTCATTGAAGACTGTCTTCAAGGTGTGGGAAAAAAACCTATGCAGTGGTCTCCAAACTTTCCCAGGCCAAGACTCCTGGTCTCAACCGAAAAACCGAGCAAGATCTACCCCTGCGTCAGCTATGGTTTTATAAATAGAAAGAAAAACCCAGGCGTCCGGCGGTGTGGGGGTTAAAATGCGAGCTTTCTAATATTTTCGGGATTGACCGGTAGGGTCCCAAAGATCGACTGATGCATCGTGATCCTGATCTATACAGTGGCACCTATGCAGTGGTCACCAACTTTTTCCAGCCCAAGACTCCTGGTCTCAACCGGAAAACCAGGCAAGCTATGGTTTTATAAATGGAAAGAAAGGCACAGGCGTACGGGGGTGTTTTTTTAATATTTTCGCGATTGACCGGTAGGGTCCCAAAGATAAACTGATGCATCGTGATCCTGACCTATGCAGTGGTCACCAACCTTTTCCAGCCCAAGACTCCAGGTCTCAACCGAAAAACCAAGCAAGATCTACCCCTGCGTCAACTATAGAAATAAAGGGACAGGCGTACGGGGGGGTTTTTCCTAATATTTTCGCGATTGACCGGTAGGGTCCCAAAGATCGACTGATGCATCGTGATCCTGATCTATACAGTGGCATCTATGCAGTGGTCGCCAACCTTTTCTAGCCCAAATCTCCTAGTATTAACCGAAAAACCAAGCAAGATCTACCCCTGCGTCAGCTATAGTTTTATAAATAAAAAGAAAGCCACAGGCGTACTGGGGTGATTTTCCTAATATTTTCGCGATTGACCGGTAGGGTCTCAAATATTGACTGATACATCGTGAACTTGACCTATACAGTGGCACCTATGCCGTGGTCTCCAACCTTTCCCAGCCCAAGACCCTTGGTCTCAACCGAAAAACCAAGCGAGATCTACTCCTGCGTCAACTATGGTTATATAAATAGAAAGAAAGCCACAAGCGTACGAGGGTGTTTGGTAATACTTTCGCAATTGACCGGTAGGGTCCCAAAGATCGACTGATGCATCGTGATCCTGACCCATACAGTGGCACCTATGCAGTGGTCACCAACTTTTTACAGCCCAAGACTCCTGGTCTCAACCGGAAAACCAGGCAAGCTATGGTTTTATAAATGGAAAGAAAGGCACAGGCGTACGGGGGTGTTTTTTTAATGTTTTCGCGATTGACCGGTAGGGTCCCAAAGATCAACTGATGCATCGTGATCCTGACCTATGCAGTGGTCACCAACCTTTTCCAGCCCAAGACTCCTGGTCTCAACCGAAAAACCAAGCAAGATCTACCCCTGCGTCAACTATAGAAATAAAGGGACAGGCGTACGGGGGGGGGGTTTCCTAATATTTTCGCGATTGACCGGTAGGGTCCCAAAGATCGACTGATGCATCGTGATCCTGATCTATACAGTGGCACCTATGCAGTGGTCGCCAACCTTTTCTAGCCCAAATCTCCTAGTATTAACCGAAAAACCAAGCAAGATCTACCCCTGCGTCAGCTATAGTTTTATAAATAAAAAGAAAGCCACAGGCGTACTGGGGTGATTTTCCTAATATTTTCGCGATTGACCGGTAGGGTCTCAAATATTGACTGATACATCGTGATCTTGACCTATACAGTGGCACCTATGCCATGGTCTCCAACCTTTCCCAGCCCAAGACCCTTGGTCTCAACCGAAAAACCAAGCAAGATCTACTCCTGCGTCAACTATGGTTATATAAATAGAAAGAAAGCCACAAGCGTACGAGGGTGTTTGGTAATACTTTCGCAATTGACCGGTAGGGTCCCAAAGATCGACTGATACATCGTGATCCTGACCCATACAGTGGAACCTATGCAGTGGTCACCAACTTTTTCCAGCCCAAGACTCCTGGTCTCAACCGGAAAACCAGGCAAGCTATGGTTTTATAAATGGAAAGAAAGGCACAAGCGTACGGGGGTGTTTTTTTAATATTTTCGCGATTGACCGGTAGGGTCCCAAAGATCAACTGATGCATCGTGATCCTGACCTATGCAGTGGTCACCAACCTTTTCCAGCCCAATACTCCTGGTCTCAACCGAAAAACCAAGCAAAAGCTACCCCTGCGTCAACTATAGAAATAAAGGGACAGGCGTACGGGGGGTTTTTTCCTAATATTTTCGCGATTGACCGGTAGGGTCCCAAAGATCGACTGATGCATCGTGATCCTGATCTATACAGTGGCACCTATGCAGTGGTCGCCAACCTTTTCTAGCCCAAATCTCCCAGTATTAACCGAAAAACCAAGCAAGATATACCCCTGCGTCAGCTATAGTTTTATAAATAAAAAGAAAGCCACAGGCGTACTGGGGTGATTTTCCTAATATTTTCGCGATTGACCGGTAGGGTCTCAAAAATTGACTGATACATCGTGATCTTGACCTATACAGTGGCACCTATGCAGTGGTCACCAACTTTTTCTAGCCCAAGACTCCTGGTCTCAACCGGAAAACCAGGCAAGCTATGGTTTTATAAATGGAAAGAAAGGCACAGGCGTACGGGGGTGTTTTTTTAATATGTTCGCGATTGACCGGTAGGGTCCCAAAGATCAACTGATGCATCGTGATCCTGACCTATGCAGTGGTCACCAACCTTTTCCAGCCCAAGACTCCTGGTCTCAACCGAAAAACCAAGCAAGATCTACCCCTGCGTCAACTATAGAAATAAAGGGACAGGCGTACGGGGGGTTTTTTCCTAATATTTTCGCGATTGACCGGTAGGGTCCCAAAGATCGACTGATGCATCGTGATCCTGATCTATACAGTGGCACCTATGCAGTGGTCGCCAACCTTTTCTAGCCCAAATCTCCCAGTATTAACCGAAAAACCAAGCAAGATATACCCCTGCGTCAGCTATAGTTTTATAAATAAAAAGAAAGCCACAGGCGTACTGGGGTGATTTTCCTAATATTTTCGCGATTGACCGGTAGGGTCTCAAAAATTGACTGATACATCGTGATCTTGACCTATACAGTGTCACCTATGCCGTGGTCTCCAACCTTTCCCAGCCCAAGACCCTTGGTCTCAACCGAAAAACCAGGCGAGATCTACTCCTGCGTCAACTATGGTTATATAAATAGAAAGAAAGCCACAAGCGTACGAGGGTGTTTGGTAATACCTTCGCAATTGACCGGTAGGGTCCCAAAGATCGACTGATACATCAAGATCCTACAGTGGCACCTATGCCGTGGTCTCCAACCTTTCCCAGCCCATTACTCCTGGTCTCAACCGAAAAAAAACAAGCAAGATCTACAGCTGCGTCAACTATAGAAAGAAAGGCACAGACGTACGGGGGTGTTTTTCTAATATTTTCGCCATTGACCGGTAGGGTCCCAAAGATCGACTGATGCATCGTGATCCTGACCTATACAGTGGCACCTATGCAGTGGTCACCAACCTTTTCTAGCCCAAGACTCCTGGTCTCAACCGAAAAACCAAACAAGATCTACCCCTGCGTCAACTATAGAAATAAAGCCACAGGCGTACGGGGTTTTTTTTCCTAATATTTTCGCGATTGATTGGTAGCGTCCCAAAGATCGACTGATGCATCGTGATCCTGACTTATACAGTGATACCTATGCAGGGGTCGCCAATCTTTTCCAGCCCAAGACTCCTGGTCTCAACCGTAAAACCAAGCAAGATCTACGCCCACGTCAACTAAGGTTTTATAAATCGGAAGAAAGGCACAGGCGTACGGGGGTGTTTTTTTAATATTTGCGCGATTGACCGGTAGGGTCCCAAAGATCAACTGATGCATCGTGATCCTGACCTATGCAGTGGTCACCAACCTTTTCCAGCCCAAGACTCCTGGTCTCAACCGAAAAACCAAGCAAGATCTACCCCTGCGTCAACTATAGAAATAAAGAGACAGGTGTACGGGGGGGTTTTTCCTAATATTTTCGCGATTGACCGGTAGGGTCCCAAAGATCGACTGATGCATCGTGATCCTGATCTATACAGTGGCACCTATGCAGTGGTCGCCAACCTTTTCTAGCCCAAATCTCCCAGTATTAACCGAAAAACCAAGCAAGATCTACCCCAGCGTCAGCTATAGTTTTATAAATAAAAAGAAAGCCACAGGCGTACTGGGGTGATTTTCCTAATATTTTCGCGATTGACCGGTAGGGTCTCAAAAATTGACTGATACATCGTGATCTTGACCTATACAGTGGCACCTATGCCGTGGTCTCCAACCTTTCCCAGCCCAAGACCCTTGGTCTCAACCGAAAAACCAAGCAAGATCTACTCCTGCGTCAACTATGGTTATATAAATAGAAAGAAAGCCACAAGCGTACGAGGGTGTTTGGTAATACTTTCGCAATTGACCGGTAGGGTCCCAAAGATCGACTGATACATCAAGATCCTACAGTGGCACCTATGCCGTGGTCTCCAACCTTTCCCAGCCCATGACTCCTGGTCTCAACCGAAAAAAACAAGCAAGATCTACAGCTGCGTCAACTATAGAAAGAAAGGCACGGACGTACGGGGGTGTTTTTCTAATATTTTCGCCATTGACCGGTAGGGTCCCAAAGATCAACTGATGCATCGTGATCCTGACCTATACAGTGGCACCTATGCAGTGGTCATCAACCTTTTCCAGCCCAAGACTCCTGGTCTCAACCGAAAAACCAAACAAGATCTACCCCTGCGTCAACTATAGAAATAAAGCCACAGGCGTACGGGGTTTTTTTTCCTAATATTTTCGCGATTGATTGGTAGCGTCCCAAAGATCAACTGATGCATCGTGATCCTGACTTATACAGTGATACCTATGCAGGGGTCGCCAATCTTTTCCAGCCCAAGACTCCTGGTCTCAACCGTAAAACCAAGCAAGATCTACGCCCACGTCAACTAAGGTTTTATAAATCGGAAGAAAGGCACAGGCATACGGGGGTGTTTTTGTAATATTTTTGCGGTTGACCGGTAGGGTCCCAAAGATCGACTGATACATCGTGATCCTGACCTATACAGTGGCACCTATGCAGTGGTCGCCAACCTTTTCCAGCCCAAGACTCCTGGTCTCAACCGAAAAAAACAAGTAAGATCTACCCCGCGTCAATTATAGAAATAAAGGCACCGGCGTACGGGGGTGTTTTTCCTAATATTTTCGCGATCTACCGGTAGGGTCCCAAAGATCGACTGATGCATCGTGATCCTGACTTATACAGCGGCACCTATGCAGTGGTCGCCAACCTTTTCTAGCCCAAATCTCCTGGTATCAACCGAAAAACCAAGCAAGATCTACCCCTGCGTCAGCTATGGTTTTATAAATAGAAAGAAAGCCACAGGCGTACTGGGGTGTTTTTCCTAAAATTTTCGCGATTGACCGGTAGGGTCCCAAAGATCAACTGATACATCGTGATCCTGACTTATACAGTAATACCTATGCAGGGGTCGCCAATCTTTTCCAGCCCAAGACTCCTGGTCTCAACCGAAAAACCAAGCAAGATCTATTTCTGCGTCAACAATGGTTTTATAAATAGAAAGAAAGGCACAGGCGTACGGGGGTGTTTTTCCCTAATATTTTCACGATTGACCGGTAGGGTCCCAAAGATCGACTGATACATCATGATCCTGACCTATACAGTGGCACCTATGCAGTGGTCTACAACCATACCCAGCCCAAAACTACCTGGTCTCACCCGAAAAAACCAAGCAAGATCTGCCCCTGCATCAACTATAGTTTTATGAATGGAAAGAAAGGCACAGGCGTACAGGAGTTTGTATCTAATATTTTCCACGAATGACCGGTAGGGTCTCAAAGATCGACTGATGCATTGTGATCCTGACCTATACAGCGATACCCTAGACTCCTGGTCTCAACCAATAAACCAAGCAAGATCTACCACCGCGTCAAATATGGTTTTATAAATAGAAAGAAAGGCACAGGTATACGGAGGTGTTTTTCTAATATTTTCGCGATTGACCAGTAGGATCCCAAAGATCAACTGATGCATCGTGATCCTGACCTATACAGTGGCACCTATGCAAGGTCGCCAACCATTTCCAACCCAAGACTCTTGGTCTCAACCGAAAAAACCAAGCAAGCTATGGTTTTATAAATAGAAAGAAAGGCCCAGGCGTGCGGGGGCGTCGGGGTTAAAATGCGTGCCTTTGTTTCTAATATTTTCGCGATTGACCGGTAGTGTCTCAAAGATCCACTGATGCATCGTGATCCTGACCTATACAGTGGCACCTATGCAGTTGTCTACAACCATACCCAGCCCAAAACTCCTGGTCTCAACCGAAAAAACCAAGCAAGATCTTCCCCTGCGTCAAATATAGTTTTATGAATGGAAAGAAAAGCACAGGCGTACAGGACTTTGTATCTAATATTTTCCACGATTGACCGGTAGGGTCCAAAAGATTGACTGATGCATTGTGATCCTGACCTATACAGTGATACCCAAGACTCCTGGTCTCAACCAATAAACCAAGCAAGATCTACCCCCGCGTCAAATATGGTTTTATAAATAGAAAGAAAGGCACAGGCATACGGAGGTGTTTTTCTAATATTGTCGTGATTGACTGGTAGGGGCCCAAAGATCGACTGATACATCGTGATCCTTACCTATACAGTGGCACCTATGCAGAGGTCGCCAACCTTTTCCAGCCCAAGACTCCTGGTCTCAACCGAAAAGCCAAGCAAGCTATGGTTATATAAATAGAAAGAAAAGCCCAGGCGTGTGGGGGTGTTGGGGTTAAAATGCGTGCGTTTGTTTCTAATATTTTTGCGATTGACCGTTAGGGTCCCAAAGATCGACTGTTGCATTGTGATCCTGACCTATACAGTGATACCTTGGCAGTGGTCGCCAACCTTTTCCAGCCCAAGACTCCTGGTCTCAAACGAAAAACCAAGCAAGATCTACCCCTGCGTCAACTATGGTTTTATAAATAGAAAGAAAGCCACAGGTGTACGGGGTTGATTTTCCTAATATTTTTGCGATTGACCGGTAGGATCCCAAAGATCGACTGATACATCGTGATCTTGACCCATACAGTGGCACCTATGCAGAGGTCGCCAACCTTTTCCAGCCAAAGACTCCTGGTCTCAACTGAAAAACCAAGCGAGATCTACTCTTGCGTCAACTATAGTTATGTAAATAGAAAAAAAGCCACAAGCGTACAGGGGTGTTTTGTAATACTTTCGCAATCGACTGGTAGGGTCCCAAAGATCGACTGATAGATCGTGATCCTGACATATACAGTGGCACCTATGCAGTGGTCTCCAACCTTTCCCAGCCCAAGACTCCTGGTCTCAACCGAAAAACCAAGCAAGATCTACCCCTGCGTCAACTATAGAAAGAAAGGCACAGGCGTACGGGGGTGTTTTTGTAATATTTTCGTGATTGACCGGTATGGTCCCAAAGATCGACTGATACATCGTGACCCTGACCTATACAGTGGCACCTATGCAGAGGTCTCCAACCTTTCCCAGCCCAAGACCCTTGGTTTCAACCGAAAAACCAAGCGAGATATACTCCTGCGTCAACTATGGTTATATAAATAGAAAGAAAGCCACAAGCGTACGAGGGTGTTTGGTAATACCTTCGCAATTGACCGGTAGGGTCCCAAAGATCGACTGATACATCGTGATCCTGACCCATACAGTGGCACCTATGCAGTGGTCACCAACTTTTTCCAGCCCAAGACTCCTGGTCTCAACCGAAAAACCAGGCAAGCTATGGTTTTATAAATGGAAAGAAAGGCACAGGCGTACGGGGGTGTTTTTTTAATATTTTCGCGATTGACCGGTAGGGTCCCAAAGATCAACTGATGCATCGTGATCCTGACCTATGCAGTGGTCACCAACCTTTTCCAGCCCAAGACTCCTGGTCTCAACCGAAAAACCAAGCAAGATCTACCCCTGCGTCAACTATAGAAATAAAGGGACAGGCGTACGGGGGGGTTTTTCCTAATATTTTCGCGATTGACCGATAGGGTCCCAAAGATCGACTGATGCATCGTGATCCTGATCTATACAGTGGCACATATGCAGTGGTCGCCAACCTTTTCTAGCCCAAATCTCCTAGTATTAACCGAAAAACCAAGCAAGATCTACCCCTGCGTCAGCTATAGTTTTATAAATAAAAAGAAAGCCACAGGCGTACTGGGGTGATTTTCCTAATATTTTCGCGATTGACCGGTAGGGTCTCAAAAATTGACTGATACATCGTGAACTTGACCTATACAGTGGCACCTATGCCGTGGTCTCCAACCTTTCCCAGCCCAAGACCCTTGGTCTCAACCGAAAAACCAAGCGAGATCTACTCCTGCGTCAACTATGGTTATATAAATAGAAAGAAAGCCACAAGCGTACGAGGGTGTTTGGTAATACCTTCGCAATTGACCGGTAGGGTCCCAAAGATCGACTGATACATCGTGCTCCTGACCCATACAGTGGCACCTATGCAGTGGTCACCAACTTTTTCCAGCCCAAGACTCCTGGTCTCAACCGGAAAACCAGGCAAGCTATGGTTTTATAAATGGAAAGAAAGGCACAGGCGTACGGGTTTTTTTTTTTAAATATTTTCGCGATTGACCGGTAGGGTCCCAAAGATCAACTGATGCTTCGTGATCCTGACCTATGCAGTGGTCACCAACCTTTTCCAGCCCAAGACTCCAGGTCTCAACCGAAAAACCAAGCAAGATCTACCCCTGCGTCAACTATAGAAATAAAGGGACAGGCGTACGAGGGGGTTTTTCCTAATATTTTCGCGATTGACCGGTAGGGTCCCAAAGATCGACTGATGCATCGTGATCCTGATCTATACAGTGGCACCTATGCAGTGGTCGCCAACCTTTTCTAGCCCAAATCTCCTAGTATTAACCGAAAAACCAAGCAAGATCTACTCCTGCGTCAGCTATAGTTTTATAAATAGCTGGGAACCAGCTATGGTTTTATAAATGGAAAGAAAGGCACAGGCGTACGGGGGTGTTTTTTTAATATTTTCGCGATTGACCGGTAGGGTCCCAAAGATCAACTGATGCATCGTGATCCTGACCTATGCAGTGGTCACCAACCTTTTCCAGCCCAAGACTCCTGGTCTCAACCGGAAAAACAAGTAAGATCTACCCCGCGTCAATTATAGAAATAAAGGCACCGGCGTACGGGGGTGTTTTTCCTAATATTTTCGCGATCTACCGGTAGGGTCCCAAAGATCAACTGATGCATCGTGATCCTGACCTATACAGTGGCACCTATGCAGTGGTCGCCAACCTTTTCTAGCCCAAATCTCCTGGTATCAACCGAAAAACCAAGCAAGATCTACCCCTGCGTCAGCTATGGTTTTATAAATAGAAAGAAAGCCACAGGCGTACTGGGGTGTTTTTCCTAAAATTTTCGCGATTGACCGGTAGGGTCCCAAAGATCGACTTATACATCATGATCCTGACCTATACAGTGGCACCTATGCAGTGGTCTACAACCATACCCAGCCCAAAACTACCTGGTCTCAACCGAAAAAACCAAGCAAGATCTGCCCCTGCATCAACTATAGTTTTATGAATGGAAAGAAAGGCACAGGCGTACAGGAGTTTGTATCTAATATTTTCCACGATTGACCGGTAGGGTTCCAAAGATCGACTGATGCATTGTGATCCTGACCTATACAGTGATACCCTAGACTCCTGGTCTCAACCAATAAACCAAGCAAGATCTACCACCGCGTCAAATATGGTTTTATAAATAGAAAGAAAGGCACAGGCATACGGAGGTGTTTTTCTAATATTTTCGCGATTCCCAAAGATCAACTGATGCATCGTGATCCTGACCTATACAGTGGCACCTATGCATGGTCGCCAACCATTTCCAACCCAAGACTCTTGGTCTCAAGTGAAAAACCAAGCAAGCTATGGTTTTATAAATAGAAAGAAAGGCCCAGGCGTGCGGGGGTGTCGGGGTTAAAATGCGTGCCTTTGTTTCTAATATTTTCGCGATTGACCGGTAGTGTCTCAAAGATCCACTGATGCATCGTGATCCTGACCTATACAGTCCCACCTATGCAGTTGTCTACAACCATACCCAGCCCAAAACTCCTGGTCTCAACCGAAAAAACCAAGCAAGATCTTGCCCTGCGTCAAATATAGTTTTATGAATGGAAAGAAAAGCACAGGCGTACAGGACTTTGTATCTAATATTTTCCACGATTGACCGGTAGGGTCCAAAAGATTGACTGATGCATTGTGATCCTGACCTATACAGTGATACCCAAGACTCCTGGTCTCAACCAATAAACCAAGCAAGATCTACCCCCGCGTCAAATATGGTTTTATAAATAGAAAGAAAGGCACAGGCATACGGAGGTGTTTTTCTAATATTGTCGTGATTGACTGGTAGGGTCCCAAAGATCGACTGATACATCGTGATCCTTACCTATACAGTGGCACCTATGCAGAGGTCGCCAACCTTTTCCAGCCCAAGACTCCTGGTCTCAACCGAAAAGCCAAGCAAGCTATGGTTATATAAATAGAAAGAAAAGCCCAGGCGTGTGGGGGTGTTGGGGTTAAAATGCGTGCGTTTGTTTCTAATATTTTTGCGATTGACCGTTAGGGTCCCAAAGATCGACTGTTGCATTGTGATCCTGACCTATACAGTGATACCTTGGCAGTGGTCGCCAACCTTTTCCAGCCCAAGACTCCTGGTCTCAAACGAAAAACCAAGCAAGATCTACCCCTGCGTCAACTATGGTTTTATAAATAGAAAGAAAGCCACAGGTGTACGGGGTTGATTTTCCTAATATTTTTGCGATTGACCGGTAGGATCACAAAGATCGACTGATACATCGTGATCTTGACCTATACAGTGGCACCTATGCAGAGGTCGCCAACCTTTTCCAGCCAAAGACTCCTGGTCTCAACTGAAAAACCAAGCGAGATCTACTCTTGCGTCAACTATAGTTATGTAAATAGAAAAAAAGCCACAAGCGTACAGGGGTGTTTTGTAATACTTTCGCAATCGACTGGTAGGGTCCCAAAGATCGACTGATAGATTGTGATCCTGACATATACAGTGGCACCTATGCAGTGGTCTCCAACCTTTCCCAGCCCAAGACTCCTGGTCTCAACCGAAAAACCAAGCAAGATCTACCCCTGCGTCAACTATAGAAAGAAAGGCACAGGCGTACGGGGGTGTTTTTGTAATATTTTCGTGATTGACCGGTAGGGTCCCAAAGATCGACTGATACATCGTGACCCTGACCTATACAGTGGCACCTATGCAGTGGTCTACAACCATACCCAGCCCAAAACTCCTGGTCTCAATCGAAAAAAACAAGCAAGATCTGCCCCTGCGCCAACTACGGTTTTATAAATGGAAAAAAAGGCACAGGCGTACAGGAGTTTGTATCTAATATTTTCTGCGATTGACCGGTAGGGTCCCAAAGATCGACTGATACATCGTGATCATGACCTATACAATGGCAGCTATGCAATGGTCGCCAACCTTTTCCAGCCCAAGACTCTTGGTCTCAACCGAAAAACCAAGCAAGCTATGGTTTTGTAAATCGAAAGAAAGGCCCAGGTGTGCGGGGCTGTTGGGGTTAAAATGCGTGCCTTTGTTTCTAGTATTTTTGCGATTGACCGGTAGGATCCCAAAGATCGACTGATACATCGTGATCTTGACCTATACAGTGGCACCTATGCAGAGGGTGCCAACCTTTCCAGCCCAAGACTCCTGGTCTCATCCAAAAAAACCAAGCGAGATCTACTCCTGCGTCAACTATGGTTATATAAATAGAAAGAAAGCCACAAGCGTACGGGGTTGTTTGGTAATACTTTCGCAATCGACTGGTAGGGTCCCAAAGATCGACTGATACATCGTGATCCTGACCTATACAGTGGCACCTATGCAGTGGTCGCCAACCTTTCCCAGCCCAAGACTCCTGGTCTCAACCGAAAAAACCAAGCAAGATCTACCCCTGCGTCAACTATAGAAAGAGAGGCACAGGTGTACGGGGGTGTTTTTGTAATATTTTCGTGATTGACCGGTAGGGTCCCAAAGATCGACTGATGCATCATGATCCAGACCTATACAGTGGCACCTATGCAGTGGTCACCAACCTTTTCCAGCCCAAGACTCCTGGTCTCAACCGAAAAACCAGGTAAGATCTGCCCCTGCGTCAACTA